>NC_135315.1:115709250-116084250 GCF_048772815.1 Callospermophilus lateralis
TATATATATATATATATATATATATATATATATATATATGCTGATCGTTAAATTGTGTGGTTGAGGTTCATCACTTTGACTTCTTTTGTTGCTAAGATAGGCTGAATTGTTATTTTTACTTTTTAAGTAGAGTTGTAAACTTTTCATTTAGTATTTATCCAGTGGTTCTTATTTTCTTCTATTTGTTTCTTAGGAATAGCTTTTATCTCCAACTTTATTTCAAAAGTAATTTCTCTTAAGTGGATCTGTACATTCTTCATTATTCATTTTTGTCTTTATAATGAATGGGATGTAATAGGAAGTAGCAACTATATGTTAAAAACTTTAAGTATATGAAGTCCCCTTCCAATTCCAGAGTAGGTTTTCTTTCACACCATTTCTTATGTGCATTATATGACTTTCTTCAAAATGACAAAATAACCAATCACCTTGGTAGAAAAATGGATATTTACAATGAGTAAAGAATCAAAGAACACAAGCATGGTGGTTAGGCCTTTTCACTTTTCACATGACTGTATTGGCATTGGAATATAGAATTTGAGCAGGAGAATTTTTTCACTTATTAATTTTTATCACTGTGCAGTACATGCCTTAAACATAAGCATTTCCATTGGAATCAACTATACACAAATTTCCAGTAATATTAAACATATGACTTTAAAATTCTTCTAGTAGCATTTCCTTACCTCTGTTACAATGACCTCCAAAATCTTAATAGAGATTTGTTTGGTAATATAGATTAATAGGAAAGTGATCAAAAGGCAAGGAATAAAATTTTTAAGTGGATATAAGTATCTTGATTCCTAACTGGCAAGTTGTACAAATAGATTTTCAATAAGAACGTTAACCTTCAGTAGAATTCCATAAAGTATATTGAGTGTAGCTTAAAATGTTTAATTTCAGACATCACCAATGGTAATAAGATAGGGATTTCAGAAAACAATTTATTCCATTTCAATGGAATTTCCATTTTACTAGCTGTAATCTCAAATATGTAAATGGTAGCCAAAGCTGCATATGATGTTTCAGTTAAGTTTTTTTTTTTCCCATTGTTTCTTCTAGCATCTTCTTGCCAAATCTTCTGGAGCGCTTGTAATTTCCTCTGTACAGAGCCCAACAGGCTCATCAGCAGCAGAAGGTAAACATAATAGATGTGAGGAATTTCTGGAGATTTATGAGGTTTAGTTATTTTGAAATGTACACTCTGTCTGGCTATGCTTGTCCATGGCCACATGTGGACTCTATGAATTGAAAATGTTATAAATGGGGCATCACTTAACCCCTTTTTAAGATTAAGAGTTAGAAACAAAATTTTTTCCATGAGAGTATTTAAAGATTAAATTACTATATTAAAAGAAGAGATGCAGTAGAGATGAGTCCTTTAAACATTACATTATTATTCTTGGAATTTGATGTGGATCCATTTTCCCTTGATTTGGAATATGAATTTTGATCTTTCTGTACCTTCTTACACTTCTCTACTTTCCATACGTACTGTTAAGAAAGAGCTAGATAAATATATAAAACATCCCAATAGTATCAGACAATTTCTAATGAAGACTATTGACATTGCTTGACATTTGGCATGATGTACCGCCAGAAAGGAAATTAAAAAATACAAGCCATTATCCTAAAAACCATCTGTTTATGAAAATAGTTAATTTTATGTCACTTTGTTGAGCATACAGATGACCCCTGGTGAAGGACAGAATGTGCCTTTCTCATGATCAAGATAGATTCCTTGCTTGTAACACTGTCTTTTCCAAGTCTCCATTGGTATTAATTAACACATTGTAATGTTCAAAAACTCTAGTGTGCAGGTTGCTTCTCTCTGCCAGGTATTTCTCTATATCTTTTCTTTCAAATGTATCTTACTAGCAGAGGTTGGTGCTAGCATGAGAAGAGCAGAGAAGGCCTCCTTTTCTTGACATTGTTTACCAGTGTTGCCTGAGAGAAGGGCTTTTAATCATGGATGTGATTTTGTCATGGCATTACAAAATGGCATCACTCTCAAGGGCTTGCATAAATTATAGCATAGATCTTATAGAGATAATTGTTACTGAGAACACCACTTTAACCTGAATCATCTTCCACAGATGGCAAGAAAGGCAGAAAGGTAGTCTTCTATGAAAGGCATGTAATTAATAAAGCTCTTCTGATTTTGGAGATGAGCTCAGTATCAGGTGTGGTGGCATGATGCCTTTAGAATCAAAAGAACATTGCTTGGTGGCTTGGTTGATTTTTGTTTCTTCTGAATAATGGTAGTGCTCCAGGACATATCTAATTTAATTACTAAAATCACAATACTATCAATTTGTATATAAGATTTAGAAGAATAACAGATCACAGTGTTTTGTTTTTTAAATAGTGATTTCTTCAGATCTCTCCCTAGTCATTGTTATTGTGAAGCTAGGAAAAAATGAAAGTTTTATTTTGCTGTATTCTTGTGTAATGTAAATAAAATATGGGGGCCCCTTAAAAGCATTATAGTATCTTTGAGAATTATAGTGAAGCTAATAAATTTCAAAGAGTACTATAACATAGCCATCACTTGAAAATGTTTAATTATTAATGGAAACATGATACTATCTTGAAACAAAAACAGGCTTCTGTTTAATTTTTTGATATTCTAAAACCAAATAAGTAATAACTTTTCTTCTCTTGCCCAATTTACTTGGGACTTCCAATTTTAACCATGACAAATACAAATAAATATGTTAAAAATTCTCGGACAAATTAAGCAACTCAGTATCTTTCCATTTTTGTAAGCTTCATGTGTTCCTCATCTGTGGTTATTCTGAGGCAGAATTACTACACAGAAATTTCTTCAAGACTGTGAAGATAATGTATAGAAAGTGAAATAATACAATGGTGGTAACCCAGCTTTTTAAAATAGTCTCCTCTGCATGTAATATTCCTGTTATTGTTTGTGCTGGAGTTTCTCTTTCTAGAATATTTCTTTATTAAATTTCTTGTTTGAGAAATAAGATTAGATTATCTAGTCACAGCTGTGGATGCCTCTTGATATATTGCTACACAATTTATAGTTCATAAAAGCCCGGCACTATTTGGGGGTTAATTTTTTTTTTTAAGATATGAGACAATAAGGCTGCCTCTCTGATTTTTTAATTTCTGTTATCTAACTTTTACCAGGTTTATACTAGTTATTGACTCAGTAAATGTAAAAAAAATGTTGATATACTGTCAATATTAATGTAGATGTCAAACCAATACTGGTCCCTAATGTATGTAAGAGAAAGTATTTTTTATCTTGATACAGAAAGGCAGTCATGTGTGAGATTTAATATACATCCTAATCTGTCTTGTCATTGCTCTGGCCATGGGTGATGTGCTAATGTGGAGGCCGCCATTTTCTTTTTCTCCTCACACAATGGAATAGATACCCATGAATGACAGTCAAACTTCACTCTGTAATTATTTTGAGGACAGTTAGAATATGCAGCAGGAACACTGCATGGTTACCTTTAGACTTAAAGTCTATGACTTATTTAAACATCCAAGCAGCCTGTAATTCACAAAAACAAGCTTCTTTCAAAGGTCCATTCTTAGGCACAATGAGAATTATTTAAAAAAAAAGAAAAAAAGAAAAAAGAAATCTTGAGTGAATTTTTGTTATGTTTAAATGAAATAAAATACTGAATCAGATTTAGTTCCTTCTTTCCTCTTTAGCCTATCAGCATACTAACAGAATATGCCAATACATTTGCTCATTACTTGATCAGTTAGTATCATTAAAATAACAAAGTTCAACAAAATAAAAATATGAAATACATAAGCCACAGTTACTATTACTTAGATCTGTTCATTTCAAGTAAATGCAAATATTTAAATTTACTACTATCTTTTAAAATATCTGATGAAATTTTAATATCATGTGTTAGTCTAGAGAAACACAATTTTTAATCATGGCCAAAAGTATAATTTTATTTACATAAATTTAAAATGGAAAGCTATATCTCTCCAGAGTAACTTTCTACAATGAAGAAAATTGTAATTTTTATGAGACAATGTCATACTGACTGAGTCAAGTGAATTTTATTCATATGGGGCAGTAACATGGTTAAAAATGTGTATATTAATGAAAAAGGGTTTATGGTATTCGAAATATTTTGAATATACTCTTTAAATTTTGTCACAGAAGTTGAAGTAGTATTGTATATCATCATCCTATGCTGGAAATTGAAAAAAGTGACAAAATTTTCCCTGATAATATTTGCCAGTAAATATTACTTTAGAAATAATTCAATTGGGGGGTGCTATTTTTAGAGCAAATGTTATAAATTTGCCTTCTGACTTAAGTTTCCTACAAGTGGCTCTTCTTTTTTGAGAGTATAATATAAAGGCTAAATTGTTACCTTATGTTTTCTTTGCGTAGGTTTGTGACCACTGACAGTTAAAATTTACAGAAATTACAATGATTATGGACATTAACATACTTGACAGCAGCTATTATTTTTATTTGAAATACAAAGACTTTCAGTGGATACTGGACATTAAAATCTTGTCTATAGATGCCAAGTGAGGGGGAGAACTGTGGCAGTTGTTCCAAGAATTTTGGACTGAGGTGGCAGGTTTTTCCCAATTATGTAGATGGTTCAGGTACAAATGACTGTTTGACTGGAGTGTTCTCCAGTTTCTTTGTATATGTCTTGATACCAAAATTATTTATTGCCAGTAAGTCAAGTCAGATTTTGACTCTGAATATGAATTAGCTCATTAAGAATAAAAATAAAAGCAAATATTTGTTTGCCTTTGATTTCCTCAAATCATGTAATACTCTAAATAATCCTGTGATCCATATACTATTATTATTCCAATGTTACAGATAAGAAAACTGAGACTTAGGGGGTCAAATCTGTTTACAAATTTATACAGCTCCATTATGCCAGTAAAGGAGCTGCCAATTGAATAGTATATTGATTCCAGAATCCAAGCTTTTAACTATATTCTAGAAACCAACTCTCTATATATATATCGAAAAAGAACAGCCATTTTGAGACAGAACCTACAAAAAGTAGTGTTTCCATGATAATCACCTACTATTTGGAATCAATGACAAAATTCTGTTTGTCATTATTTTCTTCCTTTCCACCCACTATCACTGTCATCTGGAAAAACTATTAACAGTACTCAGAACAGTTTCATACAGAATACCTGATATGAAGTCAGACATTGGCGACCATGAATTTTGCTTTTGTTGAGCATTGCAGACAAAGCAATGACATGAGTTTATGTAGTTCAGTGGAAAAACTGGCTGGGGGGGCGTTGCTATTAGCTTTGATGAGACACAAGGGAATGTGATATAGTAAATAGACACATCAAATATGTCAAATTTTCAACATTTTGATATTTCAATAATGATGTCTTTTAGAATACCTAGTATATATCAGATTTTGTTTAAACATATCCTGATAACTAAATCCTATGAAGTAAGAAATTACATTGCTTTATATTCCTAACTGTTAATAACATAAAATGTAAGATACAATAATTACATCATTGATACAAAATTTAAAAAATCTGAATAATTGAGTCCTCATAGGTGAAAATTTACAAGGATCACTGATTGCAATTTGAAAATGAGAAGCCCCTTTCTAAGAGTATGCCATGGTTCACAACACTTTTGAGGTTGGAAGGTTCAGGGCTGTATCTTCAGGCAGGAACCAATCATAGCATGACTGCTGTCATTTTCTGAGACGATCAAATGACCAACATATTTATTTTGCCATAGGTTGATAATGAAATCTGTTAAGTTAGGGTTATACAATCTCTTTTCTTGTAAATCACATAATCACTATATATAAATGCATATTATATATCCCATGTTATAACTGTTTAAAATTGTTTTCAATTCAGCAAAGATTAAATAACTTTTTATAGGCATAGTATTGGACAAGTCCCCAATAAAAAATGTCTTTGTGTTCTAGTTTACAAGTTTAAGGGGAAAATGTGATGAATGTGATCAAGTGTTACAAGATGGATAAAAATGGGTTATGGGAACCCAGACAAAGTAGCAAATATATAAATCTGAAGGAAAATGGGCAACTACAGGATGAGAGAGGATTGAAATATGGGCATGATTTCAACAGGAGAAGAAGGAAGTGGTTAGGTAATGATACATCAGAGGAAGTAAAACATGGTAAGCAAAAGCTCTGAGTTTGAAAACCACAGGGTGTGTTGGAGAGGTCAGTAGTGTAGTTTGGCTGAGACATAGGGTACATGATTAGGAAGCAAGACTGAAAGCATGAGTTAGGCTTAGAAAAAGATCATTAATGATTGATGATGATGATGATGATGATGATGATGGTGATGATGATGACCTTTCTAAATAATCTCTATACTCATCTTGATTTTAGGGACTTTACACATATAAGCTCAGTTATTTCTCACATTAATGGTAAAAAAAACAGTATTGCCATTATTCCTTATTTTATAAGAAAACAGATGGATCCTTTGGAGTAAATAAGTTTTGCCTGATAGTTACTCAAGTATTATCAGAGATCACAGGAGACCTAAGGGGTTCAGAATCTTATTATAGAAACATATTAGGTTGGACAATAACATAGTCATCCCCATTAGGATATTTTATTTCTTCCTTTCTTACTTCCCAGCGTGAACCACATGTTCAAGATCCTTTCATATTCTTCACTGTGTCATACCTATTCCCAAAGATACAATTATTTCTTCTCATGCCACTTCCCTTTCTTTTCCCTTCTTCCTCTGCTCCTCCACTCCTTCTTCTTTTTTACTAAACAATTGTGTGTATCATTTTAGGGACTGACATTCATCTTCTTTTTTCTCAAAGCTGTACCCTGTAATGATATGTATTCCTCATCAGTGATCTTCTCTAGTACATCCTATATCATATGACTTAGCACACATTTACATACTGAATTTTATTCTTGATTATTACTTTATCTGCTCTAATCTTGCCTGTTGGCTCTCAGGCTAGATTACAATGTTTGTATATATGTCTCCTGCTGCTTTTGATATAACCTGCATGCTGTTTAGTTTATAGTAGGGATTCTAGTAAATTAACTAGATGGTTTCTGGGTTAGTTCTGGTCAAGTAGACCTTGGACATGGAAATGTCATTTTGGGATATTTGGTGACATTTAACAGCCGGTTAGTTGAAAACTGAATTTCTCCCAAATCAGTGCTGCACACAGTCATTTATTATGAGATCTATACAATGCCATATCATTAACCCTATTTTATTATAAAAATCAGGTTTTTCATTCATTGTATACAAAGGAAAAAGATAAAGTATTCAAAGTGAGAGCCTGAATAAGCTGTTTAACCTGATCATTATTGCTGTGCTGCTTATTTTTTGATTGAACAGATCAGATTATTTTAGCATGCTGTCCACATTGCCTTGATGATTAAATTGGATATATTAATAAAGTAAATCATGAAAACATTTATTTCACACCAGTGTGTTATTTTGTATTCTGGAAAGTTTACAACCAAAGTGTTTATTTGTCATTATGTGGGTAGACAAAGAAGTCAGATGGCTTGATATTAAGTGACTTCCATTATTGCCTGGCTATTGGCTTATGTAAGACTAAACTAACACATGATTGTAAAAGTCCTCAAAAGAGCAATCAAGCATTTTGGCCAAAATCCACTCTTGGATGAGTAGGAATTAATATCAAAGAGCACACCAACAGACTGTTTTGACTGTCTACAAGATGGTAAACAAACATTTTGGCTAAATTCTGTCTTTTGATTATGACATAATAGAGTAATTTGAAAGAAACATTTGTATGAAGTACTCTAATGGGGAATCATAGAGAAAAATTACCAAAGATAATGAGCGAGCCTTAGACTATATCTGTGTTGTACAAAAATAATATTTTCTCAGGAAATAAGCATGTGCATATCATGGTAAGCAATTGTTTTTAGCTTTTTACATTAATAAAGATAGCTAAATGACTGCAGAATCTCATTTTCACTTTCTACTGTGAAGACAGTACATTTAGCATTTAACCAGTTTAAATTGATTTATACAGTCCAAGTAAGCATTCGGTATCAACATAGATCCATGGGTCAGAAGTATATAGTTTATTCATCTCTGTTAATCAAATTAGTTAGATAATTACCAAATCTTCATTTCAATTTGTGGATTTGAGATCTGAATTATCTTGATTTGTTTGTATAGGGTTTTAAAAGTTTAATTTCTATGCTATTAAAGGAACTGAAAATAGCATTAAATTATTTTAGAAATAATAGCCTATTCCATTAGTGTCTTTGTAGCCTGTCATATAAATATGTAAATATATGTGCATATGCATTTAGAAAAATAATTTTTCAAATATTAATGCACAGCAGCATCTTCTGAGACATTATGCTTTGCTATGTAAATGCGTGTTTGAATTTCTCCTAAAGTGTACAATATATGCTTGATTTTGTTTCAGATTTGATTTCATGTGACATGACAGCAACTCCTAAAAGATTATTTTCCTCATTATTATTCTTTTCCTCATTGTGATTTCCTCATTATTAACTTACATCAATATATGAGTTGCTCTATTGATGCTTATCTATATCTTCATATTGAAAATAGAGCAGTTGTTCTAGAATATCTGGATATTTTTATAAATTATTTTCATATCATTAATTGGTCAAGAAAATACACTTTTCACTCAAAGTTGCCCAGGGGTTTTTCTAATAATAACGTATTGTCAGTGCACTCTGTATCAGGAACCAGGAACTGTGATATACTCAAAAGGTATTATCTAGTTAAACTTCCTCACAGACAGATTGAGAGGGATATTATTACTGACTTTGCTTTCATCCTAGGAAATCAAGGCAAAGATACTTAATAATCTAATGAAATCCCACAGTTGAGAAATGATGGAGCTAGAATGTTTATTTGGCATGGTGCCTATATATTTGCTATCAAACATCGTGATAATGAATTACTATGAAGTTAGCAGGCCAAAGTACTGAAGTTAGCAGACCAGTGGCCACAAGTATGAAAAGTTGAAAAGATGTGAATTTTTCCTTTGAAACATTACATTTCCAAACAATGATATAGTTAAAGCTAAAATTTTGAT
This sequence comes from Callospermophilus lateralis, assembly GCF_048772815.1. Lineage (NCBI taxonomy): Eukaryota > Metazoa > Chordata > Mammalia > Rodentia > Sciuridae > Callospermophilus > Callospermophilus lateralis. Next base: position 115,718,330 of record NC_135315.1, read on the forward strand.
AATCAAGTTTTAAAACTATTGACTTAATAAGATAACTGTTTACTAATGAATCAAGTATTCTCTTCTATAAAAGGAATAAATCTCTGGTTCTAAGTACTTGTTTAACCAGCATCATTAGTTACCTTTTTCTTGACCTTTTTTTTCCCCCTCTTTAGTAATGTGAAGGAGAGCCTCATTTTAAATTCAGCAGCCTAATTCTGAAGTTGAATAGTTCAGTTACAGAAGCTTGCTACCTTTTAGGTTCCCAGGGGCAAAGTTTAAGTTTCCATCCAGGCTTGCCTGAGCATGGGAGGATGGATTACTGGGGTCTGCCGTGGTTGAGTAACAGTCACTCAAGCACAGAAGAATTTTTAAAGGGACTGGGAGGCCCATGTCTATATATGTATGTATGTATGTGTATATATATATATATATATATATATATATATATATATATATATATATATATATATATATATAATGAATTTCAAAAGTTGTGAGAATATTATTTTGTAATTTCTCCTTTCACTTTTTAAGCATATTACCCATCTTGTTGAGTCTGGCCAGTTTGCCTGACATTTGCTTGCCTTCCCTTACATGGTATCCCCGAGTATCTGCTGTTTCAAAGATAAACCTTAGTCGGATGCATTTAAGTAAAATTTTGTCTTGAAGTCATATGTTATATTTCACAAACAACACATGACAGCTAATATACTGCATATTGTGCATGATTGTGTGTCTTGATTTCAGTGTTTAATTTTTAACTATACAAGCATGAAACCTTTTAAACTGCAGAGAGAATTTTCAAATTTGAATTGCATTTTTTTCAGGGGATTTGGGGACTTGGTTACAATGATGGTGAACTATATTTATTGGCTCTGGAAGAAATTTTTGATCAGTTACAAACATCCAAAACCTACTGCTAAGTGGCCACATCTCTGATCCAACTTTTGCTGTTATATTGTGAAAAGTGATTCTATAATATAACTGCAAAAAGAACTCCTGAGATAAATGAAATGTCAATTCATGGCATGCAGATGTGTCACTGGTGTAGGGGTGGGGGAGCGGGGAAAGAGATAAAAAGCAAGGAATGGATTCGTGCCGATGGACTTTACAGTTTTGAAGTAATTAGTACACTGTGCAGGTATCTATTAAAACTAACTGACAATAAATCTTGGTTTTTCCTTTGAATATTGCTTTGGTTTCACAAGTTCCATGCCTCAAGGGGCAAAAGAAAATGACTCCAAGATTAATTACCACAATGGCTTATTCCCAATAAGGAATTTAACAGACTGTTCTTTTTATTTGAAGTTTGTTACTTTTGTTATTATTAATACAACTCCTAAAACAGATTATGATTTAATCATTCTAGAAGACCACTGGACAAAAATGGTATGTTTCCAGGTAAAGGAAGGTCTACCGTTAGATCTTTAAGCAGACAATTCTTTGGTTTATCAGAAGTCACTTCTCCCAGGGTGTTCCCCATGCAGATTTCTTCTGCACAGCATTTGAGGAATACCACAGTTGGAACAAGGTGCCCAGGGCTCCACTGCCTACCGGCTCTTCAACAGAGTAACTAACTAATTGCAGGTAAACCTGGCCACAGAGTGACATTTCTCCTAGCTCCTCCATCTGGTCTTTTTTGACACCCCTGCCATTAACAGTCATTTTCCTTTAAATATACGGTGAATCTTAAAGGCCAGCTCTACATCACATCATTTCAGATTAGGGGCAGTTGCTTTGAGTTGAGTACTGTTTAGGTGTCAGAAAGAAGTCCCTGACCTCTCCGGAACCACATTGCCACGGGGCCTTAATTAGCACTGACTCCAGCCATTACTGAAGAGAGCACAAAGGAGAACACATCATTTTTCTACATAGGAAGTTAGTGTCTGACCTAATAACTTGTCCAAACTCGTAGGACACTGTAACCACAGGATAACGATGGGCCTTATATACCAACCTCCTTCTCATGTGAAGTATAGAATGAGGCACAGAAGGAGAAGGAATTATGGTTACTTCCCAAGGTACAGTTTAGAGTTTTCATTGCCTTTTGGTTAGTAGAAATAGTGACCGCCTTAGAAAAAACTTGGAGATGATTTATATACAGATTTTGCCACATATAGGCGCTTAAATTTATTTTAAATTGTTCCATGCATATCTGTGTATTCGTTGATCTACAAAATAATTTAAAAAATATTTTTTCTTATTGCAAGAACAATTTTTAAAAGATAAATAAACTATTTTGACCTTAAAAAATCCCTTTCTATTTTGATTGTAAACAGATCAAAGCCTTCAATTCATATTTTTAAAAAATAGGCTCATTTTAAGAAACACATTGATTTGCTTTTGGCCTTCTGTAATTCCTTCCAACAGATGAATTTTGAGGGCTGTACATTGGCTCCTATAAAGATGATTTTACTTTACCCACCTTTGCTAGGATAAGAATCCCTAAAATATAATTTAATATAATTGCCAGTTTGGGTAGACTCATTTAAATGAGTAGTTGTGTGAAAACAACAAAAAAATGAATTGGCCTGCAATTTCATTTTGTTCATTTTTCTTTCTTTTTGTTTTCTTTTTTTAATTTCCTCTTTCCTTTTATCTCTTTCTTTCCTTTAGAAACAACCAGTCTTGGTGATACTAGTCAGATCATAATTATTAGAGTCAACTGCTGACTCAAATGAAAGCACCAAACAAGGAGAAAAATAGAGTAATGCTTAGGAGTACATAAGACTATTTTGATTAGAAAGTGCTTTCAAAGTCACTGCTGAAGTAATTAATGCACTCCACTTAAAATTGATTCTCTTGAATAGGAAAACCTGACCTGATGCCCACTGGGCCCTTCTCTTCTGAGTCATAAACCCAAACAGCATTTTAAGTATTTCATTTTAATGGAACTCTTTCCCTTATTATAGCAATGTCTCTGTTACTTTTATCAAAAGCAAAACCTTTCCTTGATTTATGATTCAGCTATAAATATTTACTCAGTATTATATTTGGTATGGAAAAAACCAACTTAAAAATCTTTTATTAATTTTAATAATTTGAAGTTGGAAATATTTTTATGCTATGACTGCTGAAAGGCTAGAATTTTCTGCAGTGATGTAAGTTAAATATATGTGTTTTCAAATTTTTAGTTGAAAAGACTAAGAAAAAAGTGAGTCTTGTGGTTCAGGCAGATTTTGTCTCAGATTCTGTTTTTAGAAGAGGTTCTTATACATGTCTCATGTGAGAAGAGGTTCATATATATAGAATTTAGGAAAATGGGCTTTGGAGGGTTCACTTTCATGTTATGGCCAAAGATTATTTCTGCTGTGTGGCAATGTGTCCCCCTGTGTTTGTTAGACATTTTCACCCTTAAAACAAGTGGTTAGCAATTGAATCAGTACAATAAACGGCAGTTCCTCTATAGGCTCTGAATGATAAAACCAAACTGGAAAAATATCACACACAGACCATAATTGTTCCCTCTCTTTAGTCTTAACATTACTTATTTAAGTAATAAATAAATTTCTACTTTAACCAAAGTACAAAACCATCCACTCAAAAAAGGATTAATTGTAGATTTGTAGTTTTACTTAATGATAATCCTTTATCAATATATTTTATGTGATTATGTACCAGCCAAAAACAGCCTATCAGACTTCTTCAAATCTAATTAAAACAGAAAGAGATGGAGAAAGTCCCCAGTCTGTCATTCTTCCTTTTTAGAGGACAAATGAAACCTTTCCCCAGTTGAAGCCCATCTCGGTGGACATTTTCACAATCATGATGTCTGGCTCAGCTGTCAGTCTGCCAGGAGAGACTAAGTACAAAGTAGTTTCCTCCAGGAGAAATATAAGCAGTCTCTTAAAGTCCTCAGGAAAACAGAAGTCAAGATGCAACCCCAGCTGTTTCATTTCTCCTTGCAGTAATGACACCTGATAACAGAAGGAGAAATGATAAAATAAAAATCAGTGAAAGTCTGAGTTTGGAAAGTAAAGGTCTCCTTTTATTAAACAATATAGGTAAAAGTACATTGGTTGCCACAGAAAAGAGCATCTCTAGTAATTTGAAGCCTTTTTATTCTTCATAACCAGAGAAATTTGGGAATTTAAATAAAGTACTAATCAAGTTGTCCCAAGTTGCCCCAGCTTGTTTAGGCTTTGTATTGTTAGTTTAAAATTTATTGTTCCATTTTTATGGAATATACACCAAGGCCTATTCTAAATACCTTTGTGAAAACTGAAAAAAAAAATGTTTTATCGCAATATTGAAATCTTTAGAGGAAAGGGGGTCAAAGGATTTGTATGGGAGTTTGAAGCGGGGGGAAAATTAATTTATCAAAAGGCTACCTGAAGATGATCATAAAATTTCCAAAGTCTGGGAGCCTACATTTTAAAATAGAAGTAAGGTAAGCCAGCCCATCAACTAACTGAAGTGGGCATCTTAATCTTACATAGGGAAATAATGGATGTGATTTTGAAAGATCACTGTAGTTGAGGCCAGACAGCTGACTGTTGCATATTATAATAATAATTTCATTTAGAATAGAAATGACATAGATGGTCGAGGTGGGGGGAGGGAGGAGAGAGGTCTATAAGTACATACTAACAAAATGAATTGGGTTTACTTTTCACTGTAGTATACCTTCAAGGAAATTCATTTTCTAGAAAAATCTCTACTGAAAAAATAAAAATGTGTGTTTTAGATTCTTTATGGTAGACATAAGTTGTCTGTTAAAGGATCAAGACCTATCCTTGGGGCTGTGATATGTATGCTAGGATTTGCTTTGTATTTTAATTGCCATGATCCCACTTTCAGCTGGGCTTTGTGGTGGTGAAGATGAGTAACACCATGGTTAGGTAAATGCACCATAGCACAGCAGTGATCAAGTGCTGCCTAGAAGAACAAGAGCCAGCTCTAACTATCTTACCACACTACTCTGAACAATTTGAAAACCAGCACCCTAGGTAGATCTGAAACCCTTGAGTAACCAATTTTTTTTAATTTTTTTTAAAGAGTTATTACCACTTATTCTGATAATGTTTTCAAAACTGGGAAGAAAAAGGACAGAGTGATTGACCACACTGTGAAGCATTGTAAATATGGAAGTTTGTTTCCCCATTTCTGATTTTCTCATCCTGCCTGTCTTTTTCATGTGACTGTCTACATTGGTTCGTTGAATGATTTCAAATAGAAGCTAATATTTCTCAGGCACAGGCAGTGTGTGACTGTGTCTTTGATAACACTGGAAAGAGTAATTGTGTCTCTTCTAGTTTCATGTAGCCACATCTAGGACCCGTTCACCAGGCAGCAACCAGAAGCTGCTATGACTGTGGCATGGCTGCTGATTGGGCAGGAACCAGGATACCAGAGGGCCTGCAGTTGCTGCATGTGCCATCCATCCATGTGTTCTGCACATGGCTTGCCCTATGAGCAGTGCTGGGTTGTTTCACAGTTGGCTTAGAACTGGAAATTGAAAACCTACTTTGTTGGGCCTAAACACATGAATTTGGAAATTACTTTTTCCAAAGGCACTGCTAAGATTGCTTTAGATTATTGCTGATCTCTCTGATAAATAGACGCTTTTATAGAACAACTGATGAACCTGCAGAGATTCCATTTATAGAACCACATGATTGTGTCATAAATGAGCCAGACTCTGGAAATGCCGAATGAACACAAAGCTTCCGCTCTACACGGGGCCTCTGGCCTGGTTTTTCAATAATATTATGCAATAAAAGTGGCCGATGAGCAATTCTCATTGTGTTTATCAAAATCTTAGTGTTTGTTATTGTCTATGAGTAGTATATTTTCTCCAAACTGCAGATTAGTTTTAAGAAACATCTGGTTTTAAGCAATATTTAGTCAGTCTTTTTACTTACTTTAATCAACTAGTTTTGCTGAACAAGGTATAGAATTGATAGCTTCTATTGATTGGATGTAGCATTACCTAATCACTAAATGTAGGAATTGCACTCTATTCACTAAATGTAGGAAGCTTTTCAGATTCAGAAAGGTGGCAGAAAATGTCTAGTAATGATGCTGCTGGGAATTCAAGCTCGATACTGTGGTCAGTGTAAAAATGATGTAACTAGAAGAGGTATTTTATTATAAGCCTGTCAGTTTCACTAAATGTTTGACCCTGTATAATTTGTGGAGTTTTAGGGTGTGGTGCACGTGTGTGTGCACATATGTGTGTATGTGTGTGTGTGAGAAAGATTAGTATATTTAACAGGATGTTTTCATATTTCAATCCCTTCAAATGTTATCAGTGATTTGTGTTAATAGTAATATGTTTCTACTTTTGTATAATGGGACACTAATATTGAAACTTAAAAAAATTTGCAGATAAAAAAGAATATGGGCACCATAGAATAGGAAGAAAATTGCATTAGGAATTCAATACAGAGGAAGAGTACACAAAATCATTACTAAAACAGATATAAACGTGACCTTCACTGTGGTTCAGTAATTATCCTGGTCCCCACTATGGTGTATGTATCATGATTTTCCTTTTTTCTCTTTGTTTTCATTTTTATCTGGGTACTTCACTGGTGAGTAATTGCTAAAGGGAACCAATTATGCAAGGCGAGCATTCAGTTTGCAAGTGAATTTGCTTGTAGCTATTGCCACATTTGAACCTCACTAATGTATGTAAATTAAAAACTCTGGTATTCGGAATTGCTCCTGTTTGAAATAAAAACAGAATCTGATCATTACAATCTGCAAGCCAGGTATTATCACTGGACTAGTGAGCCGCTGATGATAAATTGTACCGAATAGCTTGTGGATAGAATATTTTATCTCAGTTCTCTATCACACAGCACTGCATAAAATAAGAATGATTCATCAAGCATGAGAGCTGCTGGTTTATGAAATTCATTGCTCACAGCAAGTGTATTTTTTAAAATTCAAAAGACAAAGCAACTCACAAGGGTTATTTAGTAATCAGTGTGAATTACTTCTAGGTATAAACCTTAGTAGAAAAGAATTAAAAATACATTTGCTGTACAGGAAGCATTATTGCAATAGGGGATATAATTTGACTACTTCCCATCTAAGAGCCTTATTTTGACCACATTTGATTTGGATGCCACCTCATTTTTTAAAAATCAAAATTTCATGATCCGTTCTAATGGAAAAATGCATTGACTAAGTTGGTGTCACACTTGGACCACATGCATTTGCATCATCTGCAGCTCCCTTATATGCTTAGCCTGCAGAGGATATTTTATTTATTCAAAAGGACATGTAAAGAGGAGAGGCACAATATAAAGTCATCTTTCTTTCATATTTACAATACGAATGTTTCATTTCTTCTTGTGTATTGATGTCCCAAGGCAATGTTCCAAATGAAAAGATAATAACTTATGAAGAAGTGTCAAAAACTAATTAAGTTTTGTAACTTGTTTTTCCCTTGCACAGGGTATATTTTTCATCACACTGTCCAGTCACATGCTGAGATTCTTGCTAACATTATCACATGCCAGTCACACCAAGTCTCAGTGGTGCCTCTCCTTCTGTCATTATTTTCAGCATCAATTAATTTTCTTCTGACTTTGCCTTTAGAGAATGTAGCAGAGAATTATCAGCACATGCTTTGCACTCTATTTTGAAGGCATTAGGCCACTGTGTGCATTCAAAAATGGAGTCAGCCAAACATTATATTTTCTCACCTGCAGGGTTGCCTAGTAACCTGAATTACGGATTTTCACCAAGCCTTCAAGACAAATAAACACGACTGGAAGGCAGGTTGACCCAGGTGGAGAGTCAGACCTATTGATGGAGAGCCGAATTTTGAACGAGCCAATAGAAAACAAAAATCCTCATTAACATTCATTGTGGAAACAGTTTCCATAACTAAATAAATCAGTTTCACCAGGCAAATGGAACACTCAAGAACAGGATTCTCTCTCACCCATGTTCAAGTGTATATTAAGCTGTGTTTTGATTCTTCCTTTAATCTCATTATCTCTTTGATGGCTAAAGTGTACCATTTCTATTTCTTTAATGAAGTATTGATTATTTTGTGAAAATATTAAAACACCACCTAGAAATGCTTCCTCCTTGTGGTGTGAATGTCAGTTCAGTCAGGGAACACCTTCTCGCTTTGTTCTGCATATTATCTAATTATCTCGACTGCCTAGATACCTCCTCTGTTCATTCAGCTGGTACTTGAGCACTACAAAAAAGCAGACTTGTAGTTTGGCTTTTGAAGAGAAAGATGAGGGTGTTCTACCCAGGTGGGGTTGGTCTTTGTAATATTGTTGCCATGTGTCCTTGACATGTGGGATTCTTTTAGGAGTGTGCACGTTCTCTTGCCTGTTGTGGGGAGGGTCCCATGGGCAGGGAGAAGGCGCAGTTTCTCTGGTGAAAGGTACAAAGCCAAAGAGTTGGACAATTAGGATGTTGGCACATCCTGACAGTCCTCTGCAAATGATGGTGTCAGGCCACAGAGGGGCTGAGGGGGGCAGAAGTGACATTCACCCCAGCAAGATGGAAATAAACGCCCTGTTTGATAAGAGAAAACAGACAATTTATGTCCACCCTGAAGAGTTACCAGCTAGTGAGCCATTCCTATAGGTCAAGTGCTGCATTTGCATTTTGATGGGATGTTATCAAGTAATTAATGCACCAGTCAGGATTTATTACCTCAGGAGCGAACTGAAAGGTTCATTACAAAATCGGTTTCACTTGAAGATAGGCATTTCCTCAGAGTTAGCTTTTGACATGTTGTTCCTCGCTCTCTGTGCCCATGGCAGCCATGGTAGAAGGCCAGTGAGGTGAAATTCATTGGTTAATAAGGGCATTCACTTTGGTTATTCTTGTGATAATAAATGTGTACATCAAGGCCGGACTGTCTTGTCAGTATAATTGCTTTTTGTGCTCCTTAACAAGCCAATCTTAATCAGTCTGGACCACCTTATGAATAATTTAGGGATCAGCAGACTTCATGCTTAATAAGATGTACTAGATTATAAAACTTAAGTGCACTGTTTATAGAAAGCATGCAAAACACTTTAAGTTTTTATTAGCAGCAAGGAAAAAACAAGCAGTGAGTTATTCTAACATTTGCAGTTTGTGAGCAACAGCTGTGTTTCTTAATGCTGTAACCCCCTCCACTTTTGTTGAAGGCCACAGTTCAGCCTCTCAAGCCTTCTAAGCCTCGGTGAGACATAATGGGAAATTTGAGCAGGCTATGAGATTAAAGCTCCGAATCGATGGCCAACCAGCAATTGTCATTTTAGAAAACATTCTTTTATCTTTTTAAATGCAAAACAGACCTTATTCTAAAAGAGTTTCCAATGGCCAAAATTACCTTTTTGTTGTTGTTGTTCTGTGGCACACATGGATTTTTAACTTAATTTACTAAAGAGAATGGACATGAATCCTTCTAAGTTTTCTTTAAAGAAAAAAAAGGGAAAATAGAAAGATGTCTCATTTCTCTCACAGTGTGTTTGTCATTTAGGACTGACTTTAAATAACACTTACGTAAGATGGAGTTTCTTGCTAAAAATCCAACCAAAAGGTTTAGCCCTAAAAATGAGGTAGGAATGTATAAAATGAGAAGAATGAACAGATCTCCATAAGGTCATTAATATTTCTGCATTTAATAAATATTGTTTGATTTAAAAGGACCCTTTAACCTTATTGTTTTAAAAGAAATCTTTATCCTCCATTTTACCTCAACATTTGTGGGCTGTGAGTCGTCCACAGAGTAATGCATCATTCCGTTTATGACATTTAATAAAGGCCTACTGCAAGCATTAGAACCAGGTGCTTCAACCATTTTCCTTCGTGCTCCTACCCCTATTGTTCTCACTGAAATAGAAAGAATTCCATTTGGGCCAGCTTCACTTTTATCACTTTTATTTAAATCAAGACACATTCTAATAACCACGTACTTTCATTTGGTGTTGCTGCAAATAATAAAACGTATGTGTGCGTGGGAGCATGCTCATATTGATTGAACAAGGACCAACACGTTTATATGTGTTGGAAAAAAAAGAGTTCATTTTTTAGTAATTTGCTGAGGTATTAAAAGGAGACTATTGTTGGAAATGAATTTATGAGTCAAAAATATGTGTGGCAGTAAATGAAAAACAACTTCAAACCTATTTCTCAACCTATAGCTGGACCATCATACTCCTTTGTTCTTGTGCAGGTTAATAGAGATTGAGGAGATGGGCAGAGGAAAAGCAGTGCAATTTTCTGCTATTTAAGCTTGGTGAAATGGCACTCTTCAGGAAGCAGGAAAAAATATGAAAGCGAAATAGGCATTTTAAAAGTAGAAGTCCATATAGCTGCTTGAGGGATTCTCAGATTTAGGCATGCATAGAATCACGAATGAGATAATCAGCATTGTGAAATTGAAACCTGTCTGCTGCCTGCTGCTGTTCTTCCCTTTTTCAGTAAAGTGATTTGTAACACTCATCTTCTTCAGGCAAGGCAGGCTTCAAGATTATCCAGAACTGTCAATAGTAATTGCCAAAGTATTTTATTACCTACAGAAAATCAAAGGAATTTTATAACCAACAGTTATCAAGTTTCAATACACAGTATAAAGAGAGCAATTTTAGTTGGAATACAATCATATTTGGCTTGCTTTAATGTTCTTGAGACAATTCCTATGCAACCAACTACAACATTCCCTGTATTTAAGCTAGAGGCAAGAATCCGCATATGTACTTATAGCATTAAAAAAAATTACATAATGCCTACAAGCTTCTGCAAGCAAGTGGTTTTTAATTGCCATACAAACTCTGCCTTAGCTAATTACTTCTGAAAAGAAAGAGGGTTTTGTGAAATGCAAGATGACATTCGAAGTTCTGCCATTAAAGAAATATGGTTTAACTAGGGTATTCTCTGTATGATATGGTACAGAATGTGCCTTTTAGTTAGAAATTAGGTCTTTACAAATTTTGGTATTTAGACTGAATTGTTACAGAGTGCATCACTGTGTATACATAGAGAGCTTTTGCAGCACATTGAATTCAAGATTATCAGTTTTAGATTTCAGAATTATTTTTACACCACAGGGACAACCACTTTCAAATAGTTATTTGTCTTTTGAAGTCAATATGTTTTTCTGAAGGAAATGCAAGAATTCCCTGGGAAAACATTCCCCACAAACCTATCCTACCTTCACATTGGAATGTAAATGCCCCTATTATAGAAGAGAATATAATAAGATATTCTTTATATCTTCTGGTACTTATTTAGAAGTCCTAGTCCACAGAAGGGCCAAAAGAAGGCTTTTTGTGTCATTTTGTGGCTCTGAAATCCAAAAACTGATTTTTTCTATGATAGCACATGTTTTGCTAATTCCTGTCAGCATACTTGAGCTGTCAACCAACAGTCAGCAATACCCATTTGAGTGTAAAGACCATTTAACTGTAAAGGCACAAATTACTTTAAAATATTTATGAGCAAGGGAAATTCCTCTGACTAGTTCTGAAACGAAATTCCAGACTTTTCTTTTGGAAGAATGTGAATCAGCATGGGGGCGGAGGAAGGATGGCACATGAGGCAGTTCTTTTCCTGTTTGAAACATAATATTAAATTTTTTAACAATAAGATGGCCAGGATGTTAATATTTATTCTTGTAAAGTACAACTTTGGAATTAAGGTAACTACACTTCTTTGAAAAATATTTTCTTCACTAAGTCTTCCTAATTGCCTCTGAGTTGACCTGTTTTTCATACAATTGGGATCGTAAACTGGAGGTAACTTCCCAAGAGTATGCAGAATAACAAAGAGGTGACTGTTATCACAATGCTTAGTGTATGTGTCTATCATTAGCTGGATTACTTATTTAAAAGTAATTTAAAAGGTAACTTCAATAATTGCACACTCATTTCTATCTTTTAGTTTGAAATATTTGATTTAATATAAGCTTCAAATTTCCAAACTCAAAGTCATTTTAATGAGGGAAAAAAACAAGGTTCTTACAAATACACATTCGACATCATTAGGAATATCTTTGCCCCACTATATTTCATTTCATTTTAAATTAAAAAAAATCACTGTGATAACATACCAATGAAGAATTCTCATTTGTATGAAGAAAAAAATAACTATACACTGTATATTTATATCCAGATCATAACTATACAAAATTGTTATAAATCATGTTTAGAAACAGTTCTGTTGTCGCGTCAGGTCATAATTCAGACTTAGAATATTTGCATTAAGTCCACCCATTGTTTTAAACGTCTGAGCAAATACTCACCTCAACATGAAACAAGAAATCTGAGATGATTTTCCTTTGATTTTCCCCAAAATACTAGAATATATTCAGATGCCTTATTCCTGCCAAATAAAATGAAAGGAAAGCTGTAGCTGTGTAAATTCATGATTGATTTCACATCAGGTGATTTGGGAAGTTATGAAACTAATGGAAGCAACATGGATTGAACCATCAGGGCCTTTCCAGTACAGTGTTGAGTGCAGCCCAACACCCAAAGGTTGGTTTTTAAATATCAATGAAAATTTCAGTTTGTAACTTAAAGCTGTATAAGACAATGTATATTTAGTGACTTTAGGATTTCTAGTAACAGGGGAATTTGAGCAGCTATATATTCTTTGAAGATTTGCAAAAAGATAGGAGGCCTACACTATTGAAGAAACAAAGCTTTTTAAAAGTGAGTACCATAAATACTAGGAGAGAAATACTTTCATTTAAAACAAATTACCCTTCAATAGACAAATCTATATCCTGAAGAAAAAGGAAAGAAATTAGCATTTTCATTGGCCTTTGAGAACAGTGTACCTTTCAAAAGGAATCCTGAGTTTCCAGAACTTTCCCTGTCCCTGCAAAAGCACTTCATCAACATGCAAACTTCTCCTGGTGTAGTGTGTTAACACGGAAAAGAGAAATTAGTTAATTGTGTTTGTTGATTTGGGTTTACCTTTAAATATTTATTTATTTAACCAGTCCACTGGAAGGTTTAAAGTTGGATTAAGTGAGGTGAGATGTCAAAGGGAAATTCCACAGCTGCATTTGTGGAGAATCATGCCTCCTCCTGTCGCCTGAACCCTGGAAATGAAGTGTTGCTGTGTTGTTCACTTACGGGGTCAGATCGAAGCCTAGCTCAATAGCATTAAACTAGCCCCCATTTGAGAGATTTGTCTTACAAAACACTGAAAACTGCTCTGAACATGCATACATTGATTTTGTTGCTGGAATCTCCTGAGCTTTGATGAAAAGGCAGCCTCCACATGCAGGTAAAAAGGGGTTTACCTCTTCAATATTAAAAAGAGAAGATTAAGGATTTCTGTTCTACTAAGGCTGCACTAATCAGTGGCACGAAAGGCTGAGAGAGTAGGCCTCATGCCTAACGCTAAGCTATTTTCTGTGGTGGAGCAAGAAGTTAAAATCCCTCACATGACCCTCTGTGTGCTGCAGCTTGCTGTTCGCCCATTTTGCACAGTTAATCAAATGGCCTAGGGCACACAACCAAATTTGTTTTCCATCATTTACACACGATAGTTCTCGATTTTGTTAAGGGATATTCGTTTTAGTCATAGGATTGAAAATGAGAATATTATAAAAGGGGGGAAAGCATATGAATTCATCAGATCATGGAGTCTTACCCAATTTAGAATCCATTCAAGATATATAGCCATTTTGCATTTTTGATATAAAGCTGAAGTCTATTATATTTACTTCCATGCGGTAAACACACACACACACACACACACACACACACACACACACACACAAATTTCTTTTTTTTCCCCTACAAGATGAGATTTATCAATTAAATTCAACAAAGAATACTTGGCATTTGTCCTTGGTATATACAACACCTACTTTCTTTTCTAGCCAAAGATTATATGCAACTTTGCATATAGATACACACACACAAACACACACACACACACACACACACACACACACACACTCACACACCAGAGGATTACAGTGTCCTTAGATAGTTTGCACACATCATTTCTCAGCAGGGAATTCCAGAATGAAATGAACGCACCTCTTCTACAAGAAGACCAATTTTACACCCTGTAGCACTAATTCCTGTAATTACTTGTGTCCGTCTTAGCCATGATTTGGATAAAGTGATATGAAACCTTTCTGAAATTATGGTGTAAGTAAGCCTTTAGGGAGAAAAAAGGTTTAAATAAACTAGCCATGCTGTGAGATTTCATATATTGTAAGATATCTGAAAATGTAACAAATTTTTCTAGAATCAAGTCTTATCAGCTATGTCTTTGATCTATTATAAAAAAAACACAATAATGATCCTGAAACAAACACTATCAAAGCAGATGAAGCTAGATAAGAGAATTTCAGAAATTAGATAACACTCATCTCCCATGCTTTATAGGAATCACTGGGTTTGCCTTTTAGGCATGTGTTGCCTGCATTTTCTCATGACTCACTCAGCATGGTTCATCATCTTCAAGCAGATCTCTTTTTCTATCACTGCTAAATTACAACATCCCACTCAAATAACACGTAGTGTGATCATCCAAAAGACATGATTCCTAGCTCCAAACCATTTAATGTCTTATGTCATTAAGATGATAACCAGTGAATGCAGAGAAGAGATGAGATGGCTTATGAAATTCCTGAGATCTGACTAGTGAGCTGTGGGTGTAGACTCGGTGTTATTTTTACTGAAGTTCTCCCAAGCCTTCTGTGAGATGGTATATTGGTTACAGATAAAATAGGATTAATGACATGGAAAAAAAATCTTTGCAAACCTTTTTTTTTTTTAGGAGCTGTTTCGACTGAGGTGATAATTTATTTTATGGGACAGAACAAATATTTTTCTTAGGTCCACCAAACAGGTATTTTTAGTTAGTTCTGTTCTTTCTTTTTAATGGAATAATTGGCAGTTTGCAGCTTTCACGAGATGGAAAGAACTCAACTTTTAATTACTTTTGTTATGTGGATTTATAGCTTAAATCTTAAAATATTTTGCTTCTATAGTCATGTCCAAGTGCCCCCAGAGTTTTTAAGGAGAGTTTATATACTGGGGTAAAAGCCAAACCTTTTTTTATTATTATGTTTTTAATCTTTGCAAGCCAATCCATAAAGATGCCTTTTCACCTTCTTTGATGTGATAAGGAAGTATTAAATCAAAGTGAATCCCTATTGGAGGCACCTAGGGACTGGATAGTGCTTAAGCCAATTGTTACTACTCCTGAGTGTTTAGACAGACCCACACATCTCTCTCTGCAGATCAGGGGGACCAGTGATAGGCATACTGTGCCACCTGCTATCATTTAATTAGTATCATCATCTGATTTCTAGTGGAAAATAATAGCATCATGCACTTTTTAGTAAATATGATTGCCATAGTATATTCCAGATTATGTTACTCCAATGTTATATGACTATTTTATGGGAAGGGATTCTTATATTCACAAATTTGGATCTCATGTGTGTGTGTGTGTGTGTGTGTGTGTGTGTGTGTACATATATATGTATATTATATATGTGTGTATATTATATGCATATATGTGTGTACATATATATGTGTATTATATATATATGTGTGTGTATTATATATGTGTGTGTATTTTATCTGTCTCTTGATCTATCTATATCATACATATATTTCTATCCATTCCAAATTTTTCTTAAAATTTCAGAGCAAACCCAAAGATTCAAGAGATCAGAGCAAACCCAAAGATTCAAGAGATGTATAATAACCACCACAGACTCAGTACACAGAGAAAAAAACTGAAGGCTAATCTTTGAAATTGTATAAATTATCTTTTATACTCATACTACATATGGTGAGATATTAAAGATTAGCGGTAAGATTAAAGGTAATTAAAAATACATTCCATATAAGCAGAATGTGATGGACTTTTCTGTCTCTCTTTCCAGGAATTACATGTCAGTAAATGAGTAGGGGGTTTCTGTTTGAGATGGCTTCTTTCTTGTACAGACATCTCTGCACACTGAAGAATATGAGACCAAAGGACTGTAAGAGATGTAGGAGCATTGTCATCTTTAAAACAAAAAGCAACACCTATAGTTTCAAATTCCTGAGAAAAAGTAATGCTGACAAACAGATTTGGAGTCAGGGCTGTTAGAGACAGCTCTAAGATGCATTCCCCATGGAGAGCACTCAGTTTTATTTTTCTGATATAATATTAGAAATCACAATAAAAGGTATATAATCAGTGCTTCCTGCATCCACATTCCCCTTTAGTGGCAATAAAGACAACAAATAGGTAGATAGTGATAGTTTGGAAATACACAGATAAAACTTCTTATCTATACATGTTTTTATTCATTCATCCATATTATATAATAGTTTAATTTTCTGTAGCAGTTTTATTTTTCATGAAAACCCTGATAAAAAATAAATTATAAAATGTAATATCTAGCATGTTCCCAAAATACAGCATAATCTTGTAATACTGTTGAATAAATATGTCCTTAAACACACATAGACAGCATTTCCAATGGAAATGCAATTATTTTCTTTAAAAAACTCTACTGTTTTTTAGCTGCCATTGATTATAATATAACCAAGTATATGCATGTTAGTGATCGTGTTAGTCAATAGAAGCCAATAAAACTTTCTTTACTAGTCAGTTGTTCAAAGATTTCATTTGTTTATACAATTTTAAAATATACCCTATCTAAACCACTTGCTTTGAAAAATAGCCCCTTAGTCACCCACATAGCTGTATTCACATTCTTCCTTTCATAATAGCAAAAGAAAAATAAAAGAAAGCGTGAGGTTGACTTACCTTTTTCTCTATCTTTTAATTCTGTTTAAATTTCTATCCCTTCTTTGTGTTGTTTTGCGCATTCCTACATCTTGCAGTATTGTACAGTGCGAAGACCTAGTAAGCGAGTTAAAGGCTGATGACGCTAACGAATCCCAGTGCAAATGACCGAATCGATAGGAAACCAGCCACTGCTGTTTAAGTGTATCGATAAATGTACCTTTATTTTCTCTTGAATGGGTAAGTGTCGCAGTTAAGAGTCCTATGGATCTCTTAATTGAAAGTTAATTTTAAATCAATAAAGTGAGTCATTTAAATATTGATTGGCCCTTTCTACACGAATTGTTAGCTGATTTTTTTGCAACAACTTTGTTTAAATGCAATCAATAGCCCACAATCAGTATGTTCTATAAAAAATTGACAGATGTTCCCCAAATGCCTGCTAGGCATATTCTTATCTGTTTACATATGCAGCCAAGATATTTCAGTCCTTTTCACACGGATCACGATGGTTACAGGTCCAGGAATAACTCTCCTCCTTCTCTCTCTCTCTCTCTCTCTCTCTCTCTCTCTCTCTCTCTCTTCCCTCTCTCTCTCTCTCTCTCTCTTTCACACACACATACACACACACACACCACCTCACACTCCTTATTTTCTTTAAATCTGACAATTATTTTTTTCTGTTACTTTCAACCTCTTATCTAGTATACCTTAATCTTTCATTTACATCTCCAAAGGTTTGAAATGAAAAGGCCATCTGGATATCATATCCATATCACTCAGGCACCTCTGTGATTGCAATTTTAACAAGAAATCAGTGTTATACTCCCATAAAATTTTAAAGACATTTGAAGATACAGTCTTAGGCACTTTTATGTCATAATACGTTAGCAGTATTGCATGAATGCCAGTCGTCTTTAATGAAATAAAGCATTTTTGCCTGTGTGAACGTGTTTATCAAGAAAAAGGTTAGCAAGTGCTTTTCATTTACTAACTTCCTTTAGATATCATCTCTTTCACACAACAGAAAATAGTTATGCTCTCTTTCCTTCCAGTTTGACAAAGAGAGTAGCCAAGTTGAAAGAATACAAATTGTATTACATTTAATTCATCTTGATTAACCTAATAAATTAAACTAAGGTACTTGTAGCTTTCAACATATCCACAAACATGAATGTTCTATTCATGACTCCCTATGAACCATCCATTATTTCCCTGTGAAACAGTTCAAAAAGTATAGAGCCATCATCAATGCCCTTCTCATGGAAGAGTTAATTTTGAACAGAATTTCTGATGACTGTCTAATGCAGTTATGATGCCACAAATTGAAGGTGCAAAGCTTCTCCTTCCCCCCTGAATTCTACATGTATGAAATGGTATTAACAAATACTCTTTTGAATTGAAGGGAGGGACAAATTTGTAATTAAAAATTACACTCTACAATTATTAGAATTTTCAGTAATTCTATTTTTGTGTTTAATGATAATAGCTACTGTAATAACCCAAAGTTAACTTACAGTCTTATCCTGAATTATTTGACTGAGAAGTCAAACTATAGCATAAATATACTTTTGCTCTGGAGGGATAGTCAAAATGCAAGTCTTATCATTAAACTTGTACCAATAAAATTGATAACACTGAAAGTAGCTTTTCATCCTCCCTCCTTTTTCTTTGAAGACTGAAAAATGCCAACCTAAAGTGTAAGTACTTGAGCATAGCCAAGCTCAGAGCCTCAGCTGTCATTTTAACGCCTCGCTATTTGTATAAACTATTTCAACTCTTCTGCAAATTCACTCTTCTTTAATCTTGCATTGTTGTTTTCTTGATGCAACATCTCAGAACTCGCTCTATTCCGTTTTCATTGTCAGGAGAGCTGCATCAAAGGAGAAGCTTTAAAAGAAATGGTGGGCTATCATTAGTTCATATGCAAACGAGTTCAGCCTGGGAAGATGCTGTGTGTAGGATCAGCCTTAAGATGTGACTGATAGATCTTATTTGTCTGATAGAGCCAGCCAGGTAAATAGAGCTACAGCTGGTTACTTCATTAGGTCCTCTCATTGATTGAACCCTGCTGAAGTGATGCAGCAGGCTCCTCAGATAACTGCTGGTAATAGAACAAAATGAATTCTTATCACAGAGATTGGAAAGGCCATTAACCCTGGCCTCCAATGCTTTTCAGAGGTCACAGACAGGAAGCCAAGCGGTGACTGGGAAAACTGTTTTCTGTCTAACTACAGGTCACGTTAGAAGGGTGTGTGTGACTTTTTTACCATTCGGCTTCTGTATGGATGAAACCGTTTTTCTGGCAGATGTTAATAATCAGCTGTAAATAAATATTGGAACCAGAAGAAGAAAAATGAGAAAGCACAGGAATTTATTTCAATAAATATTTAATAAAAGAACAATTGTTACCAGGATATTTATGGCCGGTTCTGCTGTAGTTTTAAAACTAATACTTTTTTTATATAAATTGGAAAGAAAAATACATAGAGGTATTTAAAAGCAAAACTTAATATGAGCTTTTATAAATGTGTTTCCTTCCTTCTTTTCTGTCCTTCAGAGATGGTGATTATAATTGCTCATGGCTGCCTTGTTTCTTGTCCTTGCTAGGAAGCCACCACCAGGCCATCTCTGAATGAGCACCATGCTCTGCTCACCTTTCACCTGCTTGAAGGGAGCATAGATCTACAGAACAGTCCTATAATTTACACTTAATGCAATCTTTCAATTGACCAAGAGCCCACAACCTAAGCCCTCATCTCACAGCTGAGGACTTTCCCACATTTGTCAGGTCTCTGCCACTGGGATCAGCCAAAAGGACTCATCCATTTAAGCCCAGAGCAGCACATGGCAGTTTTTCTGTTTCCCTGAGGAGAAGTCTTTAGAGAAGTCACTGGTATTTTAACATATCTAGTCTGAGAAAGATGACTTCATAGATGAGGAAATCCTAATGAAGGATGCATTTCATAGAAAGAAAAAAAAATGGAGTGATTTCTTTCTGCAACAAATGCACATTATTTTCCAGTGTGTGTGTGTGTGTGTGCAAAAATATGTACCAATGACTATTTTTAACAATAAGTTGGTGGCTTCTATACTTATGACTGTGATTTAATTTCAGTGTCTGTGGTCATGTGGTATTCTCTGTTGGAGCCAATCTTTCACTAGGAGTTACTTTATTTAAATGTAATTGGGTCCTGTGGATGGAAAAAAAAAACCTTACCGATTTGATGTCTTTGGAGACCCACCCAAACATTTGGTTTGGCCTTCCATACAAAAATAATAACAAGAAGGTGTATGCTGTCATTGCCCTGCTCGAAACACTGGAAGTGGTTTGGCAGGGAAGAAGCCAAAACAGATTATTCTGGATAAACATAGAATCAGATGTTTCTGCACATTAGGTTATGTATATGTACATAAGTACAGCTATATAGATTGCATTTTGGTGAGAATGGAGGAAATCCAAATTAACGTTAAGAATGCACATGTTTCAAGTATTTTTAAGTAACAGAAGGGCTTAATTTTATGGTTTTTTTAGCATGAGTTTATATTTAATTGATCCAAGTATTAAAAGAATCATGTTTAAAATTGCATTAAGTAAATAATGTTTAGGGCATCAAATTCTAAATTAAAAATTAATTTCTGTTGTATGTTTGTAGGTTGCTTTTTGGTATAAAACTTTTCAATTTATTTGCTGTATAAGTTAGTAAATATGCTTTTAAAATCTAATTAAGTAAATGCTTTCACTTATCTCATTTATCAAGAATTTCAGATTCTGTTGCAGATGTTTCAGGGAATGACACAGAGGCCTGGAATTTCAGCTTGTGATACCTGGACTGAAGCTCATGAAACTTTTAGACTTGTAATTAGTTGAGTTGTGCACTCTGAACCTCAGTGGTGGAACTCCAAGTTCAGTACACTTTGTCTAATAAAGAACAGGCATTTTTTCTTTGTTAGATTTCGGTCCAGGAATACTTGATAAACGTTTTCATAGTTCTTCATACAGTGGGTATAATTAAGTTTTATTAAGTCAAACGGAAGAAACAGAATATGCTTTAAAGGGAGAGAATAGTGATATTTTTCTTCTCAGCTTTTAAGCATTTATCTCCTTCTATTAACACGAATGAGTTAGAGAATGGAAAGAGTTCTCCTTTTCAGTTCCATAAGGATTGTAAAGGAAAAAATGAATTAGTGAAACAGTGATTTTTTTTTCTGCCTGACCTATTGCATAACTCAGAGCAAAGTTGTTTTTTTGGTGTGTGTGTGTGTGTGTGTGTGTGTGTGTGTGTGTGTGTGTTTTATAATGTATGTGATAGCAAATAACTAGAATACTTTTCCCACAAAACAATTAGGCTTTGTTGACATATTTACATACAGCATATATTATTTTGAATTTTAAAGACAGTGGTGGTGGCTATAGAGCCAGGATTATGTATGTTCATAATATTTCAAAGTTTTAATTTTCAAATTGTTCCATGGATTTTCTCAGGATATTTAAGTCTATCAGTATTATTTACAAATAAAAGAAAAAAATTCTAAAAATTAGTTTCTTGATGAGTCTTTTAAAATAATACTGTAAATATTCAAGTTTTTCAACTTCTTAGAAATTTTATAAAGGCACCTTTTTATCCATGGAAGTCTTATAACATTTTTTTTTGTTTTGATTAAGAATTTTTTCAGGAAAAGAATATTACAAAATCGGTGAGCCAAAAATATCATCATCTTTCAATATTTTCATATTTCTTAGGTATTTCAGTGATAAAACTTGTGGTTGAATTGGAGAATTAAAAGGGGTATCTGGAAAGCAACTTTATTTACAAACCAGGTTGAAAGATTAAAATCTCTCCTTCCTTAGTATGGTTTTCAAATAAAAAATTTCTCCACTTTTTGTAGAATACATATTAAATTTTTTGAAAGTGCTTTGAACACTGGCATTGGTATTCCTCTTGAAAGTCTTATTTGTCTAGCAGTGAAATTCTCAACTTATTCCTAAAACTAGTGACAATACGGACACATTGGATGCTCTTCTGGTAATGTTCTAGGTGACGTTGGTTGATGCAGTTATACTTTATTTAATAAACTGCATTCTGCATAAAGATTTAATTAAGTGTTTGGAGAGGCCATTAGCACTTTTAGACTCCTGGAGTAACATTTCTTGGCAATATGTAAGCAAATGATTCCAAAATATTTGATTATTTCAGTTTTAAAAAATCAGGGTTTTTCTTACTTTATATTGTAGAAAACATATAATCACTTTCTTTTTTTTTTTCTTTGTTTGAAGAGTAGTCTGTTCTGTTTTTATCTTACTAATCCACCAGTTTGCTTTCATGGAGACATGATTTGATAATAACTATTATGTTATTCTTCCCTAGCATTGTCCTTAATAATTACAAAAAAGAAACTCAAAAATTGTGACTGTAACAAATTAGACAACTTCGTCCTTGGTTTTCTGGTAAATAAAAAGTTTTTTTTTTTTTTTTTACATTAATGTGATAAAAGGGAATGTATATTACTTTCCTTAGAGTTATGTAACATCCCAAAAGAGTTTATTTAGGCTATTTGTACACAGCTTATGAATCAGGAATCTAAGGATCTAGACCCCTTTTGATTGTCTGCAGAATTATCTATATGTGCGTTTTTTATAGCTTACACTAGATTATTAGTATTCCTTAACAAGAAATACTGTTCTCTTAGAATGCTGAAAGAAAAGTAGTACCATATGGTTTGAAATATACTTAAGAAATATACTTAAGAATTACATTTTTAAAGTGCAGTCTTCTTTGTTGCTACTGTGTCTAATGCTTTCTCTGAAACCCCACTCTATGAACCTTACAATGCCCTCATGGAGGAACTGTGTTCCTCTGGCACCCTGGCTGCATAGACAAACCTCCTCTCCCCCAACTACAAGCTGCTAGCTCAACAGCTTCCAGGGACATTGTATTCTTGAAAAAAGCATTTAGAAACTAGGATTTTCCTAAATCGAATTGACAGAACTGGTTCCAGAGTCACCTTTGTGTTTCTTCTTCTCAAGGCTTCAGCATTAAGCTCTCAGTCAAAACAAACCCATTTCAATGATTTAGAAAAACAGGTAACAGAGGGAGAAGGTAGAGTGAAGACGGATAATGACATATCCAGTCCCTTTAAGAAGAAAGAAATGGGAAAAAGGATAGAGTTAAGCGTTAAGTAGAGTAATAGAAAATATGAGCAAATGAGAATATTGTAAATGTATTGCTTAGCAACTGAGTGATGAAAGGTATTTTGGAGTGTGGTTAATATGTGGAGGAGTTACTCAGAAGACTTAAGATAATGAAATGAACATATTTTAGAAAGTGTTAAGGATTATACAAATATTAAGGACCAAAGGCGAAAACTATGAAAGGGAATTTGTGAAACTAAATATAAATTTTACTGTTTTCATCTGTTTGGTTTGCTATACAAAATGCCATAAACTGGGTAGTTTATCAACAATCGAAATTTATTCCTTACTGTTCTGCAAACTGGGAAATGCAAGATCAAGCAAGGTCTGGACAGCTGCAGGTCTGTAGGGCCTCTTTCTTCAGATGTGGTGCCTTCTTGCTGAGTCCTCACATGGTGGAACGAATGAACTACCTTTCTGTGGTCTTTTTTTTTCAAAGAGCAATGAGTCCCCACCTCTCACCTTGAAGACTGGTATTTCAATATATGAATTTGGGAGGACATAAAAATTCAGATCACAGCACTTACAGTTAACATATTAGAGTTAAGGTGAATTGTTGTCCTATTTTAAGAGCTCTCGCCTTCAACCTTATAGCAAGAATTTATAAGTTGACAAAAATAATTTGCAGATGTTCAGTTAATGGGAAAGCCAAAAGAGTCCTTAAAGCTCATCTAGGCTCACCCCCTCATTTCACATCTGAGGAATTAGCAGCTCCCAGAAGTTTCATGAATCAGGTTACACAATTTACAGTAGAGCACAAGTCTGGAATTCCTAGTTCAGCCTCCTGCTACTTACTTTTATCACATTCTGCTATATGCATAGGTTGAGTGGAGGGTTTTAAAAGATGATCATTATCCTTGTTTTAGCATTTGTCTGCAAAATGTGTCTCCCAGCCACTTTAAAAAAATATATCACAATAAAAAATAAGATATACTGCATTCATAATTCCTTCTTTCACAATGTTAATTGCTGTGTTTCTTTTGACTCCTATCACCAGCACATCACTTCCCCTCACAGTGGCAGTTGATTCTTTTCTCTCCTCCTTCAGATGAAGGATTTTGAAGGCACAGGAAGGCTGTCTAGTATCTCCTAGTCAAATAGGGCCATTGTTGTTGAGTGGGCATTTAGAATTAATCTGTGTCTTTTTTGCTCTGAATTAAAATTATAGGTCTATCATTATTTCTAGTCCCCCAAAACACTGTTACTATTACACATTTCTAATAAAATATAAACAAACAGAGAGATGGAAAATAAGGGGTTTAGGCAAATCAAGGTAGATAGAAAACAGTAAAAAAATAAAATAAAATAAAAGTTCAGCTGAAGTGAAATGGAATAGCAGGGTCCAAATGTTGCTTCAGAGATAGACCATTGTGGATCTCTAGAGATTTAATAGGCAAATGTTTTCATTTTAAAGGTTATAAAATAATTTTTAACAGCAGTCTCTTTGCTTACACAAAAAAAGCACTTTAAAGGAAAAAAATAAAAAGAGAAATTAAGAAAGTATTATTCAGGTTTGTACATCTCAATTCTTTTTTAATAAGCAGTCCTTTCACACTTTGTCTTCATCACATTTATAGAAATGATTTTGACCCTTTGAAGAATTTTCTTGTCCAAACCATCATAGTTCATATAATTAAAAGTCAAGTTGACAGTTTATTTCATCCCTCAGCCAGATCTTCCTTGATCATGTTTCTCAAGGAAAGTTTAGGGAGATGACTTTATTGCCATTTTGCAATAATTGTGTACTCTTTTTTTCATCCTCTTCAGCTTTTGTTTTAAGCAAGAATGTGTTTGGACTTCAAATAATTAAATGCATAGGAATTACACATTCACAAAACAATCACAAGAAGGGACTGGGGAAAAGAAAACAGTGCATGGCGACTCATTTCTATGGTGTTTAAATGTTGTACAGGAGGAAGAAAAGGAGAAAGGATTTCTAACAAAGCTGGTATATAACCTTAAAGAACATGCCTCCTCCTTTAAACTAATTATAGGATTTTAAACTCTTTGACCTTTGGGAAAAAAGTTTTCATCTAATAGGTGAGCAAGGAATTGGAATGAGAATCAAAATAAAGTGGAGAAAAAGATCCGAATTCCAGTATTATCTGGAGGATTCCTCCTTCTGCTGCCATCACTGACTATAGAAACTACTCAAGAGGAATGCACAGTGTGCAGTGTGTGGTTAGGCGTTTAAGGACAGAAGAGTGAGTCTCCCACCCTCAAGAACTTTATATGCTGCCTGGAAGACAGAATGAATGTATTTGTCACATTAAACCAAGTAAATTATGACATTTTGAGGGACAGAACATTCAGTACTGTTTAGGGGAGTGTTGGAACTGGGGATTTGTACAGCTAGTGAAGAAGGTATGAGGACATGAAGATTAATAGGATAGGAACATAAATAAACTTTTATTTTTACAGTGTGTGTGTGTGTGTGTGTGTGTGTGTGTGTGTGTGTGTTTGCTTGTTTACTTATTTATTTTGGCATGCTCCTTAGGAAGGAGGGAGGGAATGACATGGTTCAGACTTAGGGATTAAAAAAAAATTGATAAGATTGTTTGACAGCAAGAAACTGAGAACCTAATAATAACCAGTTACAAAAGTAGGAAAAGCTAGCCACTTCCTCCTGCAAAAGATAGTCTAGACTCTGGAAAGCTTTAAAGGTGAGCCAATAAGTTCAGATGTGATGAAGCAGAAAATAAGAAGATTCCAAAAGCTCTTGAAGGTAAAAATGGCATCCCTAAATAGGTGTTTAGGAAGGTTAATCTGGTCTGCCATATGTAAGAGGGATAAATAATGTTGAGGAGGACCTGGAGGCAGACAGCTCATTCATTCAAGGCCAATTAATACATAGAATTGAGACTAGCACAGTGATAACGTTGGGAAATAGGAAAGTACATTGAAAATAAACCCACAAAACAAACTTACCAACTAAACATGGGCATTAAAGGAGGAGTCAAGGATTCTGCTGAAGTTTGGAAAAAAAATCTCAGACTAGGTGGGCATGGGGAAGGCTTTCTGATATCTGAACACATAACATTTTGTGAAAACCAAATGGACTGTGCTTTCTGAACCTCTTTCCTGGACCCTGTTTTGTGTCACTCACTAGCGCTGGTCCTCTTTCCTCTCTCCTCTGTCCTTTCTTCTCTCCCAACTCTCCTCCCCAATTTTTGTCATAATTGTGATATTTTTCTCTGAAGGTGATCAGCCAAAACCTCAATTCCATTGTCTTTAGCATAATTAATTTCTTACCCCCATTGTGTTACAGAAATCCACACCCAACTCCATCCTATGATACCTGTCACTGCCTTACTCTTGTCTACATTGATTTTTCCCTTGCCCCTACATCATTCCCATTATTCTACCAGTGTTCCATATATTCCTCACTTGTAAAACCTTCTCATGATGGTAAATCTACCTTCGGATACTACTCAAATATTTTTATTCCTTTTTTTTATCACAAAACTCCTCAGATAATTGTCTACATTGACTTCTTCATTTCCTTCATCTTCTTTCCCTCTTATATGCAAGTTCAGATGGTGTTTGCTGTCTCCTCCACAAAAGATGTTCTGCTCAAAGCCCATAACTGCATTCTCTTTGACAAATGATTGATCAATTCCTGTTCACCTTCAACTAGACCAACCAGCAGCCTTTAACAAGTTGACTTCTCCTTTCTTTATAAAATGCTTTGTTCATTAGACTTTCTATGTCCCATCTCTCTTGTTTTTGTTTTTGGGTTTGATTTTTTTTTCACACCATATTCTTGCTCGGTCTTCTTCTCTGGTCCTTCCTTATATAGGAGGAAGTAGTCAGTGTGTCCCACTCCAGAGCAGCCAATAAAGAGAATGCAATTCCTCTAGGAAATTTTAAAAAATAATAAGAAGAAAGAAGTAAAGACAAAGATAAAACAATGCTGTTGTGCTTTATTATGATTGTTACCATGTGTTGGCAATTCCACATATTGTCAATTAAATTAATAAATAAATGAAAACACTACTCCACTCTAGGACAGATTGTTCATAGTGCCCACCTCTGGCATGCGTTGTGTATCTCAGACTGCCTTGAGTTCTTATTCTCTAGGTGACCTTTTCCCATCTGACCTCAAGGGCTTAAACTGCCACTTACATGTACACCTGTCCTCCTCTCTTATTTCCCTCTCCTTTTCTGTTTCTGTCCCTTCCTCCCTTCATGGGCACATGCCACCACAAACCCTTGCCTGTTTGATGCATTTACTTGCATAAATAAATAGAAGATGTCAAACTAAATGTATTCAAAACCATTGATTCCAAGTCTTCTCTTCCTTTCTAATTTGTCCTGCCTACATTTTTTTCTCATCCTAATAAATGACATATTCATTTTCTTTTTTGGGGGACTAAAAACATTGGAATCATCCCTAATTCTTCTTTTTCTGTCACTTTTCTCACTGAATCCATTGCCACATTTTATCTAATTCTCCTTTGAAATATATACTCCCTCATTGGTCCACAACATTTTCATCTCACATGATCACCAGTGGCCGTATTTTTCTTCTGTCTATAATTTCACACTGTATCTTTAGCTTCTGGAAAGGTTGTTTTCGTTTGGCCACTGCTTAGCCATCCACCTCAGGGTCCTGTGCCCACTCTTTGTTCTTTGTCAGTATCTTTTTTAGCCTTTAGTGTCCTTCATTGTCATTTGCTTATTAATTTTTGTTCCTCAGAGATCTTCACTCAGCCCTCATATTACATACTTGATTTGTTCTTCCTGAAGAATTCATTTACTCACAAATCATTAGTTAATGTTGCTTCCAAACATCTCCAACCCACACTTCCCTTCCATGATCTGGTTCCATCAACTTATATGTTTAATAAACATCTCTATTCAAATTTCTATTCAAAACTGAGATCATCTTTTCTCTCTCTCTCCAATCTTAGAGTTAACATTCCTTTCCTCTCCACTGGAACCCATTTTTTTTCCTATCTCCATGACTTTTTTCTAGGTATTAATAAATTGAAGTATAGTGGATGCTTTAGTGATGTGTCTGTGTATGTGTGCGCGCATGTGCACGCACACTTTAGTGAAAAAATTCCTCTACCTGTATGTATTCCATCCTCTGCACCACACCCCAAAGATGAAAGTATGATTATTGCACCCCTGCTTATAGCTCTCACTTTGCCAAGATGCAGGGACCTTTGCCAACACTTGCATTCACACAAGGGAGAAAATAAATTGGCTATTTTTCAGAAACAATTTTTTTCTACTTCTAATACAGTCCAAAGAAAGCCATGTGACAAATCTCATCAATCTCTTCCTCATTAATGAATGATTCATTGATTTATTAAGTATTGAAAATCCAGAATAGATTCCAATAGTACATATTTCACTCTTGGCTCCAACCAGGTCATTCTGATCTTCCTTTCCTGGAGCTACACATACTTTCACTACCTTTGCCTCTCCAGATGTGTTTCACTTATGTTTGTATTCATCATTGCCTAGGTCAATGCCTAGGTCAAGTGTAGTGTACATCATTACCTAGGTCAATGCCGTAAGTGTAACATACCTATATAAATTTGACATTTTTTTCCCAATGTGGTGAGATGCAGAAAATTTCAAACCATGAAAACTCAAAGATTATTTCCATAAAATTTAAAAACTTTTTCACATAGTAGGCTAATGGAAAATTTATTTCAACAATTTTAGTGTTGATAAAGGAAATTATATAGTCATCTGAAGATTTTCCTGGTTATACATAAATCACAAAATAAATAAGTCTGCATATGAAAAACAAGAATTTTTGCCACATATGTATAACTGTATTTTATTATAAACCGTGGTGAAAATACTCCATGTCAATGTATGTAATCTTTAAATGTTTAGAAAATACTGTACAGAGATAGTACTTGTTCCTTTTCCATGATTACTGAGAGGTGGTGACAACAACTTAGATTCCATCTGGTGACTAGGTATGGTGGCAAAGAGAGGTGATACTGTTATCCCCATTTTATAGATGAAAAAACTGGCTTGAACACAATAACAAGTTTCAACAGATGCAAGCCAGAGCTCCTTATTAAATTTTTTACTTCATATATTTCCCACTTAACATTGCCATTGTGAAAGCTCTAAAATATTATCCTGGGTTCACTATGAATTGATTTAGAAAAAACTTAAAGAGTTTTTTGCTTTAATGGTATATTCTGTAATCCATAAGATTAAAGGGACTGCAGTGTAGGGAATAATCTAGAAAATTGCTCAAATCCAACATGTGTGTATAGATGGAGCTTTTTAGAGTTGTTGTTGTTGTTGTTGTTTTTTTTAGATAACTACATTTGCCAAACTGCTTGTATATTCTAAGATTACTTATAGCTTCTCATCAAATTTTTACCTTACTGGAAGATGGGTGGTGGTGGTCTAGAGTGAGGGAAGAGAGGGTTGTCCTTCTTGCAAGAGAAAACCTAAGGCTTACTTATATACCACTACCTTCTGATTTTATCTTCTCTCACTGTTTTACACAGGGCCAAGCCAGTGTCGCTGAACAGTCTTTGCAACTGGTATACATACCACTTTCATTAAAGCATGTATAAAATTTCCTTAAGGACTTAAAAAAGCTTTCATATTATGTTGCTTAGGATATTAGTATTTAGTCTTGTTAGCATTTACCTTTTACAAAATATCCACACAAATAGTAGTGATCTTTTATTGGCCTAAAACACTAACTTTACTGGTGGACAAAGAGTATAGTACATATAAATGTAATTTTAAATGTCTTAATAACCAAATTGCTGTAGCCTTTTCTTGAAATAAGTTGTGTTCAGCAGAATGGATGAAAGCCAGAGAATTGTGCATAAGCACAACTACTACTTATATGGTATTACACACTTAATATTCATTGACTTTACACTTCATTACAACCCTGAAATCTTGACTTTTTTGTTTGTTTGTTTCTATTTTCATATATATGATTCTGAATTTCAGAGAGGTTAAGAAACTTGTTTGATCTCAAAGAGCTAGAAAATGATTGAGCTCTGATTTGAAGTCAAGTGTATTTTGTTCTTAAACCCATGGTTTTCCCTACAACAAATATATCCATAGGAGCATTCAACGTTCCCATGAGGAAATACTTCTTTAAACCACCTGGCTTCTGAGGGCCAGGTTGCTCTGGCAAAATTGGCTATTTTATGACACTTACGTATTTACTTTTATTTTTGCTTTCTCAAACCTTTCATAACATAACCATTATTTCAACACAGAGTATACTTTCTCCAGTTCTCCACAGCAAGCGCAGATGATGGCTTCATAGATAATGGTTCTAGGTATGTCACTGAATGTGACCAAATAGTGTAAATGAGAATGAAATAAAATTTTGGGAATCATGAAATTACAGGTTACAGAAAACATATTTTAAAAGTTGCAAAATGGATTTGGCTCTTCAGTTGTCATCATTTTAGGACAGTGCAGGCTCAGAGGGAGGCACCTACCAGTGCAGAAGTCTTGGGGAAGAAGATGTTAAGTGAGAGAAGTTACAGAAGCTTTCAGGAACCCAATAAAATGATTGAACCAAACAAAGGCAACTTCCCTGGGGTCAATGACATCTTTGAAAGAATCTTTAAAAGAGTGAAAAGAAATAGTGATAAAGAAGTACCCCTGAATAATCATTTGTTTTCTTTTCTGTTAAAAAAAAAATCTGAAAGCTTTTGACTAAGTGTGGCTATGTAGAAAGTTTACTAACTGTGGAATAGAAAATAGAGGCTTTAATGGATTAAAAAGTAGGTGTGAGACAATGTGGACAAACCCTGAAAACATCATGCTAAGTGAAATAAGCCATTTGTGAAAAGAAGCATAACTTAATTTGACATACACAAAGTGTCTGCAATAGTCAAACTGGTAGAATAGAATTTTAGAATGGTGTTTGTCAGGGAGTGGGGGTAGGAGGAGTGATAGCAAATAATTGGAGGGTATAAAGTTTCAGTTAAGTCATCTGAGTAAGTTGTAGAAATCTATATAGCCTTTATAGCTGTAGTCAACACTACTGTACTGTACATGTAAAAATTTAAAAGGATAGATCTCATATTAAGTGTTCTTACAATGAAAGAGAGAGAGAGAGAGAGAGAGAGAGAGAGAGAGAGAGAGAGAGAGAGAGAAGGAAAAAAAGAAAGAAAAAAAAGCTAGCTCTGAGAGAGGAAGAAAAAAGTTGAAGTAACCGGCTAGTGTTCAACATGAACAACAGCTTTTACTGAGTAGAGCAGAGGTGAGTTTGGGGAGAAGACCTGCTTATTGTGTAGATGAACAACCTATAAACATTAGGTTAAGGAATGAAAATTGTTCCAGACCATATAGACATTGTGATGAATTCCATAAGGACTTAAATGTGAGAAACTTCCCAATTCCTTGAGAGATGTGAATGCAATATTATGCTCAAATTATCATCATGGTAGTTCAATATTTTAATTTTAAAGTAATCAAATGAAACAATCTTATGTGAGAAAATGTATTAGGAATTAGTAAATTTAAGAAAGACTATGTTTCAGTAAGAGCTCTTTAAAATATAAGACATTAAGAAGATGTAGGAGTAATTTTTTGAAACTAATTGATATTGAGAACTTATTAAATTTCTTGGAGGCCCCATTACACAGAGGTCACAAATGATTCAAGAAGCAGAAAAAAGTGATCACACATTCCAGGCCTAGGAAGCCCCAGGAGATACTTCTCCTTTACTATATAAAAATAACTTCTGCGTAAAACCAGACAGGGCAAGGCAAAGTAGCTTTACTTTTCCAGAAAATAAAAAATTACAAATCTAGCCCCATTCAGATAATTGACACTGGAGCATCCAATGCACTTCAATCTATTACTGCCTAGAAGAAATAATTTAAGAGAAAGCACTGCAGGTCAACAAAGATGATGTTGCTTGGTTACTCAAAACCATTTGGTAGCATGCTGAGTTGCTCAGCTTTTTAGAAGAGCACTCTTTGTATACACATAGGAAAAGGATGGAGAAGACCACTTGAAACCATTTTTCATTGTAAACTTGCTTTATCTGAACACTGACTTCACTTTTGCAATGCCTAAGCAAGTTCAGAGGTCTTTGTTAAAGTGTAAAGCTACCAAGATAGTAATAAATGCTGAATTCGAGTATTCTTCTAAATATTAATCTTGTTATGATGAATTTGCTCTGAAAGAGTCTGAGCTGTTTTTTTAGGAGGAAAAAATATTCAGTTCTTTGGCTTCCTTGACCAAGGACTCCTTGGGGGCTGCCTGGAGGCAGCACTGTCCAGGGGGGAACTTCAGAGCTTCAGAATCAGACTGACTCATCCAAACCCTCCCTCTGTTGCTCTCTGCCTTTGAAAAAAATTACTTAAACTGTCTGAGCTTTGATGCCTCATCTCTTCCATAAAAGCAATGATGTTTCTGTTATAGATTACTGTGTGGATTGAGTAGGAAATTCATGTTTCATGCCTAGCACCTAACAGGTTTCCAACAAATGGTAACTTAGTATTTGGAAATTATAGAGATGCAAATATCTTTTCTTGTATTCACAGTCTTTAAAATATCCTTTTACAATGAGTCACATAGCTCTATAGAGTCTGGAGAAGCTCCAAAAATGGAGGGGGAGAGGGGTGGTGGCTAGATGGGTTATAGAGTGAAAGTTGTTCGAAACTTGCAGACTCAGTTTTAGAATGTAGTTTTATTCTCCAATTTTAAAAAGTGACTTAGAATTGAGCTTCTCACCATGGATACAGAAAGATGGATTTCAAAATGTGAGTGATGACAACAGAAAATGTTTTTCTTTCTCTTTATTCTGTTAGACCGCTTCGCTTAATATTTACTCAGTTTGTTGGCTCTTGTTTCTTTTAATGTGCTACAAATTTTTGTAAGAACAGTGATATACTTTATTGCTTAATGTATTAGTAAATCCAGAGAAGGGGTGAGCGGTGGAAGTTTTGAAGGCAGATATAGTACTTCTCCCTTATCTGCAGAGATATGTTCCATAGACCTCCATGGTAAGCATGAAACTACAAATAGTATTGAGCCCTATGTATATCATTGTTTCCCACATATGCATACCTATGGTAAAGTTGAATTTATATATTGGTACAATAGGAGATGAGTAACTTAATGTAGCTCTTAGCACAATTAGCATACAATTTTTTCTTCTTTTATTAAGAACTTTTACCTGTTCACTTAAAGGAAACACTTTATGTCTTCTCTTTGGCACACCCAAACTGCCAGCATCCCTACTCTGCACTTTTAGGCCATTATTAAGTGAAGTAAGACTTTTTGACCACAAACACTGGAATAGCTTGACAGTCAATCTGATAACCCAGAAATGACTAATGCTCAGGTAGCACATAGAGCGTGGATATACTAGAAAGGGGGCTGATTCATACAGTTTACTGGGACAGTGTGGGATGACTTGAGATTTCATCATGTAACTCAGAACTGTACATGGTTTACAACACATGAATTATTTATTTCTGGAATTTTCTATTTAACATTTTCAGACTGTTGTGACTGCAGAAAGACAAAATGCAGATCATAGAAGACTACTAGTACTATCAGTACTATACCTGAACATCCACTCATTAATTTTAAAATTTCAATTGTGACCACACTTTGTGTTTCAAATTTTGTTGATAAGAATATACAAAGCACATGCTGTTGCTGTCATCAAGTGCAGGTTAGATTTATTCCCAAATCTTTTTATATCTAGACTGTTAAGAATTTAAATTCTAGATCATTTTCTGACCATAAGATTTCTATTGATTTTAGTTTTTTAAAATTGTTGTTGCAGCTGTCAGGGAGAAAAATATTTGCTAGAACTTGATGATTAAGTGCCTAAAAGTTATTTGTTTATTTTCCAGAATAAATATCATTCATAAATGAAAGGGAAAGGTAAAAAGTGAAGCAGATATGGCAGGGCAAGGCAATGAGAGAGAGTTGTAAGAACTTTCATTCCACAAGGTAAAGGACTAGGAACCCTAGACTTCTAGACATTATGATCCATCTTTGCCAATATAGACCTGTTGGTTAGTCTCAGGGAAAAACAAAGTTTGGGCCAGATAAGAAAAATTAACACAAGAAATAATTACAGAATTTAAAGGAAAGGTATATGGGGTTGGAGATATAGCTCAGTTGGTAGAGTGTCTGCCTTGCATGCACAAGGCCCTGGGTTCAATCCCTGGCACCAGCAAAAAAGGAAAGCTACATTTAGGATTTTAAAAATATGGTTTAGTATATCATTGTGGTTAAGAAAAACTCCCCTGAAATGAGAGTATGACCTCAAAGCATAGCTGCATCACTTGGGTGGGGTGTCATAATGCATCAGAATCTGGCACAGAGCAGATACTCTGCACAGTGTTGATGATGATTGTGATGATCAATACCCCATTCCCCAGAAAGGGCTGCTGATTATTATCTCATTGTGTTAATAAAAATGGAGTAATTTGCTACCATTTTCAAATGTGTGATCATCACCAAATTGACAGGGTAGAATAGAATACTGGATAATCTAAGTCAATGGTATTATTTTTAAATAATATTAAACAAAAAAGTTCAGGGCTAGAGAACACAAATTAGTAACCTAATTAAATCACCAGCAAAAGAGACAGATCCTGTAACATCAGTCAGTTTTGCTATTACACAGCAATTATTAGAGTGAAATATTGCATGATGCTATGTATCATTATTAGGTTTTAAACATTTCATTTTACATAGGCAGAAAAGTATAGATTAATCAGTTTGTTGGATAAGTTAAAAGCTCCTTAATTAAAATATTTATTATCATTTGTATAAAGGGAGCAACATGGTTGAGGCTCTAAAATGAATTCTGGGGCACTCTGAAATAAATTCCTTTATGAAATTATTTGCACATACTCTTCTTGGAGTAGTCTCCAAGCACCGCAGGACCTAATTTGTAATATTAAGTAGCAGTTTCTTATTTTGACATTTTGTGCATTTCCCTAAATCACTATGAAATGAAATGATTTTTAACATGACACCAAACTATTATTTGCTTTATTTTTCTATTCAAGGAATGTGAATGTGTTTTGAAATATCAGATTTTTTCATAGGATTGTTGAAAAGTTTCTTCTCTGCCTGCCTGTCTGCCTTTCCTCCTCCTCTCCCTTTCTTACCTTCTCCTCTCTTCCCCTCCTCTCCTCTCTCCTCCCCTCCCTTCTCTTCCCTTCCCTTTTTTTTCTTCTTCTCACTATGTTTCTAGCCTTTGCTGAGCCTAGGAAAACCTTTATGGGCTCCCAAGTATTGTGGTATTACAATTGGACACATTTAAAATTTCTCAGCTTTTTTAGATCAGACAGACAAGAATTTCATTTCAAGCTCTATCAATTTCTAATTTTATGACCTGGGACAAGTTACCCATATCTTTAAGGCCAAATTTCCTGTTTTGTAAAGATTAATAACTGCCTCATGAGTTTATTTTGAGGATCACATAATTGTTTCTTACAAACAGCTCATCAGAGTACATTTCAGGAAACAAACTAAATAATTTTTTTATTCTTTGACATTTTTATTTTTAATAAATCTTCGAGGGGGCAGCAGTCATTTGGCCAAATTAAGTTAGTAGCACTGTATCTATTTTGGAGAAGCCCATATGATAACACTGAAGTAGTAATGGAAGGGAAAGTATTCTTGGATAAACTATACTTATTTTTCTGCTAGGAATGATCAGAAAAAAATGGTTATACACACACACACACGCACACACGCACACACACGCACACATGCACACATTGATTTATGTAACAGGAATTATTATCTGTGTTTAGCATAATTGACAGTGCTTTGAATTTAGAGTCCCAGGGCTTGGGGAAGATTTTATAAATTTGTATCATGAGGCTCATCTGTTTCAGGATATATAATGTAGGTATTTTTTGAATAAACGTGTCCTAGTGAATTTTGTATGCTTTTCTCTGTCCTTATTGGAGACTCTGGGAAGATAAAAGGCTGCTCTTAAGGAATTCACAATTTATTGGGGAAATACAGATTGATCCTATAAAAACTTATGATAATGTATCAGTATAAATGCTGAAACATATATGTAAGATAATTGGCTGAGGAGCACTTTGGTTTTGAGGGAAAAAAAAAGAAGGTTAAAAAGGGTAGAAGAACATGTTGGATGTACATCAAGGCTGCCAACTATTTGGAAGTTACTCCTGGATTTATAATCAAGGACTAAGGATAAATTCTTCCTTTCAAGATTAATTTAAGATTTATTTATAAGTAAACATTATTTGGTGTGTGCATTTGGGCTGAGCCCTGTTTATTATGATTGTATTGTTTTTAAATAGATCACCACCAAAGGCCAAAGGTTTTGTACACAGCAGAAAAAATGCAATAATAGTGCCTTGTTGTGCACTTCTATTTTCAAGGTTAATTATTTGTTTAATTAAATCCTTCAGAATCAACCAGAGATGCTATTGCCTAAAAATATTAGACAAACATGATGATTCTCTTTGGCAGTGTAAGAATTGTGTAACAACTTTTTTTAAAAAAAATCTTTATACTTTATGGCCTTTTATGACTTTGAAGACTATATCACATTGTGCTTTTATTTTTTAATGTTTTGCTCTTATTGACTATTTTTATACATATGTCTTCATTTTAAAAATGTGGGAATGGAGGCTTAGAGAACTAAGTAAATGAGAAAATACAGGAGCTGGGCTTTGTACTTAAGATTCTTAAGATAACTCCTGAGATGTTGATGAGGTATTAGATTAGAAAGGTTAGGAATTTGAGACAGGTGGGATGTTGTAGAGACTATGGAAATTGTCAGGGAAAAAATGGCAGAAAAAAATAGACAACGTTAATGGGAAGCCTTGTAAAATGGAATATACTTCATATGATTATAATTCATTATGGAGAAAGAATAAAATATTAAAGGCAATTTCTGAAATGTAGCTATTTTTAATAACTAATTTCCACACAACAGGGCACAAAAAGGCAGACCACAGTTAGGTGAAATTAATGATCTGTGTTTGGGTTGAGTTTGGCAAACCAGGATATTGTTGGCACTTCCACTCTGGAGCTCAAATACAAGATCAGAATAAAGATGTGAATCGAGTGATGACTTGGACTGATTCTTTGGGTTTCCCCTCAACTCCCTGATTTTTGCTTTGCCTCTCATGTCAGCTGCCATATAATGGATTTTCCTTTCCTTTCGGGGGACCTTGTCAGAGAAGTAAAAGAATACTCATAATCTGTGTAAAATACCATCATCATTAAGTACATAATCCTTTAATGTAGTCTTGGTCAAATAGCCAACAGGTAAAAATCAGAATGAAGCTTTCCTGTTCCCAAGTTTTATCAATATTGGTGTACTTGGTCAGTGCTGCTGAAATTCGACAGTTGAATCTAAACCTACCACACCCCGGTCTCAATTTTTCAACTACCGCTCACTATGATGTGTGCTAGCAACTCATCTGAACTTTACCTGGTAACTTACCACTTCCGCTAGCCAAAAGTAGGTTTCTTGTGATACTGGCTATGATACAAGAGCTGGGTATGGCATGCTGATTACTTTCCACTCTAATGTTCTCTGCAGAAACTGCCTCTTTGGGAGCCAGGACCTGTGAGGATGATCTTACAGAGCAGCAATTGAGAGCAGGTAATTATTTTCTTTTCTCTCAAAACCTTGCCCTGTTCTAAATGAGTTACATTTGTTACTCTTATAATTTTTTAATTAATGTCCCTAAGAATTGCTATAATTATATATGATCAAATTTCTTACACAAATAAGTAAAAAGCAAAATCAAATATATCTATATTTGGAAGCATATGCAAAATGACTTCAATTTTTAGAGTTTTAGGTTCACAGTGAAATTAAGAGAACGGTACACATTTTATATATCTCCTATGCCCTACAATGCATGGCCTCCCTCATTATCACGATCCCATACCTGAGTGGTACATTTCTTATAATTGATGAACCTGTATTGACATAATTAACATCCAAATACCATAGTTTACATTAGGGTTCATTCTTGGTGTTGTACATTTTATGAGTTTGGACAATATTTTAATGGTATGTATCCATCATTAAGATAGCATGTAGAATGGTTTCACTGCCCTAAAAATCCTGTATGCAAATTATTCATTATTTATATTTCTTTTTTGCCTATCCCCCTACTTCACCCTGTGGTTATCCCTGATCCTCAACTGTGTCCATCATATTTCCAGAATGTAATATATATGAAATCATATTGTATGTATCCTTTGCGGATTGGCTTTTTTCACTTAGTAATGTGCATTTAAGTATATTCCATGTCTTTTCATAGCTTAATAGCTGATTTTTGTAAATCAATGAATAATACTTCATTGTATGGATAGTTGAGTTAATTTGTCCACTCATTTAAGAGCATCTTGATTGATTCTGAGTTTTGGCAATTGTAAATAAAGTTATTATAAATATCTGAATGCAGGTTTTTGTGGAGGCATAAATTTTCAGTTCCTTTGGGCAAATTTCAGGGAGCACAATTTCTGGATCACATGCTAAGAGTAGGTTCAGTATTATAAGCATTTTGCATTTCCACCAGCAGTGAATGAGATTCCTGTCACAAGTATTTGATGTGAGTGTTCAGGATTCTGACCTTTCTAATAGGTGTACAGTGGTATTTTATTGTTTTTACTTGCCTTTCCTTGACAGCATCTTTTAATATATTCATTCATCATCTGCATATCTTTTTTGGTGAGATTTATCTTAAGGATTTTACCCACTTTTAATTGAGTTGTTTGTTTTCTTACTATTGATGTCGAATATTCTATATCTTGATAAAAGTCTGAGTTTTAATATTTTACATTTTGATAATTTTTTTCTAGAATATGTGTTTTGCAAATATATTTTTCCAAACTGTGGCTTGTTTTATGATTACCTAGGCAGTGTCTTTCATAAAGTAAAAAAATTTGATTAAGTCAAGTTTACCAGTTCCTTCTTTCATGGGTCATGTGTTTGTTATGTTATCAAACAAAAACAAACAAACAAAAAGTCATCTAGATTTTATTTTTTTTATCTTTCAGGAATTTTAAAGTTTTGTGTTTTGCATTTAGGTCTATTATTCATCTTGAATTAATTCTACTGAAGGATGTAATATCTGTGTCTAGATTCATTTTTTTGCATGTGTCTCTAGCTTCTTAAAGATTAAGATTTGTAATTTTTCTCATCTACATTTTTAAGCTGTGAAATTTCACCTAAATGATCTGTTTTATATAAAATATCTTTCAACAATCCAGAGATTATTTTCAGTAATTAATGGAGTCATTGGAATTTTGTAGCCATGTCAACACATTCATGATTCTCTGTGCTTTGCATGTGTACATGTATATGTTAAAAATGGCAGTTGCACTTCCTTAGCTGCATTACATTTAGGTAACTTAAGAGGAAATTTACCCATGTTGATATAACACACCTCATTTGTTTCTGCTATATTAATATGACCTCGGTTGCCAGATTTATACAATTGAAATAATAATGTGCTATATTATTACAAAAAGTCCTTTGCATCCATGATGGTATATTGAAATACTTTTTTAAAAAGGCTTTGCATGAGAAAACATCACTTTACTATGAAGTTAGGAATCCCTCTTTAAAAATTTCAGCTTCCAGGTGAAGCTTAGTTTACCTGTGCATGTCTCATGAATATTTTTCAAAATGCTGTATGTTATTTCCCCCTACAAAACTAGATAGCACATTTAAGATACAATAATATAAACTCAGTCTCCCTCCCTCCACCTGAAATTCATAAAGGTATTATTAATGACTTTTTGCACAATATGGCAAAAGCAAGACTTACAACAAAAACATTAAGTTAAAAAGAGACAAGTCCCCATCAATACTTTTCTTTAATGTTTTCTAAACAAAGACACTAAAACTGTCATACTCACCTCAATCTCTGAGAAGTTTTAGATTTAGATCTGTCTATGCCTTCTGATTGTTTTCATCTATATGTTCTACAGAGAAGTCAAATACAAATTCCAAACTGAATTCCTTTCTGCAAAATCATTTCTACTTTTCTGCATCTCAATTTATGACATCAGGCCATTGATATACTTACCCAAATAATTAAACTAGCAGCTGTCAGTTTTACTTAAAATGTTGATGAGTTCCTTCTTTGTGCGTGGGACTTCTGGGCACACATTATGAATAAGGTATATCAGTGACCCTTATATTAAATGACACTTCTAGATAAATAAACAACAAGGAATTTTTAGACTGCAATAATTATGGAAAAGGATGTGAAAGAGGTGATATACCAGAGCAGAGATTCTTAAGGTGTACTCCTCTCATAGACAGCAATAGCATAACCTGGGAACTTTTCACAGAACATATTCCTGGACCCACCCATGACCTAAATCAGAAACACTGGGAGGGAGATCTAGCATCGGTTTTTACAAGCCCTGCAGGTGATGGTGAATCCTGCCCAACTCTGAGGACCTGAGTGTCAGGTGATGCTCTACTTTAGTAGCAACGGTCATACAGGTTATTTTAGGAAGTGACAGGTTACTTGAATCCTGAATAAGGAGCATGTACCAATTATGCAAGGAGTCTGGGAAAAAATATTCCTACAAAGGTAGGAAGAAGTTGGTTATATTCCAGGAAGAGAAGGAAGGCTAGGAGGAAGGAATATTAGAGAGTGGAGGACCAGCAACATCCAATGTGGTACGAAAAGTAGGTAATGGCTTAATCATTCCATCCATAGTGAGGAGTTGATGTATTATACTAAGTGTAATAATAAAGGGTGCCAGAATAGCAGGTTGATTTTCCTTAGCTTTATGGAATAAGTTATGGGAAAGCAAGAGTCAGTCTTACTTATTTGTGAGACCATTACAGTAATACAGATAAGTCGCTAACGATACTGGCAAGGGAAATGCAATGTAAATAAATGCAGTATGAACTAAATATTTTGGAAGTAGAAGTCCTTCCAAGGACTTGTTGATGGATATAATGCATGTGATTGGGAAAGAGAAGAGTCCAGAATGGCTTGTGGTGGATGGTGGCACCATTAACTGAAAAGATGAAGTTGGGAGAAAAATGGAGTGAGGGACATTAAGTTGAAGAACTCTGATTTGAGCATATTGAGTTTGCTGTACCTGTTAGACATCAATGTGTATGTATATAATGTAATTTAAATCTATAGAACTAGATGAAATCAGATAAAGAGATAATATAAATAAGGAAGAGGGCTTGGTACCAATGGGGGAGGTGCTTGACATTTGGTATTTAATGAAATAGTGAGTCCCTACCAAAAGTAAACTTTTAGAGTGAACTTCTAGAGACGTAGGATGAAACCATAGTAGTCTAATACAAGGAAATCCAAGAGAGGTGCTTTTTGCCAGAGATAAAGAGTAGCAACATCCGTTGATGAAAGTAAGTTAAGTAAGATGCAGAGAAGTGACCTTTAGATTTTATAGCATGGAGGTCATTAGTGACTTTGAGAAAAGTACTTAGAAAACAGAAGCTACACACATACATTTAGAGAGGGCTGAATGATGAGTGTGATTTTTCAGAGAGAAGATAAACACCTTTTGAAGTTTTATTGAAGGGCAATAGAGGAATGGGATAGAATTAGGAGTACTCCCTTTCTTCACCTAATTTTGCTTCCTAAATTTAATTTAACATTCTAACTAAAATATATCAAAGGACTACTGTTTTCCAAGCACTGTTCAAGGTGCTTCTTGCACAAAGATGAATACATCACTGTTTTCAGAAAATGTTTACCTATTAAGGCAAAGCAGAAATATTAATATAATTTCCATATACTATTATATAGGTACATTGTTTGATTGTTTGACATCAATCTACAGGAAAGAAGAAAAAAACTTACCCCAAAACAATAATCTTAGTTTGAAGTTCAGAAAAGACTTTTTGTTGAAGAAAACAATGAACAGTACTAGTATCAATACAATGATCAGTTTTAGTATTTATTCTTTGCTAGGCTCTGTGTTGACTTATTTTTATACTTTAGCTCATACTAAGCATATGGAGTAGGTATTATTAACTCTATTTTTCCAGATCTTGAAACTGATATTTCCCAAGGTGGTCAGAAAGGGAAAAAAAGTGGGAGTTATACTATAAAGAAAAGTTG
This sequence comes from Callospermophilus lateralis, assembly GCF_048772815.1. Lineage (NCBI taxonomy): Eukaryota > Metazoa > Chordata > Mammalia > Rodentia > Sciuridae > Callospermophilus > Callospermophilus lateralis. The sequence goes on from NC_135315.1 coordinate 115,760,273, forward strand.
TTCTAGATAAGATTTTTTTTAATTTTTATTTTTTTTATTGGTTATTCAAAACATTACAAAGATTGCAGAATCACATCGGTTACACATCCACATTTTTACATAATGCCATAATAGTAACTGTTGTATTCTGCTACCTTTCCTATCCTCTACTATCCCCCCTTCCCTCCCCTCCCATCTTCTCTCTCTACCCCTTCTACTGTAATTCATCTCTCTCCTTATTTTTCCCTTCCCCCTCAAATTCTCTTATATGTAATTTTGTATATCAATGAGGGTTTCCTTCCATTTCTATGCAATATAGGAAATATAATGATAAGTATAGGGAGAAAGAGGACATTATGAACAGATGGATGTTGGTTCCACAGTGCTTACAAAATATGAGCTGTACGAGAAGCATCAGCATGACCTGGTGTCTTGTTAGAGTTGCAAGTTCACAAGTCTTACTCTCGACTTACTAAATTAGAAACTTTACAGGTGGTGCCCAGCAATTGGTTTTAACATGTCCTCCAGGTGATTCTGATGTTTTAAAGTTTGCATATTAGTTGCTTGGTATGAAATGAAGAGAGATGGGTGTACACCAGGGCAGAGGTATTCTTGCTTTGCACAGAAGGAGCATTCTGTTTTTATGTGATAGGGGTCACTGAATACTTTAAGTAGAGGAGTCAGATTTAAGTAGAAAATATAGAGGGTAGATTTGAATGGAGAAGAACTGAACAAAGGGACCTTGGAAAAGTCCAGGAGAAAATTCTCACAAGCCAGTTATCTTGAATAGAGATGCTCTATATATAAAACTGAAGACATTTAAATGACCATCCTCTATTTCTCTTTTACATGATCACTCCATGGGCTTTGAAAGTATGCTGTGTGTTTTCACTCATATGAAAGCTCAAAAAGTTCATCTTAAAGAATGGAATAAGGTTTGCTAGAGACTCAGAATTGTAGGAGAGAAGGGTTGGGGGGAAGTTGGACAATGAGTTCCAAAATGCAGTTAGACAGGAATAAGTTTTCATATTCTGTAGCACAGTGGGGTGATTATCATTTACAACAATTTAGAATATATTTTGCAAAAACTAGAAGAGTTTGAAGTTTCCCAACTCAAAGAAATTATAAATGTTTATGGAGACAGAAATTCTAATTACCCTGATTTGATCATTACATGTTATACATGAATAAAGTATATCACTACACATGTATCAAATTATCACATCTTACCCTATAAATATGTACAATTATTATGTGTGAATTGAAAAAAATTAAAAATCGCACAGTATTTCTTAGAAAACTCAGAATTGAGGGTTCCCAAACCCAAGTGAATACTGAAACAGGGAAACGAGCACAATTGGCTGGCCTTAGATGAGAGGAATCTCATTGAAGTAGATTTGCTTAGAAATTGTATATTATGATTTTGTAGGATAAATTGAAAGTGGTTTTCCAATCATTATTTTGTTGTTCAAATAAAATATTCTAAGCTAGTCATTCAAAAACTTCTCTTTTAAATACAGTTGGTGTGTGGGTGTAGAGTAACATAAGATGATCATTTCAGGCATGTTAAAAATGCCGGGGGAAGGTAATTATATCATACTTCTGTAATATAAGACTACAGTATTTTGTCTTCTTTCTATTATCCTGTAACATTTAAAAATGAAAATATCATTTGTCTGAAAATTGGGAAATTCTAGTGGAACCTAATGCACATTTGTGCTTAAGTAAGAAACAAACATAGATTTTATTTTTTATATTCCGTGAAGCAAAGGATAATTAATAATACACATTCCGTGAATGCATCAGTACTACGAAATGCTATAATACTTTCATTTATTATTGTATGTAACAGTTTAGAGACAGTGATGAAAATGAAGACTGCTTTAGCATCTTTATTTTTGGAATCTTATGTAATGTTTTTATACCTTCAGTTCTAAGGAGTTTAAGACATTTAATATCATATATTTTTTCCCTGTAAAACATCTAACATTTTATGGTATTTTACAATGGAGGAAATGTGGTACTTGGAAATTAGAATGTAGCTGGGCTCCCTCCCCTGACCCCAAATCTACTCATAGGTTTTTCCAGAGAAAGTGGTTTCTTCACATTAATTCTCATGACTCTAAAGTCTGTTTATATAATGAATGTCAAATTTATTTCTAAAACTCTCTTTGAGAATGAAAGTGACCTTTTATTCTGACATATATGAAACTTTATGGTGTGTATAAGTTACTTTGTGATTATTTTTTGCATGATTAAAAATTTGCAAAGTTCTTATGGCTCCAAAGAGCCTAACTGTAATAAATAGCTTTCGCCTTCTAAACCACAAAACAGGTCTGAATTGCTTGAGCATTACAGCTAATTGCCTGCCTACTTCAAAGGAAGAACCAAAAAGAGAGAGAGAGAGGGAAAAAAAAGTCACAGAAGCAGAGGCATTGCAGGTAAATCCACCTCTGAGGGTTATGAGTTGTGGCTTGGAGGAGCCAGGCAAAGTTATGGCCTCAGAACTGCTGTTTGCGATTAAGTTGATGGGGAGAGTCTATCCCACAATCTTTCCCTGCTGCTGACACAGAGTCTTTGTTCACATTCAGATTTCTCAAACTGTTGCCAGGGTCAGGCGGAGGTCAGACACCACAGTGATGTATAGAAGAACATGTCTGAGAATTTCTCTCACACTTAAAACACATACCAGAAAATGAAGAAGAGGACCTTGCAAAATCTGTCTGATGAGACCCAGATTATACTGTAGCTTTTCTTTTAGTGCCTTCATAATTTTCTTTTTTTTTTCTCCTGACACACAATGTTTTATTAATGTGAGTTGCAATAGCCCTTACAATTTTATGTGCCCTCAAGATAAGGACACTCAGTAGCACTCTGACACTTCATTTTCCAGCCCTGGGGGAAAAGTCCAGTAAATCTTCTCAAATAAGTCTTGCATCCCTTCACCACAATAGTTGAAAAGAAATTGTCACGGGCCTGACTCTGGATATCATACCACATTTGTGGGCCTGACAGAACCACAGCCTTCCAGCTTGGTCTGGACCACCATACCCACCAGTCCAGCCAGTGCTGGAAGGAGGGATCCTGAGTTGGATCAGTAACTGATGGTCACTGATGGGTGAAAGCAGGAGAGAACCAGAAAAGATTCTTTATCTTCTTATAGTAAAATCTCAATGTGTTTTTGCCTGAAAGGGAAGCTTCCCCCAAGCCCTCAGATGACTGATTACCTTCATTGGGGTCTCCCCTCTGCTTTTGTGCAAAGTGCAAAAATAGAATAAATGGATTCCTATGGTGCCTTGGAGGACTCACAGTTGAACCAAACTCTTATTTGAATGTATTAAATGTCCTTGTTTTCCCTTTAGCTTTTTGGAGTTTCCTATAGAGCCCAGAACTGTTTCCCCTCTGTTGTTTTCCTACTCACACAGTTGCAGAGCATGGCTGGCAAGTGAGGCACTAAATATAATTTTTTTTTGTGCTCAGCTGCTACATATGACAGTGGATATTTCCTTCTGCTGTCAGAATGTTATTAATAAAACATGGGGTGTGGAGAGGGCCACGATTTCCCCTTTCAATCACTATAGCATTTGCAATGAAAATTGTATTCAGTGTGTAATTTTCAGTTAATGCTTGACACTTAAAATGTCCGTAGCAGTGTTTTGTATGGTTACTGAAGGGTTAATTGTATCATGTTCTCTGCATAAAAGCTGTGCTTATCAAAAGCAAATAGAAGAGTGTATGCAAATGTGTGTCGATGACCTTTTGCCTTTCCAGGGTTAATTTATATGGTCATTAAAGATTTTATGAAATTGAGCAGCCTAGTGCTTCAAATCCCATTTTACCTTCTTCTCCTAATTTATGTAATTCACACCTGAACCGGGGAATATGATTTTTATTTTTTGTGCTACAATGAAAACAGCATGCCATGCTGTGGGGAGTTGAGAGCCTGGTTATCTGGCATTACTCAGATTGCTAAAAATTCATTAAAATGTGACATCAGCACACTGAGAGACAAATGATCACAGGATGAAAGAGAACAGTGGGCCTTTCACGGATTAGTGCTGCACAGCCCCAGCATAGAGGCTAACTGCATGAACAGATTAATCCACCAGCAGTGGCATAGCTAAGATTTACAGAATAATTAAATAGGTTTGAGTTACTATGAGGATTTCCATGTAATCTAGCTGGTGTGAACCCGTGAATGAGGTGTGGGGTGATGTGGTTGTCATAGAAGTATACCTTGTTATGTCCTAGGCTCTATATAGTTTTCCCTATTAAAAAAAAATACAAAACCCCCCACTATAACTGAAGCTTCAAACTCTTCCTCTACCAAAATTTCACAGAATTCCTCTGAGGTCTGGTATCTGAAGGAAGGAGTAATACCTGTCTTTTATTTAACCCACTGTTACCACATTATTTCACTAAGAATTTTTGCTAAGAATCTGATTTGTTCTGACACCTATTCAAGTTCATGGAATAAGGTCCATGTTGTTAGAAAGTTCTACTGTTAAAAGTACAGAAATGCCTTCCACCATTTTTTTCATCTTTTCAGCTTAAACTATATCAAATTATACTAAAAATGATTTCTTTCTTTCTTCTTTTTTTCAGTATAGATGCAGGCTCTCAGTGGATTAAAAATTTTGTTATTTTAGATAAAAAATTGCATGGGTACAGTCAACATGTTCTAATATGGACTTTTACATAAATGTGTGTTCTCTCTTTTGAGTAGGAATAGCTACAGACAATTCATGAATAAAGTTCTAACTTGGCCACCAAGTTTATTTTAGTGTGTGTTTTAGTTTTTTTCTTCTTTCTTCAATTGTATTCACTGGTCTCATTTCTTAACAGAATAACAAAGTGAGGAGACAGAAGGAGCTATTAAGCCTCCAGCAGTGGCCGAGGATGATGAGAAACACACAAGTGAGAGAGACAATGGCGAAGGCAAGAGCTCCCATAAAGATTCTGGTAAGATACTCCACTCTTTCACCTTTCATTTTCCTCTATCCCTCCATTTGCTGCAATCAGCCCTTCCTTCACTCCCCCCCCCACCAAGCTTATTTAAAACTTTTATTTATTTTAAACTGTCTGAACATTCCTACTACTATTCATTGCATGTGCATTTTGCATGTGATTTCTATCAGTAGCCTCCCATTGACCTATTTTTAATCATAACCATCTGACAGAATAGATGTGGATAAACTGAAGAATATTACAGGACAACCAGCGAGATTATTTTTTAATCAAGTCAGTTTGTGTGCGTGTAATTTTTTAAGCACCTTTCATTAATCTTAGCTATACTTGTGATTCCTCTGATGGCATATTAATTTTTCATAAGCATAGGATTAGATATCACTTGAATTTTTTCATTCAGTCATATGTACCCCTGCCCAAACCATGTAACCCTAAAAATAAGTGCTATTTTTCCTCTTTTTTTCAACCTACACTCAGGAATTTGCCCTTTTTAAGGGCATCTATTTGAAGCATTTCAAACAAAATCCAGTGAAAAAGTTTACAGATGATTCAGCCTAAGAAAGAGGAAATATCATTGAAAAGGGATTAGGTGCTGGGTAATTTTGATCTTCCAGAATAGACAAATCCTGGTAATGAAAGCTACTGTCTTTGAAAACAAACTTTCATGTCATGACATTTACTTGTGCACAAACAAACCCTAGGCCAGCATCTGGTGTAGATACCTAAGGCTTTTTCTGTGTTTGATTTGGCAAATGTATGGCTTCATCCATGCTTTGTATGTATGAGATGGAAATCTATGGTCGCAATGAATATTACATTGGCTACTTTTGCTGTACGCTATACCTAGTTTTATTTTGTTGGACTCATTGAAGCAGAAGAAGTGCTGAAACGGGTTCAAGCCTATTAGTTTCAGGTAGTCATCTATCTTTTCCTTGAATTCTAGTGACAGCTGCATATAAAGGAGCTTGTATTCACTATGAAGATATTGGGTTGAGCCAAATGTATCATTTTTTACATACAAGTTTATTTAAATCTGAATTATCCTATATTTGTAATTCCATCTCTTCATGTCTAAGTTTTACATGCCATTCAAAAATGATCTAAAGTGGCTCCCTGCTCCCCCACCCTCACCTTTTAATACTAAATGTCTCAGAGGATTCCAGGGAGAAAAGTGCCTTTGTTATTTGCTTCTAGGATGTGGTATCTAACATATGATTCTAATTTGATTTAAACAAAGAGGATCTAAGGTTGGTGTTGAGCCTAAAGTGAAATCTCTGAAAAGATGCCATAGCAGTATAGTATCAGGCTGCCTCCTGAGGCTATTGACAAGGAATTTGAAGAACCTAGTGATCAGTTAATGTCAAGGGTAGTACTATCTAAACTTTATTTGAAAAGGATTGGAAATAGTAAGGTGGTCCATTTACTCTCTTTAGGATGGACATCATCAAGACTAGTTGCTTGATTTGTTCAGGGACAGCAGGATCTATCTGTATTTAGTGATGACTTTCTCAGAGTAGTACAAAAACAGATTGCAAAGTGTATCCTTCTTATTCTTCAGAAGCCTGTGTAAAACACCCAGATATCACATTATCTTTTGCTGAGCGCCTATGTAATACTTTGATATAGGATGTTATGTGAAGTATGAAATATCTAATGTCTAGTACCTTGTGAAGGATGGATTCTGGGAATCCTTTGAAAATGTATCTAATCTTACCATTGAGGAAAGAGTCTTGCTTCGAACATACCACAGATGCAGGGCTCTACCTCCACTGGTGCTGCTGTTCACTGCTCTGCATAAATAATGGCCCCAATGACTCCCTAACGGCCTGATGAGTTATGGTCCTTCCTTGGGTGCCTAATTGTACAATACAGACAGGACTCGGGTGTCTGAGAGGACACAGAATATTGCATAATGGTAGTTATTTAAAATAAATTTTATTCCCATAAAAAAGCTTCCCCAGGTGTATCTGCAGGGATAAAAATTAGCTCTAAGCAAGGACCAACTAAAAGCAAATGCTGAGATGCAAATCTTTAGCTTTGAAATCTCCTATCCTTCAAGACAGTTCTTGTTATTGGAAATTAACATGAACTTTTTAACAAGGTTTTATGCTTTTTAAATTGACAATTATTAGGTTAAAAAATTATTACATGGAATTTTTTTCTTTGTAAATATTTCTAATGATTAAATAGCAATGCACATAACATATCCTATATACATATATATTATATCAGTTAAAATTGTCAAAAGAATATTAGCAAAATTATAAAGTAATTACTATCTTAATATGTTAGATGGGAAAACAGTTTGACCCCACTTAAACATAGAACTTTTTTTTCTTGAATTTATTCTTTAATAGGCAAATCAACTCAGAATGCATAGCATATATATGTACATACATATACCAATATGTATAATATGTGTATTTGTGTCTGTATATACAGGCTCTATACAGCAACTACCTACAAATATATACTACGTGTACACACAACTAATATATAGGCACACAAACACATATACACTCCACCTCTCCCCACTTTCCAACCCATGAGCTCATGGTAGGAACCATGTTTTTCTACTTATCTCTAAATCAAAATACCTAGAAATGAATTGTTCTCAAAAATATTCATTGAACTAAATGTGAAATGATCTAAGGACATGAAATATTCTTTATACATTCCAAAAAATTCAATAAAACATAGAACTTTTTAAAAATGAAGGAATTAACACACGTTAGGAAGGCTATGTTTGTGTAAGCTGTTGTGCTGTGTTACTGACACTAATCTGTAGGACTGGAGCTCTCAAAATGAGACGTGGCAATATGCAAGTTATATTTGTTGAATATTCATGCATAATAGAAAAGCCTCGTAATGCTTCATTTATATTGTCATTTAAATCTAGTGCCACTTTAGATTAATTATAATCCAAATTATAGCTCTGTGCAGTACAAGAATTAATATAGAGTTTATCCAGATTAATACATTTGCATTGAAAATGTAATATGTCTCTGCTGTGGCTAAGGGGACCACTTTTTAATAAGGGAGTAAACATGAGGAAAGATGGAAATTAACCTTCATTATTGCAATTAAAATTATCCTTTCATTCTACTCTCATTAGAAAGAATACTGTACTGGTAATTATAATTTAGAGTTATTTAGAGTTGAATAACATCTGTTATATCCAAGTTTTATAGTATTCAAACTTTACCAAATATATTGACTCATAAATAAAAACTCAGTGTTTTGTTTTATTGTTTTTTTTTTTTTCAAGATTTGCTAGGGGTACACATGCATTATTGGATTTTCCTCACTTGTTATGAGTAAAAACCATTTTACAACCTTCTGTATTTTAGGGATTGAGAGTTATTAAGTAGGTGGCATCTGAATTGAAATGAATTATGTCATTTTTATATTAGCAATCTCATGCAATTTAGCTAATCCTATAACTGACAGATAATCATTGGCTCATCTATGTGGTAGTGTTTATTTGTAATTTGACTTCATTTTTTAGTTAAAATTCATTAAAATGACATTGTTCTTTGAGAATATTGTGGTGTCCTTTATGACACAAAATATATTATGATCTATTTCAATTTTTTTTTCTGGTCTAGGGTAACAAACTGGGTTTATTTCAAATTTAAGTTTGCAAATACAAACTAACTAATCACAGAACATTATCAGAACCTTCCTAAAATTAATTGGCCTTTATCTAATAAAAGACATGTCTAGGAAATTAGAATTCAGGAAAAACAACCAAGCAAATTTCCTGTACTTTGCCAGGAATGGCATAATATTATACTCGAGATAACACCCCTCTGAGTATAAAAGACAAATATATGTAAACTGTGTCTTCTACTGTCTTTACAAATAGTCCTCCCAGGGCTGGAGTTGTGGCTTAGGGGTAGAGCACTTGCCTTGCATGTATGAGACCCTGGGTTCGATCCTGAACACCACATAAAAATAAATAAATAAATAAAAATAAGGATATATTAAAAAAATAGTCCTCCCAACCTCCTCAAGCTTAAGAGTCATTTTTGTCATATGTTATTATACTTCAGAATTCTCTCCTTCTACTTACTATGAGTTATTTTCATTTCTAGGGCACATAGCTAAAGTTAGGCAGGCTAGCCTTTATTTATAATTTTATAGCTTCTTAATTTAAAGCAAAATGGTCTTTGGAAACTTCACAGCTTATGTGAAAACTCATGGTTCAATGAATGCAGTTAATTAGCCAAATAGCCCTATAATAGTTGAAACTTAAATTTTCCTTTCTTGATGCAACACAGAACAGTATTTTAAGATATTTTTAGTTGTAGATGGATGTAATACCTTTATTTTATTTATTTATTTTTATGTGGTGATGAGGATAGAGCTTATTGTCTCACACGTGCTAGGAAAGTACTCTACCACTGAGCTACAAACCTAGCCCCCAAAGCAATTATGTTTTTGATGAATATAATAAGCATAAAATAAAGGCAATATATCCTTAATACACAGGTATAAATTATACAAAAAAACACACATCACTGTATAGGCTTAGTAAAATGTCTCAAATCTTGAACTTAATACTTTTTTATGGTTTTGTTTGTTTGGTTGGTTTACTGGGGATTGAACTCCTGGGCAATCTACCACTGAACTAAACCTCCAGCCCTTTTCACTTGTTATTTTGAGATGATGTCTTGCTGCACTGCCCAGGCTGGCCCGAAACTTGCAGTCCTCCTGCCTCAGCCCCCTGAGCTGCTGAGATTACAAGCAGGCACCCTAATGTGTGGTCTTTTATTCTCTTTTATGATATCAATGTCAGGATAAGATACACATTTGTGTGTGTGTGTGTGTGTGTGTGTGTGTATTTTTAATTAAGCCCATGAATATGCATTTAATAAAAGTTTCTGGAAAGTTTATTCTATTTCTGATGCTCCAAATGGCCTACAAGCAACAAATGTCATGGACAATTTTTTTTCAACTTTTTTGTGATAGTCTTGAATGGACTTATAATTTTGTCTTGTCCAATTCTACTAGGAGCAAAATATAATGAAAAGGGTTACATCATGGTGTATTCATCTTCTAAGGAAGCATATTCTTACTCATTAATAGAAACTTTTAAAGAAAAATTTCACAGGCAGAGGCAACTGATAGGCACTTGCTGATTCTAATGACAGTCAATTTTGCACAACTTGATCTGATACGTAAACGGTGAATTTGCAAATATTAAATATCATATTGTTTTTGTAAATTTTTTAACATCTACTAAGCATAAATTATATTCTGCCTTTCCTTTGAGAAAGAAAAATGAATTTTTATTAATTGTGAGATGAACATCCCCAGTTTTAGCACATCTTTAGGTATCAGATAATCAGATACTTTTTAATCAATATAATGAGACTTTAAATTTATTTCAAATTTAAGTTTATTCAAATACAAATGACACGTTATTTTTTAAACATCTAAAAAGAATTTGAATTTCTCTACAGCATATGCAAATAGAGAACAAAAGTGTTAATTAAAATAAAATCCAATGTTTATAAATTCAGAAATCAATATCAATGTAATCTGTAGAAAACTCAGCACTAATTCTGTATGTCAGGAACTAATTCAAACCTAAAGGAATAAAATTATTGTCATTATATCATTTAGATTCTATTTTAATTTAGTCTCCTCAGTATAACCCTTGAATTTGTTATGAATTTGAGATTTCTGAATTTATTTATATGGTATACATTATGCATCTGTACCCAGAGTAAAAATATTGTTCATTTTTATTTTGTTTCCAAAACACCCTTGACCTTATTTTTAAATTAAAAGTGGGTTATTTTGAAAAAAAAGAGAAAAAAATCACTTTAATTTATTCATTTATATGAACTGCATGTGGATTGAAGAAAAATCAAGATAAATCTTCATGCACAGCATACAATCAGATTACGCCTGGACTATATATTTACGCGGGGTCTGATAGCAATCAATGGTTTAGCTTCATTGCATTTCAAGATGTATTTGCACCCAGTTGTCCAGTGATAGTGTCCTCACCCTGGAAATAATTTAGTTGCAAATTGACTGGAAGATGGTGAAAACTGAAAGTTAAAATTAGAAATACTCATAATAAACAGCAGAAAAAAGGTCAGATGATGCCGTGCTATGATGAGATTGGAATGGCTGGTAAATGCGGTTTTGTGTTTGTCGTGAGATGTATGTGACATGCCTACCCAATGTCGCTGTAATATCCAGCCTCACAGAGGAGATTATCAGGCAAATTGATGCTGGAAAGAATTTTCTGTTAGATTGGGAAATTAGAATTGTGCTCTTTTCTTTGATGTGTGTGAGACTCCACCATATTACATTGCTCATCTGGGCAAAATTTTAAGTCATCTTTAACACCAAGTATTTGGATTAACCTCATAAAGCAATTGTCTTCTTAAGATTTGTCCTATAATGCTGTGTGTACAGCCAAGTGCTAAAACATCTCCAGCAAAGACAATATCCCTAATAGCAATAGCAATAGCAATGTAATGTATGGTTTGCTTTAACAACCTTTTGATTTTTAAATCCATTAATGATGTCAAAATATTTTAGTTCTTGAGTTATATCAAGCCAGCTCTTCTCAGAATTTTGAAATATTCTCTTCATTCAGAGATTTCAAAAAGAAATAGCTGATTAGATATTAGTAAAAATAATGAATTTCTGAGTTTGTATTTGTGAATGGGAATAGATTGGTTTTAATGCGATGAAGGCATTCTGGGACACCAGAGAGCACACGTTATTGATAAACCTCTCAAGGCCACCTAGGGTTATCTAAACATGAGACAGGAGTACATTTGAAAATATATTTATAAAGTCTACTAAGTCAGTGGACAAAAAAAGATGTGTTTCTTGTGTTTTGATCTGAGCATCATTTAAAAGTGCTTGCCTAATTCTTTTTGTGACTCAGTTAATTGAGAGTCAGTTATTTGAAAAACATAATTTTCTATTTATGATATAATGTTTATAATTTGAGTTGCTCTATTCTTTTTGCAATCAGGAATAATCACACCAGAGAAGGAGCTAAAAGTCAGTGTAGCAGGGGGCACCCAGCCACTCCTGTTGGCTAAAGAAGAGGATGTTGCAACAAAAAGTTCAAAACCTTCAGAGGACAATAAATTCTGTCATGAACAGGTAAATAATGCTGTTTTCCTTTGTTGTGGAAATCTCTTTTTGTTTGTCTGTTTGTTTACCTGTTACTAATAGTTTAAGAGCCCCCCAAATTCCATGTGATTGAAATGCACATAGACATATCCAAGGGCAATATTATTAACACTGCCAAAGTTCTGAAGTCATCAAAATACATTAACTCACAGAGGTCATGTTTATTCAATCTTTTCCAGTTCTATCAGTGTCCTTATTGTAACTACAATAGTAGGGACCAATGTCGGATGCAGATGCACGTGCTGTCGCAGCACTCAGTGCAACTAGTCATCTGCTGTCCTCTCTGCCAGGACGTCCTCAGCAACAAAATGCATCTCCAGCTGCACCTGACTCATTTGCGCAGTGTGTCTCCAGATTGTGTGGAGAAGCTGCTTATGACAGTAAGGATACCAAATGTTGATGCATGTGTGACATGATCTGGGTAAACTATCAATGCAAATATGTAATTATGGGTTGGTAGAAATTTATTTCTTCTGAGCTACTGAAAGGTCTTTTATTGACTGTGTTATAGAAATCACAGTGGAGGCCCATTTGTGGTCTCTTTTGCTTAGAGAAAAAAAAATATGATACAAAGCATAGCCTAATTAACTACGTATTTTGTGGTCTCTTTATATCTGTAATGTTAATCAAATGACTCATGTGGGCACTTTGCATTTCAAAGTTTCTTGATTATCATTATAAAAAAATAGACCTACAAAAAGCTTGAAACCATAATTAAGAGAAAGAAAAGAAAAGTACAGCATTGTAACAGCATTGGTTTGAAATCTGAAGGGATAGATGTCCCTGCTTTGGTTGGAAAAATGCAAATGGGATATGCTGCTGCCAAATGGGATAAGTGATGGAATTTATAATTTTCTGGAGTACATTTAACTTGGAACCCTTTTGGTTTTTAAAGGTGCCTGTCCCTGACATGATAATGCCAAACAGTATGCTGCTGCCAGCAGCCACCTCTGAGAAGTCAGAGCGGGACACACTGCAGCCATGACAGCGGAGGCATCTGGGAAATATACAGGTATTCCAGCTTATGATGAAGATCTGTGGAAAAGGCACTTAGGGACTTGCCCTTGTGGCAGTGCGCCAAGATTCTTACCATTAAAGATTTATTTTTAAAAAGCATGAAGGGAAGAAAATGTACAATGTTTCCGTGAGCCTTATTTTCCAAGACATATTTGACAACTGGTTATCTCCACCTGTCCTTGAGAAATCTAATTGCTGAACAGCCAAGAATATTCTATGTTGTTTTAATTAACTAACACCAAGATTATGGCCCTTGGTATCATGCCAATTGTAACATAGTGTATTTTTTTTTTTTTACTTTTGACTTGTTTTCTTCCCTATCCTGAAATTCCCCAAGATTGATGATGAATTCTTACTTATTATCATGTCTTCAGGATCCAGTCCAGTGCTGTTAGTAGTTACTTAGTAAATATTTAAAGTAATATTTAATTACTTAATAAATATCCAAAGAATCAGTTAAGTCAGAGATCTTTATATTTATCCTATTTACAATCTATTGATATTGGAGCCATAGATTTTGTAACAGAGGTTTGTGCTTTCTCTGAACAGGTGAAAGCCCAATGGATGAGAAAAGTATGGCAGGTCTTGAGGATTCAAAGGCTAGCTTGGAAATAAAGAGTGAGGAGCAGAAACCAGCTAAAGAGCCCCCAGAAATATTGGAATGGAATAAAAATAGCAGTAAGGATGTGAAAATCCCTGACACACTGCAAGATCAACTAAACGAACAGCAAAAATGGCAACCTCTCTCTGTTTCTGACCGCCATGTTTATAAGTATTGCTGTAACCATTGTAGCTTGGCTTTTAAAACTATGCAGAAGCTTCAGATACATTCCCATTATCATGCAATTCGGGCTGCAACAATGTGTAACCTCTGCCAGCGTAGTTTCCGTACATTCCAGGCTTTAAAAAAACACTTGGAAGCAGGCCACCCAGAACTGAGTGAAACTGAACTTCAACAGCTCTATGCCTCCTTGCCCGTGAATGGTGAACTTTGGGCAGAAAGTGAAGCTACGGCCCAAGATGACCATGGCTTAGAACAGGAAATGGAGAGAGAGTATGAGGTAGACCATGAAGGGAAGGCAAGTCCTGTAGGAAGTGATAGTAGTTCTATTCCAGATGACTTGGGCTCTGAACCAAAGCAGACCTTACCTTTTAGAAAAGGGCCCAATTTTACAATGGAAAAATTCCTTGATCCATCTCGTCCATATAAATGTACAGTGTGTAAAGAGTCATTCACCCAAAAGAACATTCTTTTGGTCCATTATAATTAAGTCTCTCACCTGCATAAGTTGAAAAAGTTTTTGCAGGAAGCCTCCAGTCCTGTCCCACAAGAAACCAACAGCAGCACAGACAACAAACCCTACAAGTGCAGCATCTGCAATGTTGCATACAGCCAAAGCTCGACATTGGAAATCCAAATGAGGTCTGTGCTCCATCAGACAAAGGCCAGGGCTGCAAAGCTGGAGCCCAGCGGGCATGTGGCCAGTGGACACAGCGTTGCAGCAAACGTAAATAGCCCTGGCCAAGGGATGTTAGATTCCATGAGTTTAGCAGCAGTCAACAGCAAAGATACCCACTTAGATGCCAAAGAATTAAATAAAAAGCAAACTCCTGAATTAATCTCTGCTCAGCCTACACATCACACACCGCAGTCACCAGCACAAATTCAGATGCAACTGCAGCATGAGTTACAACAGCAAGCTGCGTTCTTTTAGCCACAGTTTCTAAACCCAGCCTTTTTGCCTCATTTTTCCATGACTCCAGAAGCACTGCTGCAGTTTCAGCAGCCTCAGTTTCTCTTTCCATTCTACATACCTGGGACGGAATTCAGTCTGGGTCCAGATTTGGGCTTGCCAGGCTCTGCCACATTTGGTATTCCGGGCATGACAGGAATGGCTGGCTCCTTGCTTGAGGATCAGCAGATTCAAACGCAACATCATGTTGGCCAAACTCAACTCCAGATTCTACAGCAGCAAGCACAACAGTACCAAGCCACACAGCCCCAGCTGCAGCCTCAGAAACAGCAGCAGCAGCAGCTGCAGCCACCACCCCAGCAGCAGCAGCCAAGCAAATTATTGAAACAAGAGCAAAACAATCTAGCCAATACAGACTGCCAGATCATGAAGGACATACCATCTTATAAGGAAGCAGAAGAAATTGCCGAAAAGCAAGAGAAACCAAAGCAAGAATTTGTAAATGAAGGTGAAGGACTCAAAGAAGGCAAAGACATAAAGAAGCAAAAATCCTCAGAACCATCCATCCCTCCACCCCGAATAGCCTCGGGGGGCAGAGGAAATGCAGCCAAAGCTTTATTGGAAAACTTTGGTTTTGAATTAGTCATCCAGTATAACGAAAACAGGCAGAAGGTACAGAAGAAGAACAAGAGTGGCGAAGGGGAAAACACTGACAAACTGGAATGTGGAACGTGTGGTAAATTGTTTTCCAATGTTCTCATCCTGAAGAGTCACCAAGAGCATGTACATGGGCAATTTTTTCCCTACGGAGTACTAGAAAAATTTGCTCCTCAGTACAGGGAGGCCAATGACAAGCTTTATCCAAATTCTCCATATTCCCCTAAAATGCCACCGCCACCTCCACCTCCACCTCCGCCTCCTCCCCTGCCACCAGCTCCCCCACAGCCTTCGCCCATGGGTCCCATGAAAATCCCAAGCACGGTTTCTACCCCTCTGCAAGCTCCCCCGACCCCTCCGCCACCACCTCCTCCTCCTCCCCCTCCCCCTCCACCCCCACCTTCTGCTACCCCCCAGGTCCAGCTGCCTGTTTCTCTGGACCTTCCGCTCTTTTCTTCCATCATGATGCAACCAGTGCAACACCCCACACTCCCCCCACAGCTTGCCCTGCAGCTGCCACAGATGGACACTCTCTCAGCAGATCTCACTCAACTTTGCCAGCAGCAGCTCGGGTTAGATCCAAACTTCTTAAGGCATTCTCAGTTCAAACGCCCCCGGACAAGAATTACAGATGATCAACTAAAAATCCTGAGGGCTTATTTTGACATCAATAATTCTCCAAGTGAAGAACAGATCCAAGAAATGGCAGAGAAATCTGGCCTTTCTCAAAAAGTTATCAAACACTGGTTTCGAAATACCCTTTTTAAGGAATGACAGAGAAATAAGGATTCACCATACAACTTCAGTAACCCTCCAATCACTGTTTTGGAAGATATCTGAATTGACCCACAGCCCGCCTCTTTAGAACATTACAAGTAGGATGCCTCCTTCAGCAAAAGGTCTTCGAGGACCAGGTTTACCAACTACCAGCTGAGGGTTCTACAAGACTTTTTTGACACCAACGCTTACCCAAAAGATGATGAAATAGAACAACTCTCTACCATTCTTAATCTACCCACTCCGTTTTTTGTTGTATGGTTCCAGAACGCCAGGCAGAAAGCACAAAAGAGCTATGAGAACCAAGCAGAAACTAAAGACAATGAAAAGAGAGAACTCACGAATGAACGCTACATTCGAACGAGCAACATGCAGTACCAATGTAAAAAGTGCAATATGGTTTTCCCCAGGATCTTTGACTTGATTACACATCAGAAAAAACAGTGTTATAAGGATGAAGATGACGATGCCCAAGATGAAAGCCAGACGGAAGACTCCATGGATGCCACAGATCAGGTGGTTTACAAGCATTGTGCGGTGTCTGGACAAACGGATGCAGCCAAAACCTCCACTGTCCCTGCAGCAAGTTCTGGCTTGGGGACTAGCACGCCCTTGATTTCGTCACCCAAACCAGAACCTGAGAAGGCTTCTCCAAAACCTGACTATCCCACAGAAAAGCCAAAGCAGAGTGACCCTTCACCCCCTTCTCAAGGCACCAAACCAGCCCCATCATTAGCATCAACTTCAATAGACCCACCACAGGCGCCCACTGCCCAGCCACAGCCGCAGCCACCCAAACAACCCCAACTTATTGAAAGACCTCCCTCGGCCTCTCAAAACCCAGTCCCTTCCAGTCCACTGCAAATTTCCATGACTTCTCTCCAGAACAGTCTACCTCCACAGTTACTCCAGTACCAATGTGATCAGTGTACCGTTGCCTTCCCAAAGCTGGAACTTTGGCAGGAGCACCAGGACATGCACTTCCTCGCTGCTCAAAACCAGTTCCTTCACTCTCCATTCTTGGAAAGGCCCTTGGACATGCCCTACATGATATTCGATCCCAACAACTCTCTGATGACTGGACAGCTGCTGGGTAGCTCTGTCACACAAATGCCACCTCAGACCAGTTCCTCCCACGATGCTACCACCCCAGGCACTGTTGCTGCTTCCCTTAAAAGGAAACTGGATGACAAAGAAGATAATAATTGCAGCGAAAAGGAGGGTGGGAATAGCGGTGAAGACCAACACTGTGATAAGCGCTTGAGAACCACAATCACCCCTGAACAACTGGAAATACTCTATGAGAAATATTTGCTAGACTCCAATCCTACCCGCAAAATGCTCGATCATATTGCACGTGAAGTCGGGCTGAAAAAAAGAGTCATGCAAGTCTGGTTCCAGAATACACGTGCACGAGAAAGGAAAGGCCAGTTCCGGGCAGTGGGTCCAGCACAGTCTCATAAACGGTGTCCATTCTGCCGAGCCCTGTTTAAGGCAAAGTCAGCTTTAGAAAGCCACATTCGCTCTCGGCACTGGAATGAAGGAAAGCAGGCAGGTTACAGCTTGCCACCAAGCCCTTTAATATCCACAGAGGACGGAGGAGAAAGCCCACAGAAATACATTTATTTTGATTATCCGTCTTTGCCATTAACTAAAATTGATCTATCGAGTGAGAATGAATTGGCTTCTACAGTGTCAACACCTGTTAGTAAAACAGCAGAGCTGTCACCGAAGAATCTTTTAAGCCCTTCTTCTATTAAAGCAGAATGTCCTGAGGATGTAGAGAATTTAAACGCCCCTCCTGTCTGGATATGATCAAACTAAAGCTGAATTTGATGAGACTTCGTCCATCAATACAGCTATCAGCGATGCCACCACTGGAGATGAGGGAAACACTGAGATGGAAAGTACCACAGGAAGTTCTGCAGATGTGAAACCAGCACTCTCTCCTAAAGAGCCAAAAACTCTGGATGCTTTGCCAAAACCAGCAACCACACCCACAACTGAGGTCTGCCATGACAAATTTCTCTTTTCACTTACCAGTCCATCAATCCATTTCAATGAGAAAGATGGTCACCGTGACCAAAGCTTTTATATCACAGATGACCCTGATGACAACGCTGATCGCAGTGAAACCTCCAGCATAGCTGACCCCAGCTCACCGAATCCATTTGGGTCTAGCAACCCTTTTAAATCCAAAAGTAATGATCGGCCAGGTCATAAGCGTTTCAGGACCCAGATGAGCAATCTTCAACTCAAGGTTCTCAAGGCTTGCTTCAGTGACTACCGAACGCCAACCATGAAAGAATGTGAAATGCTGGGCAATGAGATTGGTCTGCCCAAATGGGTGGTCCAGGTGTGGTTTCAAAACGCAAGGGCAAAAGAAAAGAAATTTAAAATCAACATAGGGAAGCCTTTCATGATCAATCAAAGTGGAACGGGAGGCACCAAACCAGAGTGTATTCTCTGCGGGGTGAAATACTCTGCCCGCTTGTCCATCAGAGATCATATTTTCTCCAAACAGCACATTTCAAAAGTGAGAGAGACCGTGGGCAGTCAGCTGGATTGGGAGAAAGATTATTTAGCTCCAACTACTGTTCGGCAGCTGATGGCACAGCAAGAATTTGATCGAATAAAGAAAGCTTCAGATGTTCTGGGCTTAACTGTACAGCAGCCAGGCATGATGGACAGCAGCTCCCTCCATGGTATCAGTTTGCCAGCAGCCTATCCGGGACTCCCTGGCCTTCCTCCAGTTCTTCTCCCCGGAATGAACAGTCCATCCTCCTTGCCCGGATTTCCACAAAATTCAAACAGTAAATCATTTAAAGGAAAGTCAGTTTAGTTAATAGATGGCACTAAGCAGTCAATCACAAGTGACCAAGAATAGGGTAAATTTGGATTTCTTTTAATTTCAGTAAGTGAAACCAAATAAATTATAAATTATTTCACACACACACACACACACACACACACACACACACACATATATATATATATATATATATATATATATATATATAGAGAGAGAGAGAGAGAGAGAGAGAGAGAGAGAGAGAGGGGAGAGGAGAGGAGAGAGAGAGTGCTCTAATAACCAAGAAGTAGATCAACCTGCACATGAAGAAAAATAAAGAATAGATAGATCATAGCAGATTCTTAGCAATGTATTGATTAATTTATCATATTTTTTACCTTAGAAATATTATTTGTATATATCAATTTCAAAACTCATTTCAAATGACGTTCCAACACAAACATGTTGCATAATATTTGATATACCTATTAAGAATGCAAAACATTAAATATTATATTCATCAGTCTTTTAACTTATGTTCTTTCCAAGGGGCAGAATTTTTGTTTTCTTTTTCTTTTTCAATTTGTCTGCCATATAAGTGCAATGAAGATCAAAAGTTGAGGGCCCTCTAGCCATAGAAATCTACCTGTGTTGCACTTAGCACGTAATAAAGTTCATATCTAAAGTTTAATAACTTTTACTAACTTTTAATAAGTCATTGTTTAAAGTTTATGACTTCTATGATAATTGTACTTCAGTAGTACTATGAAATTTTGAATTTTGTAGCATCCATTGCTATTGGTTACTGTTATCCCTTGCCTTGCTACTCATCTGACCTGCCATAGCTTAGTTTTATAATTAAGGCATAACAAACTGGGCTGTTAAAACAAGTTAAAATTAGACCCTAGTATATAACTTAGTCATCCCATAAACCAGTTTACTATTATTAGGATCAAACAGGTGAGCTTCTATTTTGTGTGTTTATTCACACAATTATTAAAGAAGTATTTTAAAAAGTAATTTTAGAATATTGTCAAAAGAAAGATATACAAAATTATTTGGAAGATTTAAAGAAAGTCAAAACCACAATTTCATTACCAGTAACAGTCTTTAACTTATTCTGAATCAATCTAGTCCTCTGGGCAAATTTATTATCCAGGGTTCATTTGACAATATCTGGAGAAAATTTTGGTTGTCATGATTGGGTATGGGAGAGTAACTTTTTATTGGTATTTTGTGAATGAAAGTAAAGGATTCTGCTAAATATCGCACATGTTACAGGATAGTTGACCACAAGAAAAGTATGTAACCTGAAATGTCGTAGCCTACAGTTGAGAAATAGTGATCTACATAATAAGGAATGCCTTTCAAACAGGGAAATATCCAAGTTCCAGAAAAAATGCCATTTTTTATATCTATGTTCACATTATCAGCAAAATTAAAATATATTTTCATCACCTGTTGATGAGAGTCCTACACATATGACCTTTGGAAGCAGATGAATAATGATTACAGTTACAGATTCCCTTAGTATCTTAGTGGTTGTGAATTAGTATGGAAGTTTTGGATGGAAGTAACAGAATTCTGACTCAAATTCTATTAAACAATAAGGAAGATTAGTACTTTACGTGGAGGAATTGCAGTGGTAGTTTGAAACCAGAATTAGTTGATTTAGTATCAACAAGAACCACTTTGTTCCACATTCTTTATGGTTTGCCATCTACAATGAGAACATTCTAAAACCTGTTCTCTTTTCAATCACAACATCCAGGATCTTTCTTTTGGCCTGAAAACTAAAAGTTGTATGCATTTATTATAAGCAACATGATGAGTTAAGTGGAATGATTATATTGCATTACCTAATATATTTATTGATTTTGTTCTAAAAGCATTTAAAACCCCTTTGCATTTTCAAGAATGCAATATGTTGTCAATAAGTGTAGTTGCCACGCAAAAAAATAAATCAATAAAAGATCTCATGAACTTATTTCCCTTACCCAACTGTAATTACATATTGCCTGAGCAACTTCTCTCCACCCCAGCTCCTAGTAGCCAGTGTTACACACTCAATTTCTATGAGGTCGACTTCTTTAGATGAATTAGATAATTTTTTCTTAATTTTTAATTGTTTTCATTAGTACATTATATCTATACATAATAATGACACTCATTGTGACATATTCATAGATGACATAACATAATATGCTCCATTTTATCTCCACTAATCCCCTTTTCCTTTCCTCTTTTCTCCTCCTTATCCCCTTCTTATACTCTACAGGTCTCCCTTCTATTAATTTTTTTAATTTGTACATTATAAATACAAATAAAAATGGGATTCATTGTGATATCTTCATTCATGCACATTACATAATTTGAACAATTTAATTCCCCAGAACCTCCTCTGACAGTCCCCTCCTATCTCCCCCTTCTCTGCTGTACTATAACACCTTGTTTCCTGAGATTACCCCCATTGTTTTTTTTTTAATTCTCTTTTCTCTCTAACTTTTGCATATGAGAGAAAACCTCCAACCCTTGACTTTCTGACATAGGCTTATTTCACTTAGCTTGGTGTTCTCCAGTTTCATCCATTTGCCAGAAAATGCAATAATTTAATTCTTCTTTATGACTAGGTAAAACACCATTGTGTTTATGTACTATGTTTTATTTACCCATTAATCTATTGATGGACACCTAAGCTAGCCTGGCTTATTTCACTTACCATAATATCCCCCAGATTCACCTATGTTGTCACAAATGACAAAAATTTCCTTCATTGTATGACTGTAAAAAACTCTAGTGATATACATAATATATATATTAGAGGAAGAGAAATGCTTGGTGAACCAAAACCAATTCCATAGTCAAACTTTGTACACACTAACCCCAAAATCCAACTGTCCTTTTTTTTGTATAAACCAATGTAGTTAAAGTTTTGTCAGTTGTTATGAGTTATTATTCTTTCATATATAATTACCTTGAATAACCATTCTGGTAGTTGGAACAGTGGTAAAATATTTCAGTATTTTTATTCAGTTTGTTATTATTATTTGTAGATCCATACTTGGAATATAATTATTATGTTAGCTTTTAATAAAAAATGTTACTACAAAAATGAGTTTATAAGGTCCATTATTTTCTCATTCCTATGAAAATATTTATAGAAGAATTTGTCTATTTGTCTTCACAGCAGTCACTGAAATGTTAACAGGTATTTTATGTTTTTTCCTAGTATGTATTTTAAATCATTGATCTTAATACTTTCACTGATCTAATCAAACATTTGTCTTATATGTTCTTTTTTCTCAGAATATATAATTGTTGAAGTGTTTCCAGTTATTCTGTAAAGGACATGTGAATCCGATGATTGGATGTTCTGGGACACAGTAATTGCCTGTCCTGATTTCACTTGAAAGTTGTGCAAAGTCTAGTTCTGAGAAATACCTTTTATAAAGGTAAAGATTAAATTGATTTTCTATATATTTTAAGATGCTATTATTCATTTGCTGTCCATTTGTAACAGTTTGGTATGTACTTTTGTGTGGTTGTCATAGTGTTGACTCACCAATTCTGCTTTATGGAGTAGAAGAACAGATTTTAAAAGGTTTATTCACCTAAAGGTCAGAATTCTTGGTATCTTTTTTGTTCCTGGACAATGCAAAGATAATTTTACACTGAGCAGAGACCTTCTTTCTGTCACACTCAACCTCTCTTAACCTTTACTTTCCATATACTGTAAAGAGTAGTTCTGAGCCAGAGAGTTTCAGAAGAGCTTTCTTTGCTCTGTGCCTCTTTGCTACTCAAATATATGCTAAATGAAAACATAAAAATGAGCCTGGTTCTGAAACTTTGAAGTGATTTGATTGTGAGTGTGTATTGGGATATTAAAATAAAAAGCATGAACATTATTATTACCAGGATTCTTGGTTCCAGACCTTCTATTATAAATAAATACCATACTATAGTTTTAGTTTACTTTTTTCCCTTTACTGACTGTTCTTTTTGTTAAATTTTGTAACAGCTTTTAAAATGTTCAAAAATCTGTAAACATGCCCCTTGTTATTTAAGTCACAGGTTGACAAATTGTGTCCCTCAGGGAAAATATGGCTTCTTGCCTGTTTTGGAAATAGAGTTTTATTGGAATGGAGTCATGCCATTTGTTGATGGTTCTTACCTCACTACAACAGCAGAATTTAGTAGTTGCAAAATAAACTGTATGGCTTATAAAACATAAAATATTTACTATTTGCTCCTATTCAGAGGAAAAAACTGGTCAAAATATACTCCAGAATTACTGTCTCATTTCTGCAGGTGGCATGATGTTTTTATTTTTTCAGAAGCCATTTTGTTTTGTAACTTAAACACTGACTCCTTAATATACATGTTTGCATTAAAGAATTTATCAGACAATTACTACCAGTAAGAAATCAGAAGCAAAATAAATACAATAGTGCTCCATTTTATTTATGTTTTAAAGTCTTCAAGGTCAATAAAATTATATGTAAGATTGATTAATGCAGCTTAATCAGTTAATTAATATGGAAAATAAGTTTCTTAAAAATTAAAAAGTCTGTTCATTTATTCAGT
The DNA here is from genome assembly GCF_048772815.1 of Callospermophilus lateralis. Classification (NCBI taxonomy): domain Eukaryota; kingdom Metazoa; phylum Chordata; class Mammalia; order Rodentia; family Sciuridae; genus Callospermophilus; species Callospermophilus lateralis. The sequence continues at coordinate 115,783,913 of NC_135315.1, forward strand.
GTTCTGAAAGATAAATTATATTTTACTCTAAGTTTTCCATGTTTATTTAAAACTCTAAAGCATTTATTGACAATAAAAAGGCAGAAGATTTTCAGAAATAGCATCAATATTTTCTAAGTATTATATTCATTATTTTCCAACTAGATTTTATATTGTCATAAGATGCATTTTTGAAATTTTAATGATGATTAATGGGAAAATGTTATTGGTTTTGCATATGAGAGTTTACAAATGCAAATAATATTTATGGAAAGGCCAAGCTGAATAATAAATAGTTGTCTATACAGATTTTTATTAATTGAGAAATTTTTTGTTAAAGTAAATGACTAGATTTAAATTAATGTTTATTAAAAGTTTAATCCAAATTCATTTGTATAATAGAAATAAACTACTTGTTTCCTCATACTATGTCTTCAGATTATATTCTGACTTAGATTATTTCTAGATTTTCTAAAATATATTATTACTACACAAATTTTGACATGAAGGCATATTCTTTGATTTTTAATAAAATACATATTGTTACTCAAAATTACTCAAATGAGCTAAACACTGTTATTCAAAATAGAATGATTATGACATTATTTGCATTATATGAAAAGGCAAATCTTAATTAATCTAGTCATAACTCAATTTTTCTTGATGGTTTTCTGTTAGAAAACTTGAAGCACTTTAAAAGTTACATTTCAATTCTTTGACATTTCATATTTCTCATGATTATTGTAGGTTAAAGTATAACATTATTTCCTCTGTCTTTTCCAATATGTCATCAATATGGGCTTTTTTTTTGTCCTGAATATCATCAGGTCCCCATCACTTTCTATTGTCAGTGTGTATATCAACTAATTGACATACATATTCAGAATTTTTTGATAATCCAATTTCTGGTTTAGAGTTTAAAACTCATTATAAATTTTGTTTTTTAACATGAAAAATAAAATTGAATGACATGCAAACAAGATAATATTTTTGTTTCTATTTCACAATTAAAATATGTAAATTGCCAATAAACAAATTATTCATGTTGGTTTAAATTGATATATTGATGCACTCTCTATTGATTGAATGCTCTTACTCAATATGATACTATTAATTATTTTTTTTAATAGAGGGCTTTTATGCTAGAATTGTCCAAATAGAACTTTATAGCAATTAGGTGATAAATGGAGTTTTATTCTATGTAAAATTTCTAAGAAGCAGTCATTCACTCTGTGGTTATTTCCCCATGTTCTTTAGTAATAAGGGAAGTATGCATTCTTAGTAACAGGCAAAATTCCCACATAAGTCCCTGAACCATCTGAGCCATGCAATGCTCAGATGCATAATGCTGGAAAGCACTAAGTGAAAGCTACATTGCTTTCCTAGGGGAACTGTAGAAATGCTTTATGAAGTGCTCAGTTCTCAGTGTTCATGCCTCTACAAATTCATATCTTGAAACTTAATCCAGAATGCCATAGAAGGGAGAAATGGATCTTTAGTGCATGGTTGGCACATGAGAATTTCACTTTCATTAATAGACTTTTGTCCTCACAAATGAGGACCAAAGGGTGGTGTTTTCTCCTTTTGCAATATGAAGATGTAGCAAGAAGGCAACATCAGTGAAGCAGGGGCCTCTCACCAAACACAAATCTTCTCTTATTTCGATTTGGACTTCTTAACCATAAGAACTAAGAGAAATAAAATTCTTATGTTTATAAATTACCCAGTCTAAGATTTGTTAATATGGTAGTTTGCACTGAAACAGAAGGAAATAATAGGGAGGGAGTGATTTTGACCACTATTCCCATTTTTGTTATGATTAGCCTGTGCAAAGAGTAGGTGAACCTTGAATAATTATGTACATTGATGCCAACTTCATTGGTCTACATTCCACTAAAGTTTCAGAACTGATATATTTAATGGAGTAAAACAATACCATTCTAGGTGTCTTATATACAGTTACTTACTTGGCAATGACTTCTATTTCTCTATACCTATTTATAAAAGAACACCAGAAGCAATCTGCTTGTACCTGGTAAGGTCAGCAATATACTTTTATGGGATTGTTTCTACTCTTCTGTTCTCTGCCAAAAGGCAGTCTATGGTTAGTTGTTATTGTTTTTATTGTACTGGGTATTGAACCCAGGGACATTCCAGCACTGAGCCATTTTTATTTTTAAGTTTGAGACAGTGTCTTTCTAAGTTGCCCAGGCTGGTCTCAACCTTGTGAATCACTTTTCTGAGTCTCTTGACTCACTGGGATTATAAGCATGTGCCACCATGCCCAGAGGTCTATAGATATCTTAATTGTCTTTACAACTCACAATGTCATACTGTTCTATAATATTGATAATATTTTGACGATTAGACCTGTAGAGCAGAGAGTATCCTGGATGTCTTATTAAGGCACACAAAATAGGAAATGAGAGCCAAGAGGCTCAGAGAATGACATTTTACAAGTTTTTGGGAACTAACTTGTTTAAGATATATCCTCACCAAATAAGCTACAAATTTATATAAATTATGTCACATCCTATTAAGTCTTGGGTCTGATATTTGAAGAGAACATATAGCATTGTTGAAGTGTTACTAAAAACCATTCATTGAATAATGTTTAAGGCTGTCATGATGGAGGATTAAAGTTATATGCCAAAGTGTTCTGCATGAGTTTTGCAACCTTGAAGCTCTAATAATATTAACAGAATCTGTGGCAAGTAAAGATGTTTTATGCAGCATCAGAAAAACCCCAATTAGAGATTAGTGTCACCTCCTGCCAGGATTTAGAGAAAAGCCTTGAACTCTTTTACAAAAAACCATCCTGTTTTGAAACAAATCTTGATTTCTTATTGGTCTCAATAAAGGCACTACACCTGACTATAGGATATCATGCGATCATACAATCTGAACTTCCCATGATAAAATGAATATTATCACATCTCTCTCAAATTTTCTTTCTCTCACATATAACCCTTTTGATTATGGGAGATGGCTTTACAAAATAAGGAAAAAATGTTTGTAAGTATGAAGAATAGTACCAGACACGCACACACACACACACACACACACACACACACACACACACACACACATCTTTCAGAACTACTCAAGGTAATTTTTTAATTATTCCTGACCAATATATTGTTCTTACATGTATGTTGTGTGTCTATTGACATTCATTTTCATAAATAGGAAATCTTTCTTGAGCATTTCTTAAAGTCAAACAATTCATATAAGCAGATAATGTTTAATTTTCTCCACATATCCTCTTCCTAAATCTGTACATATCATCTCATAGGAATTTCATAATAACTTACCTGAAAAGGAATTTTTACTCAAGCAGATTTATAATTAGATATATAAAATATGCTAATTATATTGTTATGCATTATTGTAGGATTTCATTCCCAATATTAAATATTTCTGAAAAACACTAAAAAAGGGACACTCCTTCATAAGAAGACTTTATTAAGGATGTTGACTTGCTGAACTTGTAATCTTAAAAATTGCTGGAAGCATGAATTTCTCTTCATTTATGAGAAATCACCATTAGTTGATCTAATTTTTAGAAAACTGGAAAGAATAAAATTGGATTAAGAATGGTGGCAAGAAGAACTAGTCAGTGAGGTATGGATGGACCACATATACAAAGATATTTGTCTCAGGTAGAAGTTCACTAAAAGGCATTTACTAAAAATTAAGCTCTTCATAATCATATGCACAAGGAGATATGTTGTATGCATTTCAGTCAACCACTTCCTCAGATCTCCATTTTTTTTCTCTAAGGGATTATGAACAAAATGTTCATCTCATAGTTCTAGTGATCATTATGTTCTCCATGAAATCAATTGCCCCTGAACATGATGGATCTACTTGCTACTCTTATGGTGTATCTATCTACCAAATGTATAGACCAGTGGTAAACATTCAAAATGACTTCACATGATGGAGGGGTCAGAACTAAGTGCTGGCAGGTTAATTATATTGGGACCCTTCCATTCATTTTCTCCTTTGAACAGAAAAAGGCAACTGACATATATTTTGTCATCTTGGCTTGACTTCTGCCATCATAAGAGTCCATGGAGTCATAAACAAATTCATCACCAATAAAAATTCTTCAGACCAACTCACTTCATATATAAGAAATATTGCTAATAATTTATGTATACAGCAAGATTGGTCTTTCAAAAACCCCATTATCCCAACTCCATAGAATTATTAAACAATCTTTGAAAACATGGACTTGTAGTGTCAGTTTGACAGCACCCTGAAAGGGTATCATCTAGCTTATCAAAGGAGGCAGTCATCATATATTCTTTTAATCACTGACCTACATATGTTGATATTTTTCCCGCGGCCAGAGTATGGAGGTCAAGGTGATAAAAATGGCAATGACTGTTCTCTCTACTCTATCTACAAATAACAAATAACTCTCTGATACTTATGAATCTTCTGTTTATTAAGACATCCATTTCCTCATATCTTGGTTATTTGTTGATTTAGGAATTTTGTTAGCTATGATAAAAGCATCATTACATATGGCTTTCCTTATTTAAGTTTTATCAATTTTGATAAAGACACAGCTGGTCTTTTCTTCTTTCTTTTTTTTTCCCTTATTACTTCTTCCCTTTACCATCTACCTAAACCCATTTCTTATTTCATTCTTTTGTCCTTCTTGTACTTTCCTTTTTCATAAACAGTGATTATTATATGAATAATAAATATTATATAGTATATATTAATAAATAATATTTATATAATAATTATTAAATGTTTCAAATAATGTTTCAGAAAATCTAGGGTTGTATTTTTTTCTCTCACATGTGGAAACTAGATAATTGTAATTATCAAGAATGCTTTTGATATTTACTTGCCAACTTGTTTCAATTACCATTATAGAATTAAATAAAAAGTAAAGCAAAATAAATATATAGTTTTGCAAGATGAAATTACTTTTATCCTAAAACATAAAGCTGAATATTCTTAATAATCTTATGCTTAACTTTTTTAATATAAGAAAATTATTCATAAGTTGCTTTTCTCTATTACAATGAAAGAGTTTTTTTTTAATAAGATAATGCACTTTTGACTCTTCAACCATAACAATTGCAAATTATTTTAACATCACTTTTGTCAGGAATTGTAATGTTGAAGCAATTTTGCACTACATATTATTATTCAATAAAAATCTTCAAACATTCAAATAAGGTCATAAAAATATTTTCTCTAGAACTACATTGAAACAGAAGCAGTCATTTGAGTCAGATTTTGAACTATACATTCCATCTAAAAGCCTTTTTCTTGTTTTGCAAAAACTACTCCAAAAAGTTATTACTCAAGTTTCCTCCATGGAAATGTTCTTAAAATTAGTCATTTGGCCATCAGAACATTGCTGAGAATCATCCAGGGAGATGCCATAATGATTTTTGTTAGGCTTCAACTGAATACAGTGATTGAGAAAAATTCGCTACCAAATTATTTGCTTTAAATTAAGTCAAAGGTAAATTTCTTTTTAAATTGACTAAACGATGGAACTGTAAATCTGTATTAGGCTGTTTTTCTATCCAGTTATTAGTTTCTTGAAAGTGGCTTATCTTTTGGGGTTTATTGAATTACTTCCCTTTCCACTTATCTTTTGTTATGTGCAAGTTACTATTTTAAACACTTATAAATATTAGGACATTAAATACACATACTATGTATAGGATAATTAGCTGCAACACTTTTACAGATTAGGAAATTGAGGATTATACAGCTATTGTACCTTATCTAAGCTGGTAAGTGAAAGGAAGTGATAGATAATAGGTGGTAGAGTGAATCCAAGCTTAACCCTGAAGACTGTTCTCCTACCTCACATGATATACTTTGTCAGTGAAATATAAAATTAAAACTTAATTCAATTTACTTTACTGTTTTATATTTGGTAATATTTCATTAGTAGATATGTATGTTTGTTTATACATACAAACATGCACACAAATAAATACATACATACATATATATGCATATACATACATATATATGAAGATATATATATATATATATATATATATATATATATATATATATATATATATATATATAATTATTCTGAAGTATTAGGTAACACAACCAAAAAACCCTCTAAAAATTTTCTTTAAAGTACCTTCTGCAGCTTGATGCCACTAGTAATTATTGTACAGTATTTAATCATACTTAATTCAGCTTGAATTATTTTGATAATAACAGAGTTGCTATAGGAAATTCTGTTGCATTTCCTAAAGAAAATATGGTATAGTGCCAAGCATTTTGACTTATTTCACATCATTGACTAATTTGTAACCAAGCAGAATTTCTCAATTACATCCTTTTACTTCACCAGGATTTTGTAACTGCATTTTCCTGTTGCAAGATGCTTTTTATTAAGAGAATATACTTCTAGAAGTTATGCAAAAATTCAATCATTTGCATTATCAGTGGTGAGAGTTTGGACTGAAGCAATTACTCAGTTGAATTGCACGATGATTTCTTCTACATACATTTAATAGTATAAGCAATGATAAAACCTGACATTCACAGAGTGTTTTCTATGTTTTAGGCACTGTTCTCAGAGATTTTTCTTGGATGAACTCATATATATATATATATATATATATATATATATATATATATATATATATATAATCATTTTGATGCTCAATATTATTAGTAAGTACTATTATTTTCTGTTTCTCAAAAATTAATGAGTAAGGCAAGTCTTACAACTAGAAAATAAGGGCAATTATCTGTTCTCATGGATAGATTAAACCCAAATTAATCTGTTGTCAACTGTTGGAAAAAAAACTATTTTCATGCTATTAATTCAGTTTCATTTATTTCATTCATCCATTTAATATATAAATATTATGTGCCAAATACTAGAATACAGGATTCTAGTGGGGGGTACAACAACCAATCAATCAATTTTAAAAATTCTCTTCTCTCATGAACTTAATATTCTGAGGTTAAAAATAAATACCAAGCAAATAAATATATACTATGTCTGGTAGTCCTAAATGCTATGAAGAAACCAGTGTTAGGTTAAAATACAGAAAAATACATTTGGAGATTGTCTCTTATATGAGTAGGTCAGAAAAAGTACGAGATTCTCTCTAACTAGTCGACACAGGTGCAGAGAATGGAGAGAGGCAGGAAAGGGAGCCAGGAGTCAACAGAATGTAAATACTCCAAGCAGAGGAAAAACTCATCCAATCCTGACATGGAATCATGTCTGACATGTTTGAAGAATAGCAAGGAGGCATGTAAGGAAGGAGGAGTTGGTAGAAGACATCAGGATATAGCCACTGTTCAGAGCTTGTGGCTGTATAGTTCATCAGATCAGTAGGGCACTAAATGACTTTGAATTTTACTCTGAGTGACATGTAAGGCACAAGAACATTTTCATCAGATCAATGTTTTTACTTGACTTTTATTTCAAATGGATTGCACTAGTTACTTTGTGGAGAATGGAATATATAGGAATAAGAGTGAAAACAAGGACATAAATTAGGCTACTATACTATCCCAGGGGGACCATATGGTGAGACTGGACCAGGAAGATATGATTGGAAGTAGTTAAATGGTATAGGTTTGGCTATGTTTTGATGATAGACACAGCATCATTTGTCAATGAAGGAGTGCAAGAAAGAGTGAATTACAGTGAATCACAGGTCTGAACAAACAGATGAATGGAAATCCATTCACTGAGATGGGAATAATTCTAGTAAAATAAGTTGTGAAAGACAAAATTAATTATATCAGACATGCTACATTTAAGATATCTATTTAACATCCAAGTGCAGATGACACACAAGCAATTAGACATATTAGTCCAAATCTGAACTGTACATAGAAAATTTTGAATTGAATTATTTCATCAAAACCTAATGAGAACACAGAATAACTGAGTGTAGATAAGAAAAAGAAGAAATCCAAGAACTTAAGATGAGAAGGGGTCCAGAGAGACTGAAATAATTTCCATTATGGAAGAAAAAAATGAAAGAGAGAATGGAACATTTTTTATGAAACTTTGAAAAGTACCTCTAAAAAGAAGAAATGATGTATTGATATAATAAAATTACTAAAAAAATTGCCATTGGATTAATCTATATTGAGATCTTGGTGAATCTGATAGAAGGGGTCCCAGTAGAGAAGAGAACTCATTGAGGTGAAGTGAAAGTATAGACAGCAAGTTCAGATAACTGTAATTTTTATAGCAACTTTATCAATATGTTTTCTTTCATAAAATAGACAATAATTTTTAATTTTACTATAAAAAAGTGGTGCAGAATTGGAGAAGGACCTGAAACAGAGTATATATTGAAGAGAGGTGGGTTTTCAAAAACCAGTCAATTAATTATTATTTTTTAATATTAGAGATTTTGCACTATGTGCATATGAAAGCAATTGTGTAAGACATGTTTGCAAAAATGAAAACATTTAAGCCTCTAGAAGAGATAGCATAAAAGGTAGAAGTTGAGAGGTTAGCTTTAGCCAAAAGGAAAGGTAATGTTTCTCTAATATTAAGAGAGAAGTTAGCATGCATAGAGAAGCAAGTAAGTTGTTACATTGGCTAGTGACATTTTATAAAGTCTACTGATTGGTTTCAGTTTTCTCAGTAAAGTCTACAAGAGGTCAACAACTAGCAATGCAAAGATAGGGGAGGATCTTTAAAAGTCATACCTGAGGGGAACAATATGGAATAGTCCTTGGGAGAATGAACAGATTAGAAATTATGGTTTGGCTGCATAAAAGACCCATATGAAGTTAAAGGTAACACATTCAGAATAATACTAATCAGCATGATTGGCAATTTTTTAATGACAAAAGGAGGTATTAAAACAAATTCAGAGTGAATACTGAGTTGGATATAACCAAGTATTAATCGAGGGAGACTTTGCCAAGGTATGCCACAGGACCGGGGACAGCAGAGAAATTGAGGGCATTCTATGAAGTGAAATAAGCCAGACATAGAAAGACAAGTAAGATCTCACAGAGTAGAGAGTAGAATGGTGGTGCCATAGGCTGTTGTGGGTAGGTGCTGGTGAGAAGTTGGTCAAAAGAGACAAAGTTACAGTTGGAGATATAAATTCAAGAGATCTATTTCACAGCAAGGTGACTCTAGTTAATGATGATATATTGTATGTGTGCAAAATGTTAAGAGAGGGAATGTTGAATATTCTCACCACAAAAAAAGATACTTAAATGAAATCATGCCTCTTTTACTTAGCTCATTTAACCACTCGACAGTGTTGTATGTATACAATGAATTTGTGCAATTTTATCTGCCAGTTAAAAATAAATACTTAATATTTTTTGAAAGAAGTAAAAAAGAAAGAAACCTTGAATGTCTACTAAGGAGTGAGTAAAGTGGTGATGTTATGAGGACTGTGAGCTGAGTAAGAATGGATGGAGATTCTACATCAGGGGAGGAACAGTGAATGCTGGGGGTAGCCATGTATAACTCAGAGATTCTGATAGGGTAAAATTATTTTATAATGGCCTTTATAAGTAGGGAAAATGTCACTTGATGGCTTTCAGTTCAGACTCAAATGTACCTTTCTCTTTTGAAAATTTCTTTCTCCTAATATCTATGAGTACATAGATTTCAGTGATTAGTATTAAAATTATGAAATTTTAAAAAGTATTTTTAAAAAGAGGTAAACATTAGGTATAAATTATATTTCAATGTTACTTGGGGTGAATGAATCTGTTTAGGTTGTAGACAAGCAATCGGATTTTGTGTGTGTGTATACATATATATGAGTATATACATATGCATGTTACATATACACAAAGAAACATGCATACATATACACATACATATATCAGTAAAAAATAAACAGACATGGGAAAGCAGTAGGGTAACATGGAACTCAATGCAATTATTTTTAGTAGTTTCAAGTACCAGATTCAGAATTTATGCAGAGGAAACTTTTAGCTTGAATGAGTTAAAGCTTTTGGATTTGAAAACCTGTCTGTTTCTTAATATAATCAGATATGTGAGTCTCTGTAAACTTTCTTTGCTTTCAAAGGCAAACATAATTAATAATTTCTGTAAAGGTCTTTAATCGTTCCAACATCTGTTCTTGGTTTACTATAAAAACCATGTCTCTGATCTCATGTGTTGAACTACTGTATGTTTGCCACTGTCTATTTCCTGTGAAAAAATACATCAAACAATAATAGCTTTTGTTCCTAATGTTCCAACCACTAAAACAGCTGAACAAATAACATCCATGCTTTCATTTAGAATAATTTATTCCATGTACATGTTTATGCAGAGTCATTTGGCTTATTGGATGTTTCATCATTTAAAAATCAAATCTCAGAATTTTAGACTACTGAAAACTCTGCTCTAATAGTTTCCTCGTGCTTATAGTAATTCTCTTAATGGCATTTCCTTCCTAATTCATCATCTTATTTTGTGTATGATTTGGTATATATAAGTAGAAGTGGTTAAAAATCTCTTTTATTAACAAAGTTAGCGGAAATTTCCATTGGAGGCCACACATTTTGCAAATAACATTTAAAGATTAAATAATTTGGCATTTAAACCATAAAAAGTAACTATGTTTGCTCTTTTGTTGCCTAAAGAAATAATAACTATAGATTAGTAATGATCTAAATTATAATACATTTTTCTGAGCTCAACACACTCCAGATGACTTAATGGTAGGCCAGGCAACACACAGCTAGCCTAACTTCCATTCTGAAAAATATCTTATTACATAAACTTTGCTAGCCAGACATGGAATAAGCTGTGTGCTGATTAAATAAGACAAATACAAACACTTTTTTAAAATCAAGAAAACCAGTTACTTAAAAATCAGTTCTAAATCATGTGCAGTGGCAACAGTTTGAAATATTTTTTAGCATGCAGACCTCTTCCACTCTTTTTTAAAAAATTAAGAATTATTTTTTAAATCTTGGTCACCACAACATTCCGTTGGAAACCAAACCCTGCAGTCAGTCATTCAGCTAACCAGTAGACCCAGTGTCTAATAGACCATCTGGAAAGCTCAGGACACCTAACGTTTTCAGTTTAATTCAGATATTGTAATCTGTGAGTAAAGTGATATCAACTGTCAGTTTTAAGGTTTGAGTTTGGAACAAGGTCAATATTCCATCAGAATTCAGCTACTTTGAGGAATAACCACTTTGTTGATTGTAGTATATTCTAATATAGGATATAATGACCTGTTTGTTTCTAGGGTTGCTTTAACAAAATACCACAAACTAAGTATCTTAGAAGATTAGCAATGTATTATCTCACCATTCCCGAGGTCAGAAGTTTGAAATCAAGGTGTCAGCCAGGCCATAATTATCCAAGGAAAAATTTATTTTGGCTTTCCTAGCTTTGGCGAGTTCCTTGACTTCTAGTAGCAATGACTACTGTCTTCACGTAGCATTCTCTTGTGTGCATGTCTCACTGCACCCAAAATGTTCCCTTCTCATAAGAACAGAACATATAAAAAATTAGGACTTCATTTTAACTGAATTGCCTCTGTAGACCTAATCTCCAAATATGATGAAATTCTACAATACTAGTGGTTAGGTATCTTTTTTTGGAGTAGGGGATTTTGGGGCAGGAGAATTTAACTCATAACAAAGTCTTTTTGTGTTGCCAGCCAGTTTTCTCGTAGGTATGAGATAGGTGTGTTTTATGGCTCAAATTTTTTCAGCAATGTTACACTAAAATTTTATATGTTTGTGATTGGTAACATGTAATTAGTGTTTTTTTAATAACCTTATATAAAAATGTTATTAACAACTAGAGTATTTCATAAAGAAAATTATGGCTTGGTAACTATTTCACAAATCTAGGGTTGTTTAGCTTGGAAGCTCTCAGAAGATACCACTTGTCTCACATCCAAGGGTGTGAATGGAATTCCTTCCACTCACCCTGACTCTCTGCTTGAGTCAAACCCTCAACCATAGTGGTGAGCACAGCTCTGGTTATTTATATCATTGTGACATCAAAAACTCTGATAGCTGCAAACAGCAATGTTTGATAGCTTCTCTGAAAGTTTGTGCTTAAGTTAATTTCTTATCTTCTTTATAACTTGTCAGAAGACCAAGAAGGACCTCAAATATTCAACGTGGTTTCATAATATCACATATTCTTTTTCCATTCTTTTCTCTACAATCAAAAGCTGATTTTTACAAATACATTACTAATTTATTTTAAAACAGTCCACCAGAGATAGTTTAACTAACTGATGGCTTATATTCATTTAATTTGAAAATAATTGCTATGTTTACTTGCTACCAATTTCTCTAAATTTTTTCTAATTCTTAACTTTGTTCAGACACAGCTTTCTTTAAAACAATGACTTGCTCTATCATGTTCATTTTCAAGAAGAATTTTTTTTTAAAAAGCTCTTTCATCTTCATGGAGGCATGTAACAAAAATGTATATATTTGCATTATGTAAACATGCTGTGAGACAACTTACACATTACTAAAAGATTATGCAAACTTAGATATTTAACAGATCCACCATTTCACATGGTTTGTTTTGTATTTAGGTGAGATAAGTTCAGATCTGCACAGAAAAATTCAAATATGTAATTTGTATTGTTCACAAGATTCACCATAAAGTACACTAAAACTCCAAAAGGTATTTATACTGTATAATTAAAACATTGTACTCTTTGTTGAATACCTTTGGCAGCCACTGTTTTATTCACTGAGTTCAACTTTTTTGGATTCCACCTGTAAGAGAGATCATACCATATTTGCCTTTCTTTACTTGACTTATTTTGCTTAGCTTAATCTCTGCCAGATTCATTCACATTCCTGCAAGTGACCAAAGAATTTTGTTCTTTTTTAAGTTGACTAGTAGAACATTTTCTTTATCCACTTGTCTGTCAATGGGCACTAAGGTTTATCCCATGTCTTTGCTATTGTGAATAATGCTGCACAGAACCTGCAAGTACAGATATCTTTTTGACAAATTTATTTCATTTTGTTTGCATATATGTACTCAGAAGAAAAATTAAAATTCAACATTTTTTCATATTAAAGACTCTCAATAAATTAAGTGTAGGAGGAATATATGTTAACATAATGAAAATCATATGTGATATACCCACAGTAACATCATACTCAATGGTGAAAAGCTTAAAGCTTTTCTTCTAAGATCAGGAACAGGACAAGGATACCCAACTTCATCACTTTAATTCAATATAGTTCTGGAAGTCTTAGCTTAGCTAGAGCAATTAGACAAGAATAAAAATAAGCATCAAAATCATAAAGGAAGTAAAATAGTTTGTTAATGACATGATCTAATGTATAGAAAATCCTAAACATACTATTAAAAAATGGTTAAGGATAATAAAGGTACTCAGTGAAATTATAGGTTATGCAATTAACATTAAAAATCTGTTATGTTTCTAAACACTAGTAACAAACCATATGAAAAATAAATTAATAAAATATCCCAATTATTATGCCATGAAAAAGTAAAATATTTAGAGTTGGGTGCATTCACACAGGCCTGTAATTTCAGAGGCTTGGGAGGCTGAGGCAGGAGCATTGCAAGTTCATAGCCAGCTGCAGCAACTTAGGGAGACCCTGTCTCTAAAAATAAGTCAGGGGTTGGGGATGTGGCTTAGTGATTAAGCACCCCTGGGCTCATTCCCTAATACCAAAGTAAAATAAAAAATTTAGGAATAAATTAAACAAAGGGGATGAAAGATCTATACAATAAATACCATAAAATATTGATGAAAGAAATTACAGCAGATACAAATTAATGGATAGATCCTGTGTTCATGGATTGGAAGAATTAATATTGTTGAAATGTTTACACTATCCTAATGGGTCTTCAGATTCAATGCAATCCCTATCAAAATTCTAATATAATTTTTTATGTTAATAAGAAAATAATACTAAAATTTTATGGAGCCATAAAAGATATAGAATAGACAAGGCGATCATGAATGAAAAGAACAAAGCTAGATGGACAAAATTAAATGTAATAAAATACAATAAAACACTGTGCTCTTCTGTAAGGGATGTCAGAATGCCATATGTAAAACAATCAGTCTTTAAAGTGCTTGTCAGTGCATTCTGATATTTTCTATTCTTTTACCAGCTTATGCATTTCTATTTTCTTTTAGATTGTGGTAGTCCCCCCCTAATCTATGAACCATATATTCCAATGACAGAAACTGTGGGTTGTACTGAACCTTTTGCATACTATGTTTTTACCTTTATGTACACACCTGTGATAAGCTTAATTCATGGTTCTAACACCATAAGAGATTATAGCAATAATAAAATAAAGCGATTAATTTAACAAAATAAGTTATATAATGTGCTCTCTCTCTCTCTCTCTCTCTCTCTCTCTCTCTCTCTCTCTCTCTCAAATTATCTTACAGTTCTTCAGCTTTAGCTGCACCCCCAGCTCTTTTTATCTTTTATTTTGAGACAGGGTCTCACTAAGTTGCATAGGGCCTTGCTAAGTTTCTGAGGCTGACTTTGAACTTGTGATCCTTCTGCCTGGGCTTCCTGATCTGCTGGGATTACATGTGTTCACTACCACACCTGATGGGTTTATTCTTAAGTGTTACATGAACCCAAGTACTGTGATACTGCTACCATTAGTCTGATGACCAAGACAGCTATGAAGTGATTAACTGGATACCCTGTAAGTAATGGATATGCTGAAGGGATGATTCATATCCTGGGTGGGATGGTGTGTGACAGAGAGAGATTTCATTGCAATGCTCAGAATGGTCTGCATTTAAAAACATATGAATTGTTTCTTGCTTGAATTTTCCATTTCATATTTGACCATGGCTAACTGAAAATTGAAAAGCAAAATTGCAGGTAAGGGGAAATTACTCTATTTTGATTTCTTAAAAGTTCTAGACATGATGTATTAATGATAGTTTATAAATCACCACTGAGTAACTATTCATGGATTGAAAACCACACGATTAAATTATATGCTCTGAGAATGTTGGATTTGGTGACTTTATACACACACAGACACACACACACACACACACACACACACACACACTGTGTTAGAGATACTGCTGTTCACCTGGTACTCTACTGGTCAGGAATGCACATTTGCTATTGTGCCTCATTACTTCTGCAACATAGTTCAGCATGGTTCTAGATTAATATTGCTTTCCTAGTGAAAAATGTCCCCTTTGTGGAATAATGCATTCTATCTATGATCCTCAAAAGCATCTTGGAGAAGGGCTGAAATTCAGCTTCTCCATATTTTTCTCTCGACCATATTTCATTTCATTGACTCAAGAAATATTCATGGAACACTTCGTATATGCAGGATGCTATGCTAAACATTGACATTTCATCAGCAAGTCAATGCAGACTTGAGCTGTACCCTCACAGAGATTATAATTAGGTGAGGGAAATAAAAACATGTATTTACATTAAATAATGTAGAATTGTAGCATTTCATGGCATGGATAACAGAGATACTCTGGTTTCCAAAATTCCTCTCCCTGATGTTTTCCCCTCCTCCCACCTTCCTTTTCCCACTATATGTTCTCTGTGTTAAAGTACCACAAGTGTACTGCCTACCACAGCTCCCCTCCAAAAAAGGAAAAAAAAATCAATGTTCACCCCACAATATATACAGGCACACAGATAAAATATTACATTGTCTTTTGGTAGGGGGTAAGGTAGGAATGTAGGAATATTGGAAGAATGGAAGGAAGGAAGGAAGGAAGGAAAAAAGGAAGGAAGGAAGGAATTAGGAAGGAAGGAAGGAAGGAAGGAAGAAAAATTCTGACTTATTCCCTGCAAACTCATTTCCAAATACAGACTTGCAATAGAATTCATTTGAATTTGAGGATTTCCAGCAATGCTATTTGATAAAGCAAAAGAACAGCCCCACAATTTTCATGAAATCAATTTTCTTTGATACATGAATTTTGTCATGGAGGGCAGAGATCTGCACCTTTACTTTTCCTGAGGCAGGTAGAGCCATGCAGATTCATAGGACAAAACAAATTTGCAACCTTTGTTCTTTCATTTGAACTGATTACTCCTTATCAAAATAGATTCTCTTTAAGTTTCACTCAGGCTTCCAGTCAGGAATGGTTTTCTTGAACAGTATTGGCAGGAGGCTTTTACTTTCATTAGGATTTTCAGCTTTAGTGTCAGGTTGAGTACAGAGTTGATTAAATTATTCTATTTCATTTCTAAGATACCATTTTTAAATGTCAAATCATTGCTAGATGCTAGACCTTTATTTGTATTTTAAAAGTGTATTTCAGCCTGCTTTTAAAGAAAAAAATACCCCCTAAAATATTGAATCAATAGGGTCTAAATGATGGACGTTTATGCAGTTGCATCAGTTGTCTGAAAATAAAACCTATGATACAGATGTCTCTTGCAAGCTGTGAACCAGTGGTAAAAGGAAGGGAAGAGGAGGAGGAAACAGTGGTTACCATTTTATTTTTTTTTAGCAGGTGCCATATGAATATCACCAGTAATTCTGATTTGCAGTGGTAATATCTTCAAAATGAGTTCTTAGGAGGAAAAGTGCATTTAGTGTTAGAGATATAGATAGTTTGTAAAAACTAAAAGTTAGCCTAGTATCACATTTAATATATTGCTCTGAAGAGAGCACCCTGCCTAAATGGAAATAGAATCCAGTGTATATTTTATTTCATATATATGTTTTTCAAATCAGTCAACAACAGTTTGATTACAGGGTTTCTTCTCTCCTTTAATTCACAAATTGTCTCCAAACAATTAGAAAATGTAAGATAAGGAGTTAAAACAAGACATTTTATACTCATTTTTATTATATTAATATAAAAGCTTTACTTAGCTACAAGGTTATATGGCATTAAACCTGTATGTAAACTGTTACTATTACTTACAGTTTTATACAGGATAGAAAAGATCTGGATTAGGTAATTGCAAATAAATTATTATTGGCACATAAATAACAAGGGGAACAACTGTTAACTCATTAGTTAAACTTGTCAAATAATTACAGAATAATTGCAGCTCTCATCAGCAACTGTTATAAGCTGATGAAATTTGTTTCAATAGAACATGTATAAATTTGCACTTTGTTGAAACATCTGCAAACTGTGGTAAACACTTTTAGTGCATAGGGCTAGAGGCATTTTTGAAGTGACTTTGAAAATGTTCAAGCCAGTAGTTTTTTTCCTTCACATTTTGTTTCCGATAAACTTTTCCTTTTTGATTCTTCTCTCCTTTTTCTCTTTCTCTTCTCCTTGTCAAATAATTACAGAATAATCGCAGCTCTCATCAGCAACTGTTATAAGCTGATGAAATTTGTTTCAATAGAACATGTATAAATTTGCACTTTGTTGAAACATCTGCAAACTGTGGTAAACACTTTTAGTGCATAGGGCTAGAGGCATTTTTGAAGTGACTTTGAAAATGTTCAAGCCAGTAGTTTTTTTCCTTCACATTTTGTTTCCGATAAACTTTTCCTTTTTGATTCTTCTCTTCTTTTTCTCTTTCTCTTCTCCTTATTTTCCTCTTACTCTTCCAATCTATTTTTATAAGAATTTTAAACACAGTACATGTGGTTCACATCTTTAAACTCTGAACCTAAAGCTCTTATATCTTTGAATGTAGTTTTTATAATGCAATAGATTTTATACTTATGTAGTAAAAATGAATTCCCAAATCAAATCCAAATATGTAATGATGTTTTCTATTTGGACAGTTCTCTCATCTAAGATTCAGACATTCATCGACAAATATTTGTTGAACACAAGCTATATACAAAATACATGAGCTGTAGAATTGAAAAAGAGATCAATTTGTATCCAGAATTAATTTAATTAGATGGACTGTGTTCAAACTCCAAGTGATTTAGTTAAATTTTTCATAGTTCTAGGTTATACTAATGGCATAACTAATACTTTATAATTGGATTAAGAATGCATAAGAAGAATAGAGATTTGGAATAGAAACCAACCTTGAAACCTGCCTTTTTCATAAACTCCTTAGGTAATCCCTGGCAAAATTTTCTTGGCTCTAAACTCTGAACAAATTATTCTTTCTTCCATCTCAACTTCTACCATGTGAGTTAAGGTGCTTTTATCCAGATGCTACCTCACAGCCTCCTTTACACAGTAGCTTCTGCCTCAGCCTCTGCCCATTACACTCCATTAAGCACAAAGTCAGAGTAATTTTTCAAAAAAACGCACAAGTCAGATTACATTGCAATCTTAAAACTCTCCAATGCTTAATGCACTGACAGTGAATGCTGAGCTCTCTACCTGTGAGGCTGCTATCTAATCTTCCAAATTCACATTATTGAACTCAAATTGAGCTTCACTAGTCCTTTCTTTTGCTTGTGCAAATCCAATTATTTTGCAATTTAAACTCTATAAATTTTCATTTTTATCTGTCTATATGATATTTCACTAACTCCCTGTGCATTTGATTTCATACCTGGGGTCAACTTCTTAGCTCTAGACTTAAGTTCTATCTCATCAGAGAACTCTCTCTTTTCCACACAGTCTATGATCATTCTTCATAAACTCAACAAATATTTATTGAGTACCTGTGAACTGAGTCCTGGCCAGTTAATCTATATCATATCACTAAGCTATTAATTCCTTCATACATAAGATAATTGTTATTTATCTCATCTATGTATTTATTTACTTATGTATTCTGTCGTTTCACAAGTTTTAACATCCAAGAGGCAAATTTTTGTTGGTCTTATCCATAGACATGTCTACAGGGCTAAACATAGGATCTGGCATTTTATAAGCACTTAACAAATATTTTAAATAAATGAATGATTTCAGAATATTTTTTGAGAGGCATTATGTGTCAATCATTCAGAGTTGCTTAGCACACAGTTTTTGCCATCAAGATTGAAGGGAAGCAAATAAAAAAAGAATTTATTCATTCAACAAATATTTTTTAAACATCAAATAAGCATCCTCTATGTCCTATGTGAGATACTAGCTGAGAAGTTATGAATAAAACATAACTTCAGTCACAAGAAATTGACATCAAGGAGAACAAAAATTTTTATGGGCATGCACTTAAAATAGGTAAGAGGGTAAATTTTATATTGTGTGTTTTTTGACAAAATTAAAATATTAAAAGATTTGTTACATTAATTATATTTGAGGCACATTCTTTGATAAAGAAATACAAGTGTCTATGAAATTGCTTAATAGAAAGATTTGAGAAGAAAAAAGAAACATTGGAAATTTGTTTCACTGTTCTGGAAAACAGAAGGTTCAAAGGAGAGTTTTGTTGAAAAAGTTACCTTTATATGGGAAATGAAAGACAGGAATTGCCTGATTTAAGACAAGCATAAAAGTTCTAGGCATAGTTTCAGACTTTTAAAAATGGAGTCAGAGCAAAGGGCACATTAGAAGACTAAGATGAGTTTGAAGGAGTCACTAGTGATGGGATTGCATGATGTTTCAGGGTGGGGGATTCTGAAGACACAGTAAATTTAATTTGGGGTTTTAAAGGATTTTTCTGAAGGAAAAGTTACAAAATCTGAGTTGAGCACTGAGTGTGATTAGGGAAGGTGAACAAAATTTACTTCATATTATCCCTGCCAATCCTCTGGAAGAAAAACATGCTTTAAAAAGTGTTTCAAAAATGGAGTTAAGCTGGAAGTAAAAACAAGGAAGGGAATTACTGTCAGAGAGAATCAATGGAATAAATACAGGGCTTTTAAAAAATCTAATAGTACACATTTCCTTCTTTCACTTAAATGAAAATAGCAATGAAAAACATGATGGACATATAATCATCAAATAAGATGGTGCGTGTATCAGCTGACAATGTCTATCATAATCACAAACTGGATGGCTCAATCAGTGGAAATTTATCATTTTACTCTTCTGGAAAACACAAGTCCAAACTTCCAGGGTTGTTTCCTTCTGAGCATTGAAGGAGAGAAAATGTTCCAGCATACTCCTTGGTGTGTAGGTTGACATTGTCTTCTTGTGTCTCTTTATATCATCTCCCAATGTCAATTTTTGTGTCTACAAGTTTTCCCTTCTTATAAGGACCCAAGATATATTGGAAAAGGTCCTACCTTAATGATCTTACTTTAAATTTATTATCTCCTTAAAGATCCTGTCTTCAAATAATATTTCATTCTAGAGGAGGAGCATGGGAGGATTAGATGAACTCTAGATAGGGCAAAGGGGTGGGAGGGGAAAGAAGGGGGTATGGGGGTAAAAAAGAAGATGGAATGAGATGGATATCATTACCCTAAGTACATGTATGAAGACACTAATGGTGTGAATGTATTTTGAGATATGAAAAATAGTGCTCTATATGTGTAATATGAATTGTATTGCATTCTGTTATCATGTATAACAAATTAGAATAAAATAACTTAAAAGAAAAAATTGTAAAAAAAAAGTCAGATTGCATTCTAAGTTACTGGGAATTGGGATTTCAATATATAAATTACAGGGGAATACAGTCAGCTTATAACAGTTTGTCAAAGTGTTTTTGTGAACAGTAAACTATCAAAAACAAATTAGCATTCACAATACTACATATTCCACTGGGTAACTGCAAGGATCCAAAGGTATTGCTTATGAATACATAATTTCAAGGAAAAAAATGTATTCTTAAGACACTTAGGAATGTGAAAATACATTCATAGGTATGGATTAAGATTCTTAAAAGTTTTCAAAAGACATTGATCAGGTGCTCACTTTGGCAGCACATATACTAAAATTGGAATGATACAGAGAAGATTAGCATGGCCCCTATGCAAGGATGACATGCAAATTCATGAAGTATTCCATAATTTTTAGCACAGGAATTAAAATCAAGAAACAATGAATGGGATGGATTTAAACTCAAAAGCTTCTTCTCAGCAAAAGAAATAATCAGTGAAGTGAATAGAGAGCCTACAGAATGGGAACAAATTTCTAGAACATGCACATGAGATAGCGCACTACTCTCTAGGTATTTAAAGAACTCAAAAATCTTAACACCAAAAAACAAACAAACAAACAAACATACAAAAAACTCAAATAAGTCAATCAATAAATGGGCCAAGAAAATGAACATACACTTCTCAGAAGATGATATACAATCAATCAACAAATATATGAAAAAATGCTCAATATCTCAAGCAATTAGAGAAATGCAAATCAAAACTAATCTAAGATTTCATCTCACTCCTGTCAGAATGGCAGCTATTAAGAATACAAACAACAATAAGTGTTGGCAAGGATGTGAGGAGAAGGGCACACTCATACATTGCTGGTGGGACTGCAAATTGTTGCAGTCAATATGGAAAGCAGTATGGAGATTCCTCAGAAAAATTGGAATGGAACCACCATTTGACCCAGTAATTCCACCCCTTGTTTTATACCCAAAGGACTTAAAAACAGTGTGCTACAGGGACACTACCACATCAGTGTTTATGGCAGCACAATTCACAATAACTAAATTGTGGAACCAACCTAGATGCCCTTAAGTAGATTAATGGATAAAGAAAATGTGGTATATATACACAATGGAATATTACTCAGCATTAAAAGAGAATATAATCATGACCTTTGCAGGTAAATGAATGGAGTTGGAGAATATAATGCTAATTGAAAAAAATCAAAAAAATCAAATTCCAAATGTCTTCTCTGATACAAGGATCTGTAAACAAGTCAAGATGGCTCCTGGCATTTTGCCAGAGGGAGTGGTTTGTGAAGTAATGCCAGTGAGCTATTAAGTGTGGAGATTCCTTATTGGTTGACTGCTGTATCTAGTTTATGTTAATTAAGATAAGCTGTGTGTAATGTATATATACCCCTCCTGTCCTACAATAAATGGCTCCCACTCCAGCTGTATCAATCTACACAAGTTGCTCTTCATCCCCCCTGTTATTTTGCTGCAGCCGGACTGCAGCACTGAATCATAATGGTGATGGGTGGGGGGCAGAGCATGGGAGAAACAGAGGAACTTTAAATAGGGCAAAGGGGAGAGGAAGGAGAGGAAGGCATGGGGGTAAGAAAGATGGTAGAATGAGATGAACATCATTACCTTAAATACATGTATGAAAACATGAATGGCATGACTTTACTTTGTGTACAACCAAAGACATAAGAAATTGTGCTCTATTTGTGTAATATGAATTGAATTTCATTCTGCTGTCACATATATCAAATTAAAATAAATAAAATTAAAAAGAGGAAAAAAGCCATTGATTAGGAAGTAAGAAACATTTATGGCTCTTGCCTAAATTTCAAAAAAGAAATTGTATAATTAAAAGAGATAGCAAAAAGAAGACTCATATTTGAGTATAGGCTAAATATGTCTTATTTGAAATGTTTGAGAGCCTAAATGTGTTAGATGGTTTGGATTTAGGAATATTCACAAAAACATTATGAGATGTCATGGAGGTGAGACCCAAGTTAAAATATGAAATTCATTTGTGTTTCACATGTCTTAAACACATAACCTGAAGATATTTTGTACAACCTTTTTTAATGCACCTGCATTATGACTACAACCTATTACATGAGGCCAAGTGTGGCATTTCCCATTTGTGAAATCTTACTGGCAATCAAAGAGTTTCAGATTTGGGTAAATGTCAGATTTCAGGTTTTTTTTTTTAATTAGGCATGTGCAAACTGAAATATATGGAGGACAGCTGGAGTGAAAGATAAAGAAGACTAGAATTAGAAGACAGAACCTAGGAAAAGATATGTCTAATGTGGAGATTACTATATTGTATTTTGTATATTGTACTATATTGTATTAGTACGTATAAAAATAATTTATTTTGTGTTATGTTGCCCCACTTTGTTCCTGAGCAAAATTAATGCCCAAAATCTTCATTTTGTTTTCAGTATGGTCAAATTTTGGAAAATTAGACTTATTAATCAGGATTTTCCAGGGAAACAGGCCAGTGAAATAGAAGAGACAGAGAAATAATAGAGAATGAAACTTCTTATAAGGAATTGACCCACATGGTTATGGAAGCAGAGAGGTTTCATGATCTGCCATCTACTACCTGGAGACACAGAAAAACATTTTCATAGTTCAAAGGTTTGAGAACTAGAAAACTGATGGTGTAGACTCCAGTTCGAACCTAAAACCTGAGAACCAGGAGCACAGAGGGTAGGAGAAGACTGACATCCTAGCTAGAGCAGTTAAGAAAAGAGTGAATTTAATTTTCCTTGGCCTTTTTATTCAGTTTGGGCCCTCAAGGGATCAGATGGGGAGGGCCACTTGTTTTCCTCAGTTCAATTCCTGTGATGAGCTCTGTCAGAAACACTATCACAGACCCATCTCCAAATAATACTCAACCACTTTTCTGGGTATTCCATGGTCTAATTAAGTTGAGGCAGAAGATTAATCATCATAGCTGGTGAAAGTGCTAAATAGTTCAACATTATTATGAAGATGTTCAGTGTTATAAGATAAAAAGTGAAGTTCCTAGTCATGGACCATGGAGATAAATTTAAAAACAAAATATCTGCTCATTTCTATTAAAATTGAGCTATCAGAGTTGTACACCAACTAAGAATTATACACTGTAACTTTTGAGTTATCACTTTTCCCCCAGATAGTTATCAGTGTCAAAAACAATTATAGTCAATTTTCTAAAGACTCTAAATTTTAGGTTTGGGTCTTAAAAATATGTATGATTGCCTCTTCATTTCACCAAATTTAGTTTTGCCTAATATTTCTTTCAGCTCAAATTCCTTTCTTTCTATTTTCTTAACCCTCTAAAATAGACCCTTGTCCACTCAAACTATTTTTCTTATGTCTTAGCTTTTCACTATGCCTGTATTCTGTTTTAAAATAATTCATCTCTTTCATTGTGAAAAGCTGCATTCACTTTTAAATGTTTTTCAAGTAATTAATAGTACAGCAGGGCTCACAATTAAAACAAACAAACAAAAACTGATATTTCTTTGCATGTGGGAAAATAAACAGGTAACCATTAGTTCTCTCAACAAATATTTGTCATTTTATAAAGGCAGTCACTTGCTAATGATTAATATTTTAATTCTCCTACATTAAGCTTTATAGTGCTATTTTTTTAAATTTAATAACTATGTTTTAATTGAAATCTTGAAAAATTAAGTACTTAGCTTATTTTACCAACTCCCTCCTATTTCTTTTCTCATTTATTTCTGATAGAGTTGGCTGTATTTTCATGTCTTAATTGGAAAACATTGTATTTAAATAATATGCACGGTATAGTCATTTTTGTATTTCTTCAACAGTTGACATTACCATTTGATTCTCAACTTTGAAGTATACAATAGCAATATCTACTTTTCTCTCCTTCATTGCTTAAAAAAACTAAATTCAATCTTATTTGCATGTACCTTTACATCTTCAGTGTTTATTTTGTTACTAAAATTACCCAGGTTTATACATTCATTCAAAAAGCTGAAGATCAATAAATGTATTTGTTTTATTATAACTATTCAGTATTTCAAAATACTGCAATTCATTTTCTTTAATGTAATTTTTAAAAATTTTCCTGTGGTTCCTGTTGCATTATTTCTACATTCTCTCATCTTCTCTGGAACTTTTAAGGATCTTTCCTTTATTATTCTCTTTATTATATGAGAAATAAAGGATTACAAATTTGAATTGGCTAACACTGAAAACCACGAGAAGTTAAATGGCTGCTGCCCTGTACAAGCTGAAATATAAAGGGAGCTTAAATGACAATAGAGGCAGTAGGATCAGTTCAAATCCATCATTATTATGAGTAAAACAGAAGTATATGCCCTCCACAGAGTGTGTCAGTAGCATTATTTTGCATAGAAAGTATTGCATAATAACATATTTTCTATCATGCAAGTTCAAAATTTAGAGATCATAAACCACTTTAAGTCATAGATATTTTACAGTTGACAAATGTGGTAAGCACACACACATAAACACACCTATATACACACTAATTCAATAGTTGTGAGTGTTGTGTCTCATTTCTATTGTATTTTTCATAGCTACACTAAGATTTTTTACTAGATTTTTAAAAAAGTTGTGGGGATTAAAAACTCACTGAATTATAGGAAAGTGAGTGCTTTTCATAGTACGTATACTTAATAGACAATAACTAATTGGGGCATGTATGTGTTGAGGATGTAGTGGTTAGTATTTGTAAAGGATGACCTTGACATGGTTTGTGAGGCTTCCAAAGCAATTACTGGAGAAACTGAGATGGAAAACAATGGCAAAGGCAGGGAGAACTGCTTGAATTAGTCCAAATCACATTGCTCAGCAGCATTTGATGACAGTTAACTTTTAATGAGGGAAGACACAAGGTAAATAAATCTTGACATACAATTATGAAAGAAAATATCAGGTAACAATCTTGCTATGCAATATAAAAGAAGAAAAGACATTTTTTTTTTCTCAAAACTTGCCTGATGCTCTGTCATCTGAAACTATTCTTTATGAGTGCAGGGTGAAGGTCAAGGAGGTATCTCAAGTCCATCAATCCTTTGGACAGTTACAAATGACCTTTCGCTTTCCATAAGACATTCAATATTCTGAATTGCAGGGATACATTTTTCTGTGTTTAGAAAATGGCAAAATTGAAACCTTTCCTATTGCAGGAGGCTCACTTTTGTTGACTCTTGGACCTTCTGTTCATTCCCAAAGCTTGTTGAGGTTATGATCTCATTTGCATTAACTATATATACTGGAGAATAATGCCGATTTTATACTGTGTGTCAGAAAGAACTTGTATGATAACTGAATAACTTTTACTCCGGCTCTGTTATTATTATTATTGGAGAGTGTTAATACTTCTTCTAAAATACTCTTATGATGTTTAACTTATGAGAAGTAATCCATGAGTTTTGCATTTACATTAACAGCTTATGTGGAAGATGCTAGCAAGATTTTAATTCCCGACTTTCTCTTGTTTGATATTCCTTAAAATAGTTATTTTTAGTAATAATTAAAATACAGGAGAAAACAGTCAATTCAGAACTAAGATGTTTCTTTGCTGTAACAAATGACAATTTTTACTTTTTCTTAGTTTTCCATATAAAAGGGCATGGTAATCAAGTTGTCACCAACTTATGAAATATGTAGCGAAACTGGTACTGGCTAAAATTACACTTATAGTTACGATAAGGCAAGATGTATACCATATTTATGAATAAATGCATTGTGATATGTATTTGCAAAGCTTATAAGCATTAAAAATGCATCTGGCCCCAGTTCAAAGAGTAAGGAATTATCTTTTTCTCTTATTTATTTAATATGAAAACATTGAGTCTCTGTTATGTGTTAGAGAGTACTCTATACACTGAGAATACAATCTGGGAACAAGTTGGAAAATATCCTTGTCTTTGTGAATTTTCCACGGGGGATAGATAAATAATCATGCAAGTAAATAAATAAATAAATATAAATAGTTGTTAATCCCTTGGAAAAATGAGAGAGTGATGGCATAAGCAGTGATATGTTGGAGCAGCGAGTACATTTTCTAGTGTGGAAAGGCAAACTTTGAATAAAGTGTGTATTTTTGCCTATGAGGCAACCAGAATTGAGAAATAAATATATGTCATTTAGTGAGTAATTGATTGAGGTTTTGGTCAGTGATTGCATTCTTCCCAAAGCCATTTCCCCAGCTGTAGCAATCATACTGATTTTTACTTCATTTCATTATTTATTCTTCTAAAAAGGAAAGGTAGTAAGTATTGCATCAAAAACTAATCTTGCAGAGATTACAGTATATACTTACCACTTTAAATTTGTTATAATGACTGCAATACAACTATAAATAAATCATTATTTTCCTTGGGATAATTTTCTAAGCTTAATTTTGAAAGAAATTAATATTATATATAAGCCATTTTCATTTCCTAAAAGTTGACTTTATGTTTTTTGAGCACTATAAAATCTGGTACAAAATTATTATAAAATTATTCAAAATTCTATCATATATTGTTCAAAGAATCTTATGGTTTGGAAGTAAGGTATCCACCAGAAGCTCACATGTAAGACAATGCAAGAAGGTTTAGAGGATAAATGATTGGGTTGTGAGAGTCTTAACCCAATCATGGAGTTAATCCCCTGATGGATTAACTGAGTGGTAGTCAGTTAAGTGGTAGGGTGTGGCTGGAAGTTGTAATTGTGTTGTGGCTTTGGGGGTATATATTTGTATCTGGAAAGTGGAGACCTCTCTCTCTCCTTCTGATCCATGGGAGCTGCTTCTCTCTGCCACACCCTTCCACCATGATGTCCTGCCTCACCTTGAGCCTGTAGTAATGGAGGCAGCCACTTATGGACTGAGACCTCTGAAACTGTGAGCCCCTAAATAAACCTTTCCTCCTCTAAAATTGTTCTAATCAGATCTTTTGGTTGCAACAGTGAAAAAGCTGACTAAAACAAAGGAGCATGAATGACTTTTAAAAGTGCTCTTTTTTTAACATTACGTGATAATTGTATCCTCACTCTTGCATTTCTATTGTGTTATAAACTCATTTCCATCAGGTAGAGAATAATTTTTGTGGCCAATAAACAGATAGAAAAAAACAAGAACTAATGGTAATATATTACTTAGAAGCTAAAAAATAGTTTTGAAACTTAAGGTAGAAAAAATGAGTTTATCATACGATAAGTTATGATAGAGTACAGTTGCTTTTATACTAGTTAGCCTGAAGGTTTTGTGGGAGTGTGAATGCACTATTGTTTGTCTCATCAAAAGCAAAGTTTCAATGGCAACTTAAATCTGGTTAATAAAATAATAAACTTAAGGAAATAAATCTAGTTGCAGCAAGATCCTCTATTATTAACAGAAAAAATCAATTTACTCTTTAAACTTAAAAATTCTACTAGCAAAGTTAATTGACTTCCAAACTATGTATAATGACTTTGATATTGCACTCCATGATCTGAGATGTTATATATCCTATTGTCAAATCAGACTCATGAGGTGAAGAGATGTGAGTGAATATCAAGTTTTCCCATTAGGTTTAAGGATAAACATCATGAGGTTCAAGAAAAGCAGAAAGAGGTCTGGGATCTCCAGTGTCTCTCTGTGGGTTTTGTTTAGCCATTATCAATACACTCTGACATGAATTGACCTGTGAGATTTTAATGATGTTGGAGGCTACATTACTTAACACAGACGGAACCTTTTTGGGCATGAAATATCCCCATTTTTCACTAAGTCACATAATTATGTATTTATGGAACATTTTTCAGGATCCATGCAGATTCATGCTCCACTATTCCAAAGCTCATCGTTTGTTCATCAGCAACAAATCTGGTCAAGCAGGTGTGCCTCATTGTATCCACAGAAAGGATTCTCCTGTTAGAAAATTACATCAGAGCTCTATCATCAGCTTATTTGAAGATTTGACTGTGTTAATTTCTATTTCTGAAACATCATCCTCCCTCACTCTCTTGTCATGAAGAAAATAGGCAAAAGAGCTCCTGGTTAACCAATCACTTCTCATAAGCAAAAATGTTAAAATCACTTCAAATTATTCATTTCACATTCACATATATTGATAGAGAAACCATTCTCACCTGGAGTATTTCCACCACAAACACTTAGGAGAGGCTGGTGATAACTTTATCCTACCACCCTTTGCGGGGCTGGTAAACAGAAAATCCTAACTCTGTCTCAAAATAACAAGGATTGTTTACAACAGATCATTGTCACTAAATCATTGAGATAAACCACAGAAACTATAGTTTTATTGCTACCTTCGCATGTCCAGCTTGAAATTAATGAAAAGTAAATAGTTGAATAAAATCTAAGAGTGCATATTTATTGAGGATTCAACTCCACAGTCACACTGTTCATATGATCTGACTTTACACTTAACACTTCTGAGATATTGGAAAAATTATTCAATCTCTGCCTTCCTTCTTTCTAGTATAAATTGGGGTTTATAATTACACTTTCTTCATAATATTGTTGTAAGTATTAATAAAAACTTTTAGAAGTAGCTGATCTCAGAAATAGCATCATCTTAAATTGTCTTCTGAATTATTACTATGCTGTAACAGTGAGATTTTCTGCTTTAATGCATAATTATGAAGATATAAATATACTCAGTTAACATATTTTTATGGTACTTGCAAATTACTATTCATGTTTTTAAAATATTTTTGAGTTCCTATAATGCTGAAGTATAGCAACAATTAAAACTAAGGTATTGACTGACATCATTAATTGATACATAACACTAGTGATGGCAACACTAATAGCAATACCAAAATTTAGAATAACAGTATAAAGTTCAATGAGAACAGACTTTAGAAAAACTGTAGGTTATGAATGTTTGTAATGCATTTGTAGTGAACATAACACTAACTATTTTGAACAAATAGCTGGAAGAGGAAAAATGCTCATAGAAAATATAAAATATTGTATGTTACTAAATGAGTAGTTAATTCCAGTGTTTAGTATGTTTTGGGCAAAACTCTCTTTACTTTGTTTAATCTTCATCTTCAAAGTTCTCTTTCTGGTAAACTGAGACAAAATAATTGAAAAAAAATTTTTTTTCTATATTGAATTAATATCATCCAAAAAGAGACAAAAGACAACAACACTGTAGAACTACTGCTGAAAATTACACATCTTGTAGCAAAGACAGAATCATTATTTCTAAGAAGCTTGTAAAACTGTGCAAAATGAATGACAAGTATGCTCAGAGTCAGGAGTATTTGTTATTGGCAAATTCCCTTTATCGAGTACTATGGTTGAATGTCCTCTTTCAACTTGGGTTGAAATTAAATTACCATTTTCATAATATTAAAAGGTGGGACCTTTAATAGGTGATTCGGTCTTCATGAATTTGCTATTACAAATGGATTAGTGCCATAATTGCTCTTGTGGATTTTTTTTATTATATGAGTGGCTCCTGATGAAAGGACTAAATTCAGCACCCAACTTCTGTCTTGCTTATGCTCTCTTGCCACATGATGCTGTTTTGTGATTTAATAAGAAGGTCTTCACCAGATGTGATGAACCCTTGATCTTGAACTTCCTAGCCTCCAGAACAGTGAGCTAAATAAATACCTTTTCTTTATAAATTGTCCAGTCTGGTTTTCCATTATACCAGCAGAAAATGGACTCAGACATCAAAAAAAAAGAGTTGGGCACTGTAAAATACACATAGTGTAACAGCAGAAGGGAACCATTGAGTAGATAGGATGGCAGATATTTATCTTCACAGTTGGATGAGTCCACTGACAAACAGAATATGAATCTCTCTTTGCAAAAGTGTATGAGAGAAAAATATGAAAGGTAATTTTTTCTATATAAATGAAAAGTCATGATCTAAAACAGCTTTGCCATTTTATTTTGGTATTTAATTATTAATAATGATATTTTATTTCTGAATTCATGATGCTGACTGAGAAAAGTGCTTGAAATAAGTTCTAATGATTTTTTCAGCCATCACTGGAAAAGGACCTGCCTCTAAGTGGATTTTCCAAATTGCCCTACATCTGGAAGACGCTAGTAGAACTTTAAGCTTGATTTTAATGTTAAAAAATTAGTAAAGATAGTGTATAAGAAATGGACTAACCTCTAGTTAAGATAAAAATGGTATATATTTCAGCTTCTGTTGAGTTCAAAATGTTGCTTTCCTGTTCTGAAGTATATGTCCAGTGAAAAATTCTTATGCTGGTTTGTAAAACAGATAAAACGTAAACATCTTATTATGACATTGATATTGACATGAAATTCCATTTCTATGACATTACATCAAAATAACATGATTTAGTAATACATACATTATCTTAAAATTCCTGAATCTATTATTTGTGGTCAATATATTATGATTTTAATGTTGGCAATTATACATCAAAGTTTATTAGGAGATAAGCAAATAAATGGTTTGATCAATGACAATTTTCCCAATACATTGATTCTACTTCCCACTCTCTGGGAAAAAAATACTCTGACATACATGTATCCATTATCTATTATAACTGTATAAGAGATTACAAATATATAGCCCCTTTAAATAGCATTCATTTCTTATCTCCAAGATTCTGTAAATCAGAATTCTAGGCAATGCTTAGCTGGTATTTCTGCTTAGGGTTTCATAGGGTGGCAATCAAGTCCCCTGCCAACCTTTTTTCCTATAGGGAGGCTTTTTTGAGGGAGAATCTGATTCAGGTTATTAGAAGAATTTGTTTTCTTGCAGCTATATGATTGAGGTCTCAGTTTTGTTTCCTTCCTTCCTTCCTTCCTTCTTTCTTTTCTTTCTTTCTTTCTCTTTCTTTCTTTCTTTCTTTCTTTCTTTCTTTCTTTCTTTCTTTCTTTCATGCAGGGTATTGAACTCAGGGGCACTCTACTATGGAGCCACATTCCCAGCCCTATTTTATATTTTATTCAGAGACAGGGTCTCACTGAGTTGTTTAGCACCTTGCTTTTGCTGAGGCTGGCTTTGAACTTGCAATCCTCCTGCCCTAACCTCCTGAGCCACAGGGATTACAGGTGTGTACCACTGCACCCAGCTGTGGTCTCAGTTTTCTTGCTTGCTGTCATTCAGGAACTGATCTCAGCTTTTGGAGCCCACAATCAGGCCTTTGGCATGTTCTCTCCTTCATAGGTAATCTCACAAACGGAGCTCACTTTTTAAAGGATATAAGGAGAATCTCTCTTTTAATTATCTTCAAATCTATTTATCATGGGCTTTAGTTATATTTTTAGTAATATTTTTAAAACCCCTCCCCTTATAACAGAATATAATCATAAGTGATACCATGACCATCTTTTTCATATGCTGTTAGATCTCAGATTCTGCCTTGACTCAAAGGGAGATTACACAAAAGTGTGGATAGTGAGGTGGGAGCTCCTAAAATTTAATCTACCCATACATCACTTGGTATTTGAAAGCCATACGTTTTAATATTTCAAAGTCATGAATTCAGGACGTAGTATTATCATCTCGGTATGTCTCCATAGTTTCAGGACCCACTTTCCTTCTCAATATCTTTGCTCTTTGGCAGAATTATTAATGGTGAACTGCTGCTATGTTTTGTTGTGACATAAAATTGTAAATTGGAATTTCTAACTCTAATATCAGAGAATATGGTTAATAATGAGCAAGTTAGAATAAGGTAGCACTAAAGTTTATCAACTTTCCAACCTAGCAAGGTTTAAAGATATCAAAAACATTCAAAAGTTTTAAAACAGAAAATGATAAACATATTTAAAAACACATAGAGAAAATAAACATCCATAAGTAGATAAGTGGCTTTTTCCCCAGGTACGTTTTCTATAAACACAAGAAGATGTGTTTATATTCTTAAAATTTTTTAAAAATTGGTATTATAATTGTTTTTTTCAGATTTGATTATGACAAATCTATACTCACAGACTAATAGCCCATCTTTTATTTACTTTTTTATTGTCATTTGTCTACACATTTTCATGGACTTTTTCTTGAGCATCATAAAATTTTCAATTTTAAAATCATTAAATTTATGTGCATAATTTAAGAAATAATACCAGTGAAACAAAGTTAATGACCCTGAATCAGATCTCACACATCACCGTTAATGAATGGAAAAAATATTGTAAGAAAACAAAACATGAAATAACATTTTTCAAAAAAAGATGTTGGGAAAATTAGCCATTTGGAAAATAAAAGTCAAGAAATATTTGCAACTTATTCCATGCAATAAAACATTTCTCATAAAAGGGGAACTAAGCACTTAAAATTAAGCACTAAAGAAAAATCTAGGAATAATTATTTACCTACAGAAACTTCTGAAGAACAAAAATGATGCAAATAGGTATATAAAGGATCAACAAATTTGACTAAATAAAAAATTAAAGTTTCCTGAGTTCAAAATGCAGTACTTATGGAATTAAAATAACAATAAAAAGATGAGCTAATTGCCTTCATATGTCTAGATTTCTTGTACTATTACAAGAACATTTTTAATGTACTATAAAATTGTAGTAAAGACCACAGATGTTCAAATTGTTTGTCACTAAATTTCTGTAATTTTTTCACATAAGTCAGATAAGTTACTATTTTTCCCCCAGCATTTATTTTTTGTTTTATCCATTTATTTGTCAGCAATAAAATAAACAAGATTTTTGGGAAGTAATATCCTTAATATATATTTTTATTTCTTCCAACTTTTTCTGTGGTCTTCTTAAGTAATGAATAAAACCTTCCATTTTAGGTTCATTTTCATATTTATTAGCACAATACCAAACAATTAATGCTCTTTTAATTCATTTACTAACTTTTGTGATTAGTATTCTCTTTTAAATGATAATTTGTTAAATATAAAGTTGTTCCTTTATAATGTTCCTGCAATAGTTAATAACTATATATTTGCATTTATTTTTGTTTCTTAAGTAGTTTTTTGTGGTGCTAGGGATTGAACACAGAGCCTGGCACATGAAAAGCAAGCACTCTCCCAACTGAGCTATATTTTCAGCCCCTTTAAATGGTTTTTGTATTAGTATAATGCTGAAGTATTGTTCATTTTAACAATAATGAGTTTATTCTAATGTCATTAATTGAAACAATATTAATGATGAAATAGTAATATAAAGATCAAAATTTAGAACAATAGCATAAAATGACAACAGACTGATTAAAATTGTGGATCCTGAGTCTTGAATTCATTACAACCAGCCTATTATTCAAACCTTAGAATTCAAAAAATGTTACGCTTCTGAACTCTTCTGCCTAAACCATTAAATTTCAGAACCATTCAGCACTCCAATTTTTCTCTTCTAAAGTAAGACATTTTTATCACCTCACACTTCTTTGTCAACTTTCTGTTTTTGAGAAACTTAAGAATTCCTTCATGTTTTCAAGGCTTCTGACTCTGTGTATGTTCTTTAATTAATAATAATTTTAAAAAGGGTTTGCTTCATTTGAAGTTTTATATATGTTAAAACCACATATGACACAAAGACCACTGAGGGAAAAGAGTCAGGGATTTTCAGTTTAAAAAGGGGAACCCATATATTCATATTATTTAAGGATTGAAAACCAATCCTATAGATTTCATAAAATGTATGTATGGATAGTTGTTTTTTTGTTTTTTTTTTTTTTTAAAAAAAAAAAGCTTCACTGTGTGGTATGGTGGTACACACATGTAAGCCCAATTACGTGGAAGGCTAAGGAAGTTTGGAAGTTCAAGGCCAGCCTCAGCAACTTAGTGAGACTATTATCAATTTAACAAGGTCTTGTCTCTAAATAAATGAGGTTAGGGATGTAATTCAGTGGTAATATATCCCTGAGTTCAATCCTCAGTACCAAACAAACAAACAAAAAACAACAAAAAACCCAGTAACAAAACAAAAGACTCATTTTCCTTTTTCAGGACAGATAATTTTCCTCATTTAGTTTTAATATGAGTAGTACACCAGGGTCAAACAAATTCAGCTTTCTACAACTTGCACTAAAAATTTATCAGCTTTGATATATGTGGAATCAAGTTGTGCTGAAAATGAATTTTTTTTTCTCTTAACAAAAAGTCTTAATTTTCTGTTAGTGAAATAATTTTTTAATCATGTACTTTAAAAAGAATATTTCTGTGGCAAACTGCTAGTTGTCTTTAATGTATTTCTTCCTTCTTTTCATGTAGAGCTATAGGGTCTAGCCTTCCTTTTAGCAAATTTTAATCTATTATCAGGCCCACAGGATAGGAGAAGAAGAGATAAAGGTATCTCTTGAGTTTTTTTCCAGTTTAAAGTAAATTTATTTCTTTGAAGTTTGTCCTGCTTTCTTATTCTCTTATTCTGCAACACACATGATAGTAATGTCCTTCAATCAAGCAGATGAGGGCAATATCCCAGGTAGCAATTAAGGAGCACCATGGAAGGACCAGGGTCTTTGGATTACTGCATGGATCAGGGTTGCCATACCAACCTGCACTGCCTACCTCCAAAATATGTAGAGAGAGATAGGAATATTTAGGCCACTGAATCTTGTATTCTCTCTTGCAGTATGTTAGCCTTATCCATCCCTATTTCAATTAATATAATCTTCAAAATGAAATAAACTGTGTCCATCCTGACCATGCTTACCCACCTCTTCCTCAGAGATTGTCACTATCTGAATGAACTGTGTGATTACCATCACCTTATTTTTCTCTCTAGTTTCTCTGTATATGCATAAAAACAATTACCAACACTTGTTATTCTCAGACATTTTCCCCTGAAATCTGTGAGTACAAAGTGGAATTGCATTGTATTTTTTTAAATTTAAATTTCTCTGCTAAGGAAATTGAGTATCTTTTCATTTAATTAATCATTTTTCCCATTTTCTACATGAAGAAATACCATTCACAAATCTTGTGCTGTGTGTCTTGCTCTTATTTATAAGCATTTTAATATATTTTGGAATGTATTTTTATTTTTATTAGTTATATGCATATATACATTATAATTACACATTTTTTAAAGTTTGGGCTTACTTTCACTTTCTTTAAGCTTTTTTTTTTGAGATAAACAAAAATGACATGGTTTACTTCTGGGTAAAGTTCTAAGAGACATCACATACTTCCTTATACTCCTTTCTTTGATTCCATCAACTTGTATTCAGAATAAAATTGATATAAAGTAGAGCTACATTTGTTCCAATGAGGACATGTAGAGTGAATAAAAATAAACCCTCACATTCATCACTGAATTTGGGGATTGTGTTTTACCATAGAATACTCTAGCCTATCTCTTGTAGATATTTTTTTGACTTAACTTTAGCTATTTTTTTTACTGTTACTATGATAAGCTGGTATAGATTCTTGCTCTTTAATACAATCTATCAATCTGAGCATTTAGACCATTTATCTTGATTATTGATATATTCAAAATTTAAATCTACCATCTTGTTCACTAGTTTCCATTTTTACTTACTACTGAGCCAACATCCATCTGATTATTCTACGAATGTCCACTGAATTCTGAGGCTCTCCACTTGGTTTTGGAGTAGGCTCTATTTCTGGCCCAAAGTGAATCTTGAGCACTATTTGTTCTAATCCTTTTGTCACCTTTAGGGGGTTTGAGGAAGTCTCTTCAGAGGCATAAGAGGCCTCTTTTATTAATTTACTGACTCTTGACATGTTGCAGAAAATAATCTAAGGATGCAAAAGGTTTCAACAAAGATAGTAAAAGCTACATTAGAAAGGAAAATGTGAAGATATTAATTCTCAGAGCACAATACAGGCTAATTCCAGAAAAAGACCTGCCAAAAGGGCTTATGGTCAGATTTTTTGTTTTTTAATTTTAATTAAGGTAGAATATTTATAATCCAAAGGGCCTGGATTTTCCTCAGGATTGGGAAATATTGAGCAAGACCATGTTTCCCCATTAGGGGCCTGCTCTGGCATGTTGGCTTTAGCTTACATGAATGTCTGTGGCCATCAGGTGGTCAATCAGATTATCTAGCCAAAGGGGCATGGTCTCTTAGCTTGATTAGGTTAATGGTCACTTTCTATGTCTAGTTTATGCTTTGCTGCATTCCAGAATACTTAGAGAAAATTGAAAAGTTGCAAAGTAATTTATGGGCTGTTCAGTGTGTTCATACCTCCTAGTTACTTTGTGACACTTAGTTAATTTATCTGGCTCATGACTCACAAATAGTCCCAAACCCCCCATTCCACACCCCAACATGAATGTTTATCCTTTACAGACTCAGAGTTGTTGTTGTTTTTTTTGTTTGTTTTGTTTTGTTTTATTTTTGTATATTCCTAGATTTCTTTCTCGTTTTAATTAGACATTCCTTTAGTTCACAGTAGTGTCTTTACCTGCATATTCCTGTAAGGACTCAATGGTATAGTCCAGTGCGACTTTCTGAAGGTCTCTAAAGCAATTACTGTGCAGCTCTCTCCTCCCAGGCACCCTTTCCTGTCTATCCTATCAGCTTTGGCCTTTCAGACTCCCAGATTTGTCTCCTCTATTCAGGGTGAATATTGGACTGTGCTTGAGTTTCTACTTTCTGATTTCTAGTGAGAAACTTCAACAGAAAATCATCTGGTAGAACTCTGTGTCCAACTTATTTGTTTCTCATCTCTTGGGGATAATTTACTTCTGCTATCCAATGTCTTGAGAGTCATGTTCAAAATGTATTTTTCCAATTAATTTTAACATAAAAATTTCTATGGCTTTGAATTCAGGTTTAGTGGAACAGATATAAAGCAAGCAATGAAAATGTAACATTTTCATGCTTTACTGTAATATATGATTTAGAAATATTTGGCTGTGAAATCTGGATTTGCAAAACTTTTCTTGAATTTTAATTCAGAATCATGATTTTAGCACTTCACCTTGAGGTGATTAGACTTTGGAAATCAATTAATAAATCTAAAAATTCAAGAGATAACAATGTTTGAATCGGAGAGAAAATTCACTTGCAATTTTAGGTATAATAGAGCAACAATAATTAGAATGAATCGTTTCCATGGGAATTCCATAAATTACTTAGTGAATGCTGAAGCTCTGCGGATGTACAGGTTAAAATTGACATAGTTTTTAAAGGTTTTTTGTTTTGTTTTTGAAGGAAAGCTAGAAGAATATTATAATAACCTGACTAATTGACTAGTCAAGCTTAATACATGGTCCTGTATCCAAAATTAACCTAAAACCACACTAACAAATTGTTGTATT
The DNA here is from genome assembly GCF_048772815.1 of Callospermophilus lateralis. NCBI lineage: Eukaryota > Metazoa > Chordata > Mammalia > Rodentia > Sciuridae > Callospermophilus > Callospermophilus lateralis. Next base: position 115,821,480 of record NC_135315.1, read on the forward strand.
ACTAGTTTAAGCAGATGACTATTCTATAATAATAATATTGTCATATGCATATTATAAATTGATTATACTTTAGAATATTATCTTCCTGGCTGAAACCATAAAGCTTTCCAGAACCTTAACTGAAACTGGAGATATATTTTAACTCTTAAATGATATTTTTTTTGGGGGAAAAACCATAGATTTTATTGAAAGTGAATTTGTAAATTTGCTTTCCAATGGCAAGGTCCAATGGATCTTTTATATAGATTTCTATTATGCTGGTTATAACCATTTTTAATATTTCCAACCATGTGACTGACTAATTAGAATATGCCCCATTTTCCAAATTATCTTATTGGATATATAATTATTTCAGTGTTTTTAAGAGAAAGATGTTTCACTTGTTAAATATATTTGGGAAATATTGTATTTCATTAATTCTTCTTGAAGATTCATATTGAACCCTTAAAATATCAGGGAAATTTTCCAAGAAATAAACAAAATTTAATTTTTTAACTATAATCTGCCAAACATATGTGACTGTCATTTTAACATCCAACATGTATCTTTTTATTTAACTCCCATAATTATTTTGTCCAGTTAATTTAAAAATAATGACAAGTAAGCACACTACTTTTGCCATGGACTATATTTAATTTTATTTGTATTTTGGTTGGTCATTTTATTTTGTAGTATTTAAAATGTTTTCTTATCTTTCAGAATTGTTTCCCTGTGGATTCTAGTACCAAAAAATTAAGAAGATGCGTATTTAAAATTCAAATGTGACCCTGTTACTCTCATTCTTAGGAATGACCAAAAAAAGTCAATCATTTTAAACAGAATGTTGTCTAAAATTTTCTGCATGACATATGTGATTCTTATCCAACCTCCTGAGACTTGGTTCTTTTTATGTATTCCCATACATTAAGTACTAATAATTAACTTACTTCTAAATTTATATTTACTTCTATATTTACTTTTCTTTCTGAGCAAATGTATTATTATGGATACAGGATATACTCTGTTCTCTCTTCTTTGTACCTTTGTACATGTTTACTTGAATTCCTCTAAAACTCCTTTTATTACAGAGCTTCTGGGCCAGAACTTGTTAAGTAAGCTACCTATATTCAGAATGTAAATGAGATACTCTTCAAAGCATAATATCTTTTCAAGACATGTTAACTGTCAATGACCTAGTCCCTGGATGTTCTAGGTATATATTCAGGGCAATGTTTACTCTCAACAAAGTTCTGACCTAAAATTTCATCACTCATTTTTTTATGAAATGTATAAGTTGTTGATAAATATAAAGCTAGACTCAATAATAATATTAACATATGAGTAAGTGAAGGGTTTTATAAATGAAGCAAATACACATACAAAATATTTGCAATACATTGAAAATAATGAATTTAAATAGTTTCTAATATGTAATTATAAATACAATTATTTTGTAGCACCCTCTCTGCATATTGCAGTTAATCTATGCATCATTTAAAAAGGTGATGTCTTTCAAAGAAATATAAAACTAATTAATAATCAAATAATGTTATTGTGCATAGCTAGTCCTTACTATTGCAAAAAATGTCCCCTTCTTATTTTCTGCCCATTCACCTTGGTATGCACAGTGCCTGAGAGAATGTCTGGTACAGAGAAAGCATTAAATAGATGTTCATTGAATTAATGTATAGCTCAATAATGGATGATTCAAGGTTTGAAAATTACTACGTTTCAAGATGACCTGTCCTTTAAAGCTTTTCTTCTTGACATTTTCTAAAACAGAGAGATTTTTAGTTGTATTCAGCAAAATAAGTTTTGACCAAATCTTCACTAGTTGAGTTCCTTTCGAGTATAGTCCCTACATTCTAATTATTGTATTCAAATAAATTAGACATATTTATTATAGGAAGAATATTCTAGAAGTGAACAATTCAATTGTTATAGTAACCATGAATATTATACTTGATATTTCAGGATTCCTCTTGAATAATAATGTTCAACTAATTAGATGAAGAAACACCATTAATGAGTAAACAGGTATTTTTTCTGTATGTTTTATTGTTTTGTATAAGTCAGAAAGTATGTTAATTATTTTATCAATATTACTTCTTTTAATCCATGCAACAGACAAAGGGGTTGCAGAAATTCAAGTTTGGAACTGTTAAGTAAGTGATGCAATAGTTTAGTCTAATGAGTGGCCGACTTAATATTTGGACTGGTGACATCTGCCTCCAGAGGCTGAGCCTTTATCTATTAAAGTAGGCTTTTTCCCTCAGGGAAGATATTTTATATTAGTGCTCATAGTAATCAGAGACATTCCATAGTATCTGGCAGAGAGTAAGTGCTCAAATAATTTGTTAGAATAGAATGATCAATCTAAGTTCAAGCCTGTTATGATAACAAATACCATGAATATAAATTTACTTTTCGTAATCATAAGGATATGGAAATTCTGTATCCAAAGAGCTCCATATATTCTTTTTACTTGTTCAAAGCTAAATGATGTATAAATGGACTTATTATCATGAAACTTTTTGAGTCTGTTCCTATCTCAATAGGTCATGTAAGCACTCAATTTTTAATATTTTTAAATATATTTTTAAATATAAATAATTATTAAACACTTAGAATTTAAGGATACTGATCTGTTTTTTTAGTGTTCTTATCACAAAAAATCCTAGATATATAATATTTTTATATACATATAAAATAAATTACATAGGAAAATAATGCAAAGCTCTCAACTTGCTGAGTCTCTAAGATATTATAATATTAAAATATTTATTATTGCATAATTGTATGATCTAAAAATTTACAGGATTCCAATTCTATACATTCTTACCAAAATTTGTAACAATTTTAACATCAATTAGAGGCAAAAAAAAAGTCTTAAGAGGCAATCTAAACCTCTTTATGCTCATTTGTTCTTACATTATTTAACAAGTTTAATTTTAGTATTCTTAATGATTTTAAATTATATATTTTTTCTGTTCAAAAATGGTTCTTGCTTTTCAATAGCTTTTAAAATTTTTCTTTACTTACACTGATAGTAGCATTTTTTTCCACAAATATTTGAAAATATTCCACTCTGTTTTATCTTCTTTTCATAGATTCATTTCAAATTCAATTATGACAAGTAAACATGCTATTATTCATGTTTTTATTGTCTATTTAAAATTTGCCCGTGTTCCGTCTAACATGGACAACTCATCCTTCTGCCCCTAATACATTCCTGAAGCTGGGATACTAATCTTCCTTAGTCATGGTAACTTCTTCAACTATAGATGCAGAAACTTTTTATTATTATTATGTAAATGTTTAGAAGTTGTTCTTAAAAGTAATTATTAAAAATTAAATTTAAAGCAAACTCCATCACCCATTACCAGCTTCACAGCATTCATCTTTTTAATCACTTAACATAAAATATAAAAATCTTTAAATGAACCCAAGTCAAGTGGTTAAAAGAACTACCATATAGATTGAATGTACAATTAAGAGAATATACTAATAGCTCTTACAATACTGATCATTTGCTAGAAACTTCAAGTGAAATAAATTGGTCTAAATTAAGTAGCACTATTTGAAATATAGGTTTTCTTTTGAGAAGAAAAACAAAAATAACATCAGTGCATTTAAATTTTTCTCAACTGAAATTTTCCTTTCCCCATCCTCATCTCATTTTATTTTTAATTCAAGAGTTATAAAAAATGTAATTTGTATCTGTCTTAGGTCAATAGTCCCATTAAAAAATAGCCCAGGGTGGAAAGTTATATGTCTCTATGGGGGAACTATTCAATCAAAAGAAAAGTATTTGAGTCATGTTAAAAGCTCTACAAACAAATAAAAAGGAATGAAGTACTGATACTAGTTACAACATGCTTAAAACTCACAAATGTTATGTTCGATGAAAGAAGCTAGTCATAAAACAATATATGTTGAAAATTCCATTGAAATTAGGTGTTCCAAAAGGCAAACCTATAGAGAGAAAATTTTAGAAAAGTGTTTCCCAAATATTGGTTTCAAACTTTCTTCTAGGTTTACAAAAATATCAAAATTTAGATTGTGGAAGTAGTTGTACAACTCTATAAATAAATTAAAATTCATTTAAGTGTGAGCTTGAAATAGATCAGTTTCAATATATGTAGCTTATGTCTCAATTAAAAGCATAGGAGCTCCCATACACAAACACCAGATGTACAATGCCTTAGAATCCAAGAAACTGTGTAAATAGCTATTGAGGTAGAAAAATGCCAAAGAGACTGGTAGGTGCCTATCATCCTCTGTAACCATCAGTTTTATCCTTGATTCATGCTTGATCATATTCTTGGCTGAAAATGCTCATGTTGAAATATAGGTGAGCATATTGAATGTATTAAGAGCCTGAGTGTCAACAGTTTTAAGTCAAAACCTCAATACTTAATACAAAAATCAAACAGCTACATAATAATCTTTAAAAAAACCCTATTTTTAAATGGTGGTAATTTTCTATTTTTTATTGATGAAAAATCTTTTAAAACTTAGTAATATTATGATTGTGGGTTCAAAAACATATGTTTTCTGCTGAGAACTAACTCAGCATTTAAGGGTAGATAGATGAATTGATTGTTATTGCAATGGGTTGAATTCTACTACTTTGTGAAAGTTCAGATACTAGTTTGCTCAGGGAGGTTAATATAAAATTAGTTAATGTATGAATAGATTACAGAATGGGGCAATAACTAATGCAGTATTTAGAGTTGTGGAGGTAGCTAAAATAATGTTTTTGAAGTACCTTAAATTTCTTAAACCAGGTGTCCCATAAATATAGAGTACTGGATCTGATTATACAGTAATTCAACTCTACAGTGAGAAAATTGCTCACTAAAATGGGGTGAATTATCTCTTCTCCAAATACGAAGGTTCTAGTGCACTAATGTACTGGAAGTGATTATTTACCAAATGTCATTCGAATCTTTTGAAGTTAATCCAATTCACATGGTTAAAATGTGTATCTCTAGTGTCTATTTACATTGGATAATACCATCTTTTCATGTAAAACTTATATTTAAAATATTTGTGCTAGTAGATTTGTGTAGTCACTATTTTATAACCTCTGAACATATATATTCACAGTCAAAAATGGAAAAATTTAAGTAAGCTTTTGTTTTTAATATTATTAAAATAAAAATTTTATAATAAATCTTGAAATTATTAATTGTTACACTGATAGAGAGAAAAGAAATGTGAAAAGTAAAACAATTTTAAAAGATCTTCCTTAGAAAATATCTAGTTACTTGATCTTCTATAAAACTGGCTAGTTGAGCGTGTTAATTGTGTTAATGGAAAGAGCAATTTTAAGTTGTAATCAGGATTAAGCCAACATAAGAGTCTTCATTTTCCTTTTCCATTTGATGACAATTTTCTGTAATTAATATCAGTTCTTTTTTACATCAACTAACTGCCTTGACATTACAAATAGAACATTATGCTGTAGCTTTAGGTAAGGATTACATTGAAAATTTATGAATTCTTATTAACAGTCTTCTGTCATAAAATGTCTATAATTATAAAACAATATGAGTAAATAGTTACTGAAAATGTGAAAATGCATAAGAAAAAGCTAATCTTAAAAATGGGGATATTTCTAAAGTTATATCAATTTAAATTCATCTAGGCTTATGAATTTGCATGGATGTCTAAGAATCTAAAAAATGAATTGCAATATTTAAGAGTCAGACATTTGTTCATTTACAGCTGAACATAGATCTACTTTAATACTAGAAATGAGGTTAAAAGTAGACAACCAAAATCAATTGAATTTTTAGATTTAAATGTGATTATTCTTTAAGATCTGTAAAGTGATATCCAGATTGTAACATTACAGTGAACTACACATTAATCCAATGGAAGTTTTGGGTTTTGTGTTCTAGTTGTTGCAGGGGGAGAAAGTTGAAGATAATATGCATATCCACTCGCATTGACTTTTCTTTTTACTCATTAATGGTTTCTATTTTGTTTTAGTGTCACACAGATTTTTCTTATGTACTAATATATATGATATATATATATATATATATATATATATATATATATATATATATATATATATATATAGAGAGAGAGAGAGAGAGAGAGAGACACTTAAAATCTTTGTGATCATCTATATTTTGAGAACTATGACAACTTTCGGTGACACAAAATAATAAAAGTTTTCCTTTTATCTCAAATCAAGTATCTAATGATTCTTAAAGGCTTTCAACTGATCTAAACAATTCTTCATATGGGACATAGTAAGTCTAGCCATTAGTGAATGAATGAAAATAATGCCATTTAAATGTTAAGTACGAGCCAGGCATGGTGTCTCACTCTTATAATCCCAGGGACTTGGGAGATCACAAGTTTGAGGCTAGCCTCAGGAATGTAGTGAGGCCATATGTGAGTTAATGAGAACCTGTCTTAAAATTAAAAAAAACAAATAAAAGGGTTGGGAGGTAGCCCAAAGTAAAACACTCCTAAATTGAATACCTAGTATGAATACACACACACACACACACACACACACACACACACACACACACACACATATATACATATACTATGATAAAACAAAAGAATAAAAACAGAAATATTATATGATGCAAATATAAAATATGTCATTATATAATTCTAATTAACAGGTAGACTATGAGTATTCTGTTTCAGGATTTTCTTTTAGCAAAATAAGGGCATCAATCCTGATTATTGGCTGAGTGAACATTATACATATTACTAAAAATAATAAATAGAGTAATAACCTTGCCGCTGTATGGTGAGTTCTCCTTGGCATTACAGATGGAGCCAACTCATGTATAATGAATGATGAGCTCCCTGGGAAATTCAATTTTTCCTACTGTGTATAAATATGAAACTAAGTTGTTTCCATTAAAAATAAGAAAAAAAAATCACTTTAAGAAAGTCTTCCTTTAAAAACCAATTCTTTCCCTTCCATAGAGAAAATAACTTCATTGTTTTCACATATAAAATTAATAATCTCAAAAATGTGTCTTATTATGTATTTATTAAATAAGAATGATAAACCAAAAGACCAAGTATGATAGGGTTGTTTCAAAAAATCCACAAATATATTTTATATGGAGACAAACCATTAGAAAAAAACATACATGTGACCACAACTTAATCTCTTCATTGAAGTTGTACATCCTTTTGAAAGTGCTAATGATTAGCCAAAAAAATCTGTTCATGAATTTGTTTTATTTTTTATGCTTTTATCTAGTCATGAGTAACAATTATAAGCACTATATTTTAAATATTATTTACTAACATTATGAAAATATTGGCAAGCTTTTGTTTAAAGTATGAAGAGATTGTTAAGTTTTAGGTTTTTAGAATTCCTGAAGGACTGCAAAAGAGAAAGAAAATTCTGAAACTTCCAGTTTATGAAACATTGAAATTTATGGGGTACCAATATTTAGGGCAGACTCAGTGGAAATGTTTCAGGTAACTGACTGAGCTTACTAGAATAACAAAATATTGCTACTGCAGAAATAAGTTACTCTGTCACTGGGGAAAGCCAGGGGAATCTACTTACATTTGAAGGAATGTCAAAGAAATGAAACTCACAGTTGAAGTAAAACCCAAACAAAACACCAAGTTTCTTCATAAAAAAAGAAAGAAATAGATGAAAGAAAATAATTTAACTGCAGTGTTAAATTGTATTTATTTTTTTACAATAAATACACATAAAATAAAATATTTGTATAAAATTCATTTCAAACAATGTTTATTTAAGTCAGAGAAATACATGATACCGAATGAGCTAAATATTGGAGTTGAATTCCGACACTTTTTTTTTCTTTAGGTGGAATTTGGTAAGCTTTTAGAAGCATTAAGTTCGCTCATTATTATATCAAAGCTTTGTTTAACAAATGTTAAATCTGCTATATAAAGCAAGTATGAATAAAATGATTGTACATTCAGTTTTACATTACCCTTTAAAAATAATTTCAAAGCCCAGCATTTAAATTTTAAGACTTTATATTTAAAGTTCTGAAGTAGTACCAAAGATCATAAAGGTCACATGCCTAACTTATTAATTTCCCAGATTTTTTTAAATCAAAGTGCATTTCCTGTGACTATGAACTTTATTACTGAGTAAATGCTGTTTTTGTTTTTGTATCTGATATACTCATGTTTCATAAAGAAAATTTACATTTCTATGTTTATGCAATTATGGTTGATTCCCTTTCTGAGTTAAATAACAAACATTTCAGAAGAAATTGGAGTTGATAAAGGTATTTGAGTCATCATTCACATGAATGCATGCATATTTTGTTTTACATTATTATTTCTCTCAAGACAACATTTTGACATTTGCATTCTTTTGTGTAACCACATTTACAATAATTATTTAGGGAGTACTTCCATGCTTGACTGGTTTCAGTATTCATGATGAGTTCTTCTGAATGATGGATTTTTCCATTCATTGGTTCATTATTTTATTAGTATCTGAATATAAGTATATAAATTTGCTAGGACTATCATAACATAGTACCATATTGCCGCAGTCTCCGGCTGGGCACAAATCAGGAGTCTCCACACAGCTTGTAGATTCAAACAGCAATTCTTTATTCCCGAACTCACACCAGCCTTCTACAAACACGTTCTGGGGAAATCCACGTTCTCTGCCCAAATCCACACTCTGCCCAAATCCACTCTCTGCCCAAATATATTGTCTGACCCTCAGAACTCAAGAGGAAACCAGGCAGCAGGATACGCCCTATTCTAAAGGGGGAACACCCTAATCTCCTATTATGCTAAACCAGCCTATTCTAAAGGGGGAACACCCTAATCTCCTATTATGCTAAACCACCCTATTCTAAAGGGGGAACACTCTAAACACAGATTGGCCCTGGTCCTTGAGCAAGGTCACCTTACATGCAATGTCCTGCAAAATGTCCTATTTCCATGAGTCCTTCCACTAAAGAAACATGGGGGTACGCTGGCAAGGAAATTGTCATACCTACTTGGCTGATGGCTCCCAGCACCATATAGTGGGCGTCTTAAACAATAGGAACATGTGCCATAGTTCTGGAGACTAGGATTCTGAGATCAATATGTTCACAGGTATGGATCCTTTGGTGTACTCTGAAGAATACGGTTTCTGATGGTTTGCTGGCAAATTTTTATACTCTTTGGCTTCTCCTGCATCACTCAGTCTGCCTTCATCTTCACGTGACATTCTCTGTCTGCACATCTGTGTTTAAATGTCCCCTCTTAATAAGAACACAAGCCATATTGAATTAGGAGCCTTATTTTAGTATGACTTCATCTTAATAATTACATTTTCAATGATGTCAATCACAAATATGATCACATTCTGGGGTTATAATTTTAGCATGCATTTTTGGAGTGACATAATTCAACACATAACAGTAAACATATTTTAATTTTTTAATTTGGGGAATATGTTTAACAGTCCTTTCCCATCTGGCATGTGTTACAGTTCTCTTCATATACAACCAACAATATTGTTGGCTATAAAAAATTTGAATCTTCCTTTTGATTTAAAAAAATGATGGAAATGCTCTATAATCAACTCATTTTAAAGTAAGATTAATTGTATTTCTTTTGTTAATGACATTTATCCCTTATTTTTTCTTTAGTACAGATATTATTTTCAAGTAATTTTATCTGCCACATGTTAAGCCAATTTAATCTTTAAAATCTTAAGTTACTAATTAGAATGATGACTTTGTTATTGAGACATATAGCCATTGCCCAAAAGAGCTTAAACATTATAAACATTCTCTTCTTTCTCATAAAAAAATTTGTCCATTGTCAATGTTTCTCTCTATGAAGTCAATAGAGTTCTAGGTTTAATCTGCCTTGTAGTAGTTAGCATCATTTCTGTTAGGAAATGTTTATCCAATTGCTGCCATAATATTACTCTAACTACAGGAATAAAAAAAAAATAGAAAGTCACAGTTATTTATAATAAGGACACTGACCAGAAATTGGACATATTATTTCCAATTCTAATCAATAGAACAGAAGGTAGACATTTGACAACATTGAGCTCAGGTAATATAGAGAAATATAGTCTGTTATTTTGGATCCTTGTGATAAACTAAAAATTCTATTAATAGGGAAGAAAGAGACTAGATATTAAAAACATCTTGTTGGCTTGGCTATAATCCTCATTTTGTTTCTCTTAAATATATACTTATTCTCATGCATTTGATATACTTTTCTGTTTCAAGGGAAGTAACCTTAATGTCCCTTGCACTCACTGCATTGTACTCAAAGTCTAGGATCTTTGAAAAATGTGTAGTCTAACGTATTAGATCTGAATTTGGATTATTATGGCACAGTACTTGTTCATTAAAAGAGCAACTATCTGTATTTTGCTTCTTCAATGCCACTACAATCCAATAGGTAATAGTAGAATAAAGGCATACCAGCAAAAGTCTTTCTTTTTAGACTACTGAAGAATGAGATCACATAACAGTCTCTGTTTTTTTAAATATTTTTTTAGTTGTTAGACATTTATATTATTTATTTATATGCAGTGCTGAGAATCGTACCCAGTGCCTCACACATGCCAGGCAAGTGCACTCCTGCTGAACCCCAGCCCCAGCCCCCAGTTTCCGTTTTAATTGTTAAGTCACAGTTTCTATAAAGAAATGTATATATCCAAGGGATATATCATGTGAAAAACAGACCCACATGTATGATAGTTCTGCAGTGTATATCAATTCAAAAATTTCCCTTAGATACTAAATGCAGAAGAAGTGACATAAGGCAGTCTCAAGAATAACCATATTATCAGTGTAGCTGCATTCGCTTAGCAATTGTCACCTGAAGCATAATCAGTATTCCAAATTTAAATGAAACAATACACAATTTTTCAAAGTAAAGAGATTAAAAAAATTACAAATATTGCTCACAGAGTTACTTGATAATCAGTGTAAATAATAATTTATTTTTAAAAATTATAACAACTGGAAGCAGACTAAAAATGGTATTGAATTGTATTTCTCAGTTGAATACTTGGAATGATTTACCTCTAAAAAGAAAAACTATTTTTAGATTAAAATAGTACTAAAGTAATACTGTTTTATAATTAGGCTTTTTAAAATTTTACTTAAGGTTACTATACTCCCTCAGAATGTATACTTTCAAATATTTTTATTAGTAAGTAGTTTTTGTTCAGCCATCCTTTTGATACTTAACATCTTCATGGTTAAGGATCATCTACAGAGAGAGGCAGAACAGTATAGAACTCTAGAGTGCTTATTCTTTAGTCAGTTTTTGTACCTATAGGCTTATTTATTTATTTATTTTACAGTAGAATGTATTTTGACATACTGTATACAAATGGAGCACAACTTCTCATTCTTCTGGATGTGCAAGGTGCAGAATCACATGAGAAGTAGAATCATACATACCTATAGGGTAATAAAGTCTGTCTCATTCTACCATCCTCCCATCCCCACAGCTCCATCCCTCACCTCACTCCCCCCTACACAAAACAAAGTTCCTTCAATATTCCCAACCCCATCCCCACCCCACTATGAATCAGCACCCAATTATCAGAGAAAAACGTTTCTTATTTGTTTGGTATTATAGATATTTACATTAAAATAATTTCATTTATTTAACTCCTTTTATGATTTGAATATTTGTGCTTCTTCCAAAATTGATTTGAAATTTAATCCCCGATACAATGATATTAAATGAAGGCTTTAGGGGGTAATTAAGCATGACTGCTCCATTATCATGGATAGGATTACCACCTTAGAAAGGAGCTAGAAGGAAATAGCTGTGACCTTTTCCCCTTTTGCCCTCCTATGTTCCACCATGTGAGGATAAAACATTTGTTTCCTCAGAATGTCACATAATTCAGGCACCATCTTGGAAGCAGAAACCAGGTACTTACTAGACACTAAATGTGATGTTGTTTTTATCCTGGACTTCCCAACCTTCTGAACTGTGAGGAATAATTTTTTCTTGTTTATAGGTTACCCAGTCTCAGGTAATTTATCTTAGTGACAGAAACAGATTGATAACTCTTAACCATATTCAAATATCTTTTGGACTCCTAATCTTTGAATGCCAGGTGACATTTTTCTCTCTAAAATCATATACTGACAGAAATTATTTGAATCTCTTCTTTCCTCTTTTGATTTTAGAGTGCCATACATTTAATTTTATATATATATATATATATATATATATATATATATATATATATATATATATTTCATGTATATATTTATATATATAATTAAATGATGAGCATAACAAGATAATTTATTATATATAAAGTTTAATAACATGATTATATATCAAGATAAGTTATATATATATATATATATATATATATATATATATATGAGTTTATATATATGTAATTTTATAGCTTTCCCATTATTTAAAAAGCATGTGATAGAAATCTTTATTTACCAATGAATTTTTTTGTTTTTTATATATGTAAAGTTTATTGAAGTTTTTTAATTTGTTGAAAAAAAATTTAGCACTTTAATAGGTTACTTTACTTTTTTGATAATTTTATCAATAAAATATTATTACCTTCTTTGATTTAGAGTGTGGGAAGTAGGGCTCCAGTTTACACAGTTGGAAAATGGAAAAAAAACATTCTCTCACATATTTCAGCATTGAAGCTATCTATGTTTAAACTAGCAACAACTTGGTGTTTCCTACCCTATGGTACCCTAGAAAGTAGAGGAGGGTCAAAACAATGCTATGCTATTTCAAAGAGATGCCCAGTAGCATAATGCCACCACTTGAGTTCTCCATGGGGAAGCTTTGTGTACATGGCTATTTGTATGTAGCTCTGGGCTTTCTAGTGGATCAGATAGCCAAAATCTGCTAAAAAAAAATCAAGTGACATGGAGGACTTGACTTTGAGGTTTATACTTTGTCACTGGTAAGCAAAGCTCTCGCTCTGTTTCCTGGTTTTCATGTCCTAAAGTACTCTCCTCCATGATGTCCTTTCACCATGATTTTCTGCTTCACTTTGGGACAGAGCTATGGAGTTGGCTCACCATGGACTGAACCTTTGAGCCCATGAGTCACAAAAAAAAAAAAAAACACAACCAGAAACTACTTTAATTCTTCTCAGGTCTTTTGATCACATTGACACAAACTTGACTAAAACAGAAATTGATAACAAGAAGGAGGTTCCTTGCTGCATCTAATATCACTCTGTGGTCCAGAAGCTCTTGGAGCTGGTTTGTGGTAGGAATTTTGAAAAGTTGAGAGATGTAGGCTGGAAACACTTTAGGATATTGTAAGTGGAGCTTAATGGGTAATTCTGGTGGGATCTCAGAAGACCAGAACACTGATAGGACTATAGCTAAAGACTGGATACAGGACATTTGGAGTGTCATAAGCACTTCAGGGTATAGTCATTATGAATATTAGTGCCCTCATAAAAGTAGCTTCTCACCCTCTGCCATGTAAGGGAACCATGAGAGGATGTCCTTTGCAAATACAACAGTGAGCCCTTACAGATTTGCTGACACCTTGATCTTGGACTTTCTAATCCTCACAACTGAGAAAAATAGATTCTTATTCTTTATAAGCTGATTCATATGCAATATTTGTTACAGTGACGCAAAGAGCCTAAAGTAAAAATGAAAACAAGAACAATCCAATAGCAACACACAAAAAAGAAAGCAAGTAGACAAATTCCCATACAGAGATAAATACATATAAACATTCACATAAATATACACCTCTATATATTTTTTCTTGTGTGTCTGTATGTGTGTGTGTATTACTTGTCTCTATTCTTTATAAAATTTTATGAGATTTCTCCATTTGTGGTAATTTGTTATAGGGCAATGGAAAACAAATATATCAACTATATAAATATGTAATGCGTGTGCATATGTGCATGTATATATGCAAAATATATGTATACATATAATGTGGAGGACATATAAATTGAGATTGAAGATGTTTTTTGGTAGGAATAAGAAATGACTTGTAACCGACACCATGGAGCTTCTGGAGTGTTATATTTCTTGATTTTGGAGAAGATGATATGCTCATTTTGTGAAAATTTATAACTGTGCATTTATGATTTTTACTTTTAGATATGTTTTCCTTTGCTAAAATTTACTAAAGTTTAAATTTTATGAATCTCATTTTCTTATGAAAAATGATTTTCTTATCGTTAAAATAATTGGCAGTATCTAAGGCTTTGGGATTATGTTTTCATAGATGCTTGGTGGGATCATATTTTAATAATACAGACAGCATCACTGCATTCATTTGAATTTCCAAACTTTTAATTTTCTTTTATTCAATATAAAGTCTTTTAAACTTCATATAAATAGTATTGAATACTGCTGAATACATTTAAAGTCCATTGTATATAGTTTTATGCTTTTGGTAACTGATATGGAGAATATTTTTAGTAAACTATAGTGATATCTGCTAATGTAATTTTAGAGAGTACTATTTGTATATTAAATTTTGAGGTATTATGGATAAACAACATTCAATACTTTTAAAATAATAATGATGCATATGATCCATTTATCACTAGGAAAATTTTCTTTATATTTATCGCATGCACGTGTGTGCGTGTACACACACACACACACACACACACACACACACACACATATACACACACATTCTATTATTGGATAGAAGAGTCCCTGAAAAAAAATTTTTTTCTATCCTCTTAGGATAATTTTCTATGATGTGACTGGTGTACGATTGCCCAATGTCGCCACCATCTAAAATTGTATCCTATATATATTCTTTAATTTCCCCAATTTGAAGAGTACATTTGAAAAAATAAAACAGAGTAAAACATGGAATTTCACAATATTAGCTTCTAAAAATATATTATTTTACATTCCAATTACTATTCCAATTCCATATAATAATAGCAAGATAAAATATAAATTAAATATAAAATTACATTCTTTGGATACCATATTTTGACAATGGACCACTGGTCTTATATTTACCTTATGTTGCTCCAAAACATCAAGTAATTTTGCCTAGAAGGAGATTCACAATTGAATATGCTACTAATGTAAAAAAAAAAATAATCAGTTTGCTCTCTGTTTGTGATGCTAAATAAAATAAACAATTGCTATTTTCTCTATAAAAGCTTAGAGTGTGATTATAAAAATAATATAGTGTAACTATATAGTTAAATAGCTAATTCCCATAGTTCTAGAATCTAATCAGTTTTATTGTGTTCTAGTTATTATTTTTCTGTATTGGAAGAGCAAAATAGTAATCCAAGTTATCTGTTACAAATAGTAAGAATAGTTGTGAAAAGTTTGCAGATTTTAAGTATAACCCTTGCATTTCAAAAGACAGGAGTTGTTTAATCCAGACTATGTACAAATAGCTCAAATCATGAAGATATAACCAAAAGGGCTCAGAAGGTGACAAGTGAATTAATGCCAGAATAACTATATATTTAAAGGTATAAAATTGTGCATGGTGAAGCACTGTATTGAGAACTGGGTGCCACAAAATTGAACCAACCTGGAATCCTGAGCTACTACATAAAGAAGAGCAGCTTCGAAGGGTTGCCTAGATCACAAAGCAGTTTGTTCAACAAGAAATATCAGAACTTTCTTGTGATCAGTCATTGAAATGCTACGTTCTTTTTTTTTTTCTTTTTAGTGTAACCTTCTTTGTCCTGATTTAGACAAATTATGCAGTGGTTGAGAAATATGTGCAAAAGTAAGTCAACAGACTCTATCTAAAAGATTTAGATAATTAGGACTACTACCAAGAGTAATAGGTATGCTAAAGAAAAAAGTTAAAAAATGAGAACTGTGTGAACATTCCATATTATCAAGTATACTGCACAAAACCTATGTGAAAGGTAACAAACACTGCTTATATTGGGAAAGATCTAAAAGAGGCAATAGGAAAAAATAAATGACATAATTTAAAAAATAATTAAAAAATATAAATGGTCTTAAAATTTAAATAAAGCCTTATAATTAAAACTCTCACAAAAATCTAATGAAATAAAGTATGAAAAAATACACCATAAAAATTACCATGAAAGAGTCAAATACAGAAAAAGCAGATATAGTCATTCTGGATATATGCAGTGAATAAAAATTCAAAGGTGGCATTAGCCATTTTTAATGAGAAAAGTTGGAATTCAGTTCAAAAAATAAATATATAATATATAATCTATTTTTAAAGAAAATTAAAGAGAATTTAATGCACCAAATAATGTAGTATTGTCACAGAGCCAAATCATTAAAAAATGTAAGGAGAAATAAGAATATGTTTGTAAAAGAAGACATTAATTTTTATTTTATATTATATGTTGTGAAAAAATCAATAGTTGATAATAATAATAATGATAATACTACGTGGGTATAAGTTTTCAAATTCTATACATTGAAAGTAATAAATACACTTTTATTACCACATACTTTTCATACATGCATTGTATATTAAGTCACAAAACACTTCAGTCAATTCTGAAAAGTTTAGCTAAAAGTGGCTACATCCTCTAATTTAATAAACACAGAAGTGGTAGGAAAATATGAAGAGTAACAATGTATAAATTTTAAAATTATGGGTGTGTAAAAACTACATTTGTATGTATATAGATATATACATATGTGTATTTAGCAACTTCATTAGGCATATTTTGAATATCATAAAATGAACCTATTTCAAGTAACTTCATTTACTGGTGCAACAGCTAGCATTAAGTCAGTTTTAAAAATTTCCATTTTCCTTAGTAAGATCCTGTACGTCCAATGAAATTTCATTCCATTCTCACCTCCAAACACAATCATCTGTATTCTGTAAAATTGCCCTTGTTGAACATCAAATGTTTTCTCTCATGTGGTGAACTGGTCTAAAGAGAGAGAAAGAGAGGGAGAGAGAAAAAAGAAGGAAGGAAGGAAGGAAGGAAGGAAGGAAGGAAGGAAGGAAGGAAGGGAGGGAGGGAGGGGAGGGGAGGGGAGGGGAAGGGAAGGGAGGGAGGGAGGGAGGAAGGAAGGAAGGGGAGGGGAGGGGAGGGGAGGGGAGGGGAAGGGAAGGGAAGAAAAGGAGGAAGGAAGGAAGGAAGGAAGGAAGGAAGGAAGGAAGGAAGGGTGGGCAGGGAGATTTCATACAAATAGAACAAAGATCAATGGAGTAGAGGAATGGGATTGAGGGAAGAGAGGAGGGACAGGATAAGGAAAAAACGGAATGAATCTGACCTAAATTTATATATATATATATATATATATATATATATATATATATATATATATATATGAAATTACAGTATACATATATGTACAATATATGATTACAGTATACATATATATTTGTAATTTCATATATATATGAAATTACAATGAATCTCACCTTTATGTGTAGCCACAGGACACTGATTTTAATATATATGTATATAAGTGAATACCTGAAAGATCAGTAGATAAAAAGAAACAGGACGAGGGAGGAAGGAAGGGAAAGGGGCAGTACTGGGGACTGTATTAGAGCAAGTTATAGTTCATACATTTATAATGATGTCAAAATAAAGGCCACTGTTATGTATAACTAATACAAACCAATACAAAATGGAAAAAAGTGCTTGTATTGGACCTTTAATTAACTGAGCTCATGCAACACATAATCTCCTCTGTCTAGCTGCCTACTCTTAAATAATATTTCAGAATTTTATCCATGATGTAACACAGTCTATAGTTCCTATTTTAAATTGCTGAGTAATATTTTATTGTGTGTTTACACCACATATTGTCTACCCACTCCTCAGCTGATTGACATTTAATTTGTTTCCACTTTGCATATTGTGAATAACACTTCTGTGAACATTCATGTGAAAGTCCTTGCATGGATATGTTTTCATTCATCCTGGGCATACACTCTGAAGTACTGGATCCTATGGCAGTTTTATGTTCATCTTTTTAAGAGAACACCATTCTGTTTTCCAAAGTAGCTATACCACTTACACTTTTCCAGCACTTTACGAGAGGTCCCATTTTCCCACAGAGTTGCCAGTATTTGTTAGCATTAGTCTTATTTTCTATTGTTAATGTGGTGGGTATAAAATCTTATCTCATTCTAGTTTTAATTCGCATTTCCTAATGAGCTCTTTGCATGTACTTATTAGCCATTTGCATATATTATTTATAAAATCTGTTAATATCTTTTACCCATTTTGAAAATTTATATACAGTATATATGTAATAAAATGTTATTATGTATATAATGAATGCATGGAAAATAACTAAAATTTCTATATCTAAGTTTATGGAAAAAAGCTAAAGTTATTTTAGGAAGCAAATTCATGGATATTTATATTAATGGAAAGAATAGAGTGAAAGTAAATGAATCATTAGGTAATAAATTAGAAATTACAAAATCAACATAAGAATTAATACAAACCTAAACATAAATCAATAAATTACAATAAATAGAACTAAATGAATTAATAAAACAATAAGACAAATTATTTTCTAAACTAATCAAGGAAAAATTTATTAAAATCAAATGCAAATACACACTAATAATAGATGAAATAATAGATAAATGGGATATTAACTAAATAATGTAAGGCTACATTTTCTACTTTATATCAATACATTTTAGATCTGAATAACATAAATAATTTTTTAAGAAAAATATATATTGCTACAACCAACCACAAAACAGAAAGATACCTTGATTAGAGTAGTGCAAAGAAACCGAATTTTTAAAAAGATTTATGATAAAAAATGAACTGTTTACCCAAGCAATTAATTAAGAGATGATTGAAATATTTTTGCTCATATATTCTGTGGGGAATATATTCTGAGACCTCCTCTCCCACTGGGTTCCTGAAAAACAGACCATACTGAATCCTATAACTGAATCTGACATATTCTATGTTTTTTCCTATGCTTAAATTTCCATGACAAAGTTTAATTTATATATTTGATGCAATGAAAGGATAACAACAATAATAATGAAATAAATCATTTATAACATTATATTATCATAAGTTTATGAGAGGTCCTTTCTCTTCTTTCTTATTTACAAAATGGTATCTTATAGTTTAACCATTTCACTTAAAGAAAGCATTTTGTAGCTTCTCCTTAGCATACCTGAATTGCCAGCATTACTATTACTGTACTTTGGTGCCATTATGAAAATAATAATTAAATAAAGGTTATTTGAACATAAGCAACAATGTTCTGCCACAGTTGATTTGATTATTGAGACAGCTACTGAGTTACTAATATGTGGGCAGTCTATAGAGTATAAATACACTGTACAAAGGAATAATTATTTTCCAGGGCAGAAGGAGCAGGACAGCATGAAATTTCAGCATGCTAATCAGGATGATTCACTATTTAAAACTTATAAACTGTTTATTTCTGAAATTTTTCCTTTTGTATTTTCAGACCATGGTTTGCTGTGGTTAATTAACACTGCAGAAAGCAAAACTGCAGACAAGGGAAGAGGGGTCCATAATTTCAAAGCAATTAAAAATCCTCTAAAATACAGAAAAAAAGAAAAGATGATAGCCAAATATTAACCTAAAACAGCGATAAAAGATATATTCAATATGCTTTGTTGTCCCCCAAAATAAAGAGAATTCCAGGTCAATTACACCTGTGAATACCAGCTTTAAAAACAAAAACAAAAAACATTAAATAGGGGCTGGGGTTGTAACTCAATGGTTGAGGGCTCACACAGCATGCACAAGGTGCTGGGTTCAATCCTCAGCACCACATAATATGTATTTTTAAAAAATAAGCACTAAATAGCCAGGTGCAGTGGTGCACACCTGTAATCCCAGGGGCTTGGGAGGCTGAGGCAGGAGGATCACAAGTTAAAAGTCAACCTCAGCAATTTAGCAAGGCCGTAAGCAACTTAGTGAGACCCTGTCTCAAACAAACAAACAAACAAAATTTCTGGGGATGTGCTTCAGTGATTAAGTGCCACTGGGTTCAAGCCTTGGTACAAAAACCAACCAAATAAAAAGTATTAAATAGAATATCAGCAAACATTACCCTGAAGTTAATTAATCCAGACTAAAAGACTCTTATTCCATGGGTACACTTGGTGTGTTATTTCCTTAAATCTGACTGCTCCATTACCAGCATCCACATTTAGCATTTAAATACTATTTGGCAATATTTGATATTGATGCACTCATCATCCTGGAGTGTCTAATATGCACAGTTGACTCTTAGGTGTCTCACATTACTGTTAGTCTTCAGTAAATTATCTCATAAAGAATGACTGATTCTCTAGGTCTTCTTGCAAGAAGTCCCAGGACTTCCCTCTGCTACAATCTTCCTTTGCATTTCTCTAAATAGTTCACATCAATTTTCTTTTTTGTTTGCAAAAGAGGAAGAAGTATTCCTAGACCAGACATAGTTATTAGATACTGCAGTTCTACACTTAATTACTTAATTTTATTCATAACTCACTTAATCAGATAGAGATAGAGTGGTTCTTTTGCATACAGTACAAGGACTGATAATTTTGCATTTAAAACAGCAAATCAAACAAAACACTAACATAATATGTACACATAACATTTCATAACATTTTTCAAATTTCAAGAATAAACTTCTTAAAAACTCATTAAATTAATGGTCAAATCCAGAGCAACACACATTAAAACCACAACATCTAGGGCAGGGAAATGACTTTTTATTTCTGACTCTTTTTTTCCCCCCTGTTCTTATCTTAATCAATCCATATTCTAATCAATCTGCTATATTTGTCTGTATGTTATAGGGCTATTATTCAACTATTTCCTGGAATTTTCTTAAAATTCTGCTCTCTTATAAGACTTAAACATGCTTTTAGGATAAGCTGGGCATTCAGATTCCTTTTGAGGACAATAGAAAGCCTCGGATTATCTACTAATGGAAGTAAATGTCTGGCCTAATTGGGAGGAAAGTGCTACAGCATTGTAAATTTTCTGTTCCTACTGAAAGAAGGAATGAGATTGGAATAAGTGCTATGGGGGGAACTAGAAATAAGGTAATTTCCTTGGGTCTTGCCTGGAGGAGCATAAAGAGGCCTAGATAAGGTGTGAGACAGGGTATTGAGAAAGCACCTAATTAAGGGTAGGCTGCCAGGAGGGAGCAGAAGGAACACTATGGTTTTAGAGCAGTGAAGTAGCAAGTCCAGACTTACAGGAATTCATATACCTGAGGCTGGAACAGTCAAACCAGCTTGAGGCCATCTATTACCATAGCAGTTATTGGCTGCGGGGCTGTTTGAACCCTAGATTCCTGGAGAGAGTACAATACCAGAGTGACTACATCACAGAGCTCCTGACCCTGAGATCCAGTAAGTAGATGTTCATAAAGCAAGGATCAAGAGGTTTGGTTCTCCCTGGGCACTTAGCTCTGTTGGGGAACAGGCATTCATTAGAGAGATAAGGCTGAAGTTTGAGAGATAGGTCTTAAGTATTAGCAAGAGCCTATCTGAGGCCTCCTAAAGTAAAACAGCAGGCCACCCACCATAGTAGTGAGGGCTCAGAGAAGACACAGCTGTGGCTGTCGAAGAAGGCTAGGAACAAGGAAGTAATTTTATTATAAATGATAGTGTTGCCAACAACAGCAAAATGTACTAGGTGTGATAAATACTTTTCCTATTCATAAATATATATTTTTGTCGATTCTAACTCACTTGAACATTTTTTTCATTTCTGATACCTATAAAGAATTAGTATGAAAATTTTAAAGTTAGGTTTTGAAAAACTTTGGAATTAGAAAAGACTGTGGAGATAATTTTTTTTTCTGCCACTTTTCCTTGAAAAAAAAAATTCAAATGAGAAAGACAATGGGGAGATTCTCTGACTTGCTTAATAGTCATTCAACTATTGAGAGGTAATGAAACAATTAATAATATACCTGTTGCTTATTCAGAGCACACACGTATTTTAATTATGTAATAGATAATCCTGTTGCTAACAAAGAGTTAATTTGCCAACTATATTTTACAATTTCTTTCTACATTTTAAAAAATAATTTTAAATGTTTGTGGCTTGATTTAAGCTTATAGAAATACAAGTCCTTTACTCCTCACTAAATAAAAGAAAAAGCTACTTATAACTCATTTACAGCAATAGGCATTGGTACATTCTATATGAATACACAAAATATAGAATGTCACTATGCATACATTTATAGATAAGTAAAATTTATGCATTTATATATAAATACATATAAGGATATATGTGCGCATATATCCTTGTGTATATGTAACATTAACATCTGTTCTTTGAAGATGTAATTTATAGATACGTGATGTTTTAGTTCATTTTCTATTACTACAACAAAATATCTGAGGCTGAGCACTTTTTAAGGAAAAGAAAACATTTATTTAGCTTACACTTCCAGGTTGAAATTTCAAACAGCATGGTGTCAGCTCTGATTCAAACCCACCTAGGTGCCGGACATCATGGTAGATGACTTTCTGGTGGGAGCATGTGTAAGAGTGAGAGATAACATCAAGGCAAGGTAGAGATCCAGAGAAAGATTCAGAAGTCAAAGCAAGAGTTCTAGGAAAACCAGCTTACATAGGGAGTGACATGGACCTACTAAGCCACTCGCTACAAATTTGGGATTAGTGTCTTAGCCTTTTATGAAGGTGCAAAATGAAAATCTTGGTTCCAGCTTGTCTCAGGAGTCATCTTATTTATATCATTAAAGATACCTACTTCTGCTTTTACTTAGAAATACGTGTTTGATAAATGGGTAGGTGGTTGGATACAGAGGTGGATAGACAGATGAGAGAGAAGGGAAAGAGAGAAAAAGAGAAAATGAAAGAGAAAGAGAGAGATTGAGTGGAGAAAAAGAGTGGGAGAAACAGGAAATAAAATTATTTCCCAAGAACATGGTAAAGTGGATGCCATTGGGTAATTGACAGGAGAAAAGAATTGTTACGAGGAAGCAGAAGTTGCAATTTTCTCAGCCTGACAAGCTGAGAAAGGCATGGTGCGGTGTTATATCCCATTCCCCAGAATGGTAGCTGAGAAGATGGCAACTTTGCTCTCAACACTGCTTTACCTGACACAGAATATTTTAATGATTATAATAGAAATAACTTGGAAAATATAAGACTAATTTCAATTGTTCTCTTATGTATGTCATCTAAGAATTGAGTGATTTGGAAATTTATCTCAACTACTTAGCAATCCATTTTTTGTTGCATGTTACTAGCATGACATTCTTTTGATGTGTGATTTCATTATATCATTATATTTACTTTTATGTGTCCATTATTTCTGTTTTAAATTTTTTTTTCCTCAGGCTTTGGAACAACAAAGTGCTTGGCACATAATGTGCATAGCATGCATATTTGTTGAATAAAATGTATATAATTACTAAAATACATTGCATAATGAATATTAAAGAAGCAATTAAGGAATAAAACAAGTTCTTGAACTTTTTATTTTCATAGAAACCACATTCTTTCCCTAGGCCTTATTCTTGACCAGGAATCAAGGATAGGACCATAATTAAACCACTCTCCATTGTTATTAATTCTACAGCTTCTCAAAACAGAAAAATACAATAACATGAAAACTAAAGAATATATTGAAATAATAAATTTTGGAGACTTTTAGCTTGAGCTAGAATAAAACAACCTCTTTCTTCCCTTGGCATACTTATAATTCAAAAACTTGAACAGAATAAAATAGCACACATAGGAAGACTCTAAATGAGGGAATGAAAATGATGACCTGGCTGAAGCCTATGGGACTTGAAGAATGAAAATATGTTGAGTTTCTTGAGTTTATTCTTTGCCTCCCATCTCTCTAGGATGGGACACAAGACAAGGTTGCAACCTAAAAACACCAAAAGAAGCAGGGGGAAAAAAAATGGGGAAAAATCCACTTCTTCCACCAAAGAATTAGGAAAAGGGAGTCTTAGTAGAATAGCATTAAAAAAAAATGCCAGCCCACCTCCAACTAACACTAGTGGAAAACTGTCTTCTGCCTATACCTGGTGTTAGTGGAATCAAGCATGGAACCAAATTTTCACCCTTTACTTGGCAGCAACTGACAGTATTTTGATTATTTCACAAGAATAGTTTTGATGAGTCTGAACTTTTACTCCATAGCCAGAAATAGGGAAGAATAATATGGTATTATTCAGTACCCTACTTCCCCATATCTCTCAGTTAGTAACAGACAATCTAGAGGACAGTGAATCTCCAGTCTTACTGTCCTCCACTCCTACCATCAGCAGTGAGGTTGCAAGAGGTGGTATGAGTTGACATTATGTTATCCTTCCTGGGAATCAGTAGAGTTTTGTTCATATCTTCACTGAGCAACAACAAGGTGGTGCAATTCCAGGCTCTATCATTTGGGGAACAATGTCAGTGATGCCTCATAAAAAACTGAACATTGATCTTCACCCAGATCTGTGTGGTAGAGATAAATGGGGTGATTGCTGAAAAAAACGATTAAATAGGATTCTTACAACATATCCCAGAAGTCCGGGACACAATCCAAAATCACACAACATTTTTAGAGCCAGGACTATTATACTTAAATGAGAAAAGACAAACAACAGATGCCAACACTGATATGACTCAGATGTTAGAATCATTCGACAAAGATGAAATTTGCTTTGGTATGCAATTATGAACTCTAGTAACAAGTGAAAAAAATAGAAAACCTAGAAAAAAATTTCAAAAAACAAAAATCAGCTATAGAATGAAAAAATAAAGGCAAGAAGTTGTTGGGGGCATTAAAAACTGAAAATGTAAAAAAAAAATAAAGAAATTTTCACTGCATGGGCTAAATAGTAAAGTGAAGATGATAGAAGAATCAACTTTGTGATAGAACAATAGAAATTACCAAATCTGAACAAAAAAGAAAAAGTTAAAAAAGATTCAGAGATCTCTGTACCCAAAACAAATGATCTAGTATCCATGTTAAAATATCCCAGAATAAGATAAAAGAAGAGTAGCGAAAAATTAGCAAAGAAATAATGGCTGAAGATTTACCAAATTTGGTTACATGCATAAATCCACAGATTAAAGATGCTGAACAGAATCCAAACAGAACAAATCCAAAGAAATCTATACTAAGATACAACATAACCAATCTGAAAACTAAAAACAAATACAAATCTTGAACTGAACTAAAGAAAAATGACACATTTCCTATCATGAAGACATAGTTTAAATGACAGCTGATTTCTCATATGAACCTATGGAATCAGAAGGAAGTCCATATCCTTTCTTAAGAATGAAAAGAACAGGGCTGGGGATGTGGCTCAAGCAGTAACGAGCCCGCCTGGCAAGCGCAGGGCACTGGGTTTGATCCTCAGCACCACATAAAAATAAAATAAAGATGTTGTGTCCACTGAAAACTAAAAAATAAATATTAAAAATTCTCTCTCTCTCTGTAAAAAAAAAAAAGAACAATGAAAAGAACAATCCTGAATTGTATGTCCTGTAAGAATATTCTTCAAGAAGTAATAGAGTTTCATCAGAAGGAAAATTAAGATAATTTGTACCCAATTAACCTATAATCAAAAAATGATTGAAGGAAGTTCTCCTAAGAGAAAGGAAAACAATAACTTTAATCTTTCACTGACACATCAGAATTTAATCACACATAGGATCATCAGCCAACAGTATCCCAATGGCAGTGGAGTATAGTGATTTATTTATTCTTTCATTTGATGTTTGTACAGTCAGCACTTGACTACCAGCTCTGTCAGATACTAGGCTAGGTGCAGGGAATATATTTCTGAACACAATAGAATTGCTCACACATGCAGAGATCTTAGAATCTTCTGAGAGAACTTAACCTCAGACAAATAATAAGACAGATGTGTTATTTGTGATCATTTTAAATCTTATGAAATGTGTGGTGTCCATGAGGTTGTATGTCAAATGATTCTTATGTCATCTAGCAGATGGGGTAGGGAGAGCTTTCTAAGAAATTATGGTTTAAATTGGCAATGAAAAATGAAGGAGATAGCAAGGTTGGTCATGATAGAAGTAGTAGGGAAGGAAGAGGAACATTCAAGATAAAAGAATAAGTCCCTGATTTTTTTTAGTCAGCTTTTTTACTGCTGTAACTAAAAGCCCTGATAAGAACAGTTTTAGAGGAAGAAAAGTTCATTTGGGAGCTCACAGTTTCAGAGGTCTTGGTCCATAGACAGCTGGCTCCATTCCTTCGGGCTTGAGGTGAGGCAAAATATCATGGTGGAAGAATGTAGCAGAGGGAAGCAGCTCACATGATGATTAGTCCACAGAGAGAGATTCCACTCACCAGATACAAAATGTATACCATAAATGCATGCCCCAATGGTCCACCTCCTCCAATCCCACCCTACCAGGCTTCAGTCACCACTCAGTTAAGCCCATCACGGGCTCAATTCACTGAATGGGTTAAGGCTGTCATAACCCAATCATTTTTCTTCTAAACCTTCTTTCATTGTCTTACAAATGAGCTTTTGGAGGACACATTATATCCAAATCATAACACTACTATACAAAGGGAGCAGTTTCAGGCATTTTTATCACTTATAAAAAGCCTAGCACAATAAGAATTTGATGTGTAATGGGGAAATTAGACTTTTTAAGGTAAGCAAGGCCTGAAATTCATGTAGCCATTATAAATTTTGAACATTATGCCCAATATGAAGTTGCTTCAGTGTTTCAAATGGAGGAGCATTAGGACCAAAACACCAAAGTGCTTTCATTCCCTCACAAAGCACTTTCTTTCTCAGGGTATGTAAAAGTTGGGTGATATGTTGATTCTCTTCCATGATGATTCTCAGTGATAGCTGTTGGTGAAGGGACACCTACTAGCAACCTTAGACTTTGGAGTGACTTGTACCTTCTTTAACATTTTACTGGTTCATTTACAAAAGAATGATTTAATTGATTATTACTTACTCAACACATGATCTACAGAATTTCTTCAAGTGGAATTCTAACATTCTTTTTTTTGAATTTTATTTTATTGGTTCTTTTTAGTTATCTGATAGTAGAATACATTTTGATATAATTATACGTGTATGGAATATACCTTATTCTAATTTGGACTTTAGAACCTCTCCTTCCCTTCTTTTACCTTCAACTTGCTCACTTTCTTCTATTGATATTTCTGCAATTTACCAATAGTTATTTTTTGAAATTAATTTCTTGTGGATGTTCATGAAGGTAAGATTCACTATGTTGTATTTATATATGTATGTAGGAAAGTTTTATCAGTTTAATTCCACTGTCTTCCCTTTTACTATACCCCTCTCTTCCCTTTATTCCCCTGAATGTCTAATCTACTAATTTAAAAAAAAAATAGTTTTAGTTGTAAATGGACACAATATCTTTTTTTTTTTAATTTTTATAAATGCTGAGGATTGAACCCAGTGCCTCACATGTGCAGGGCAAGCACTCTATCACTGAGCCACAACCCCAACCCCTAATCCACTAAATTTCTATTATTCCCCTACTCACTTATTGTGGGTACATATCAGAGGAAAAAAATAGATTTGGGGGATTTTATTTAGCATGATAGTTGCCAGATCTGTCAATTTACTAGCAAATGTCATAAAGTCATTCTTCTTTATAGTTCAGTAATTCCCTATTTTGTATATATACCATATTTTCTTTATCCATCTATTGGTTGAAGGACACCTAGGTTGGTTCCATAGCTTAGCTATTGTGAAGTTTACTGCTATAAACATTGGTGTGGCTATATCATTGTAATACAGTGATTTTAAGTCTTTTGGATATATGCAAGCAGTGGAATAACTGGGTCAATGGTGGTTCCATTCCTAGTTTTTAAAAGAATCTCCATACTGCTTTACAGAGTGGTTACACTAGTTTGCAGTCCCACCAGCAATGTAACATTTTCTTAAATTAGAACTAATCAATAAGAAAATCATACTTTTCATAGTGTCTAGCAAATATCTGCCAAAAATATGTTAACTTAAGGTGGTGCCTATAGGTTAGACAAAACTTCCTCAAAAGCCACCTGAAATTTCCTAAGGAAGCAATTCTGAATAATATAATTTACTAGTTTACATTTCAATGTTCATTCCAGCTGTGTACCCACAGATATCCATGCTGCATCCTGGAGGTGGGGAAAGTAGAAATTCATTACTCTCCCAGCTCAAGCTAACAGTTCTATATCTAGTAGTATTTAACATGCCTAATATTTTTTTCTTTACCCTGTCTCCTCCTCTCTTATAACTAACAGATTCATGCATATATAGGAAAACTCAGTCTTATGAAGACCTCTATCTACAGCAAATTGTTTCACATGCCAGGTTCACAAACTTGGCTTTAATAAAAAACCAATAATGAAGTTCAAATACCAATCTATGAAAAAAGAAATGTGTCTCCAAAGTTTTTGAAGTATACATTTTTTATCTCTTCACACTGCATAGAGAAGGTAAGGTAGGTAGATCGCTTGGGGGTAAACTACTAGTCACTATTCAGCAGGAAGAGCAATAGCTGGAGAGAGGGAGTAGAATGCTGGCTCAATCATGTGAGAGGTTCTGGGTTCAAGCCCTAGCAGAGCTATTTAAAAAAAAAGAATGTGGGGGAAAAGGTACAGTCATACATTGTTGGTTGAACTGCAAATTGGTGTAGCCAATATGGAAGGAGTATGGAGATTCCTTGGAAAGCTGGGAATGGAACCACCATTTGACCCAGTTATCCCACTCCTTGATCTTTACCCAAAGGACTTAAAATCAGCATACTATAGTGTGTTTCAGCCACATCAATATTTATAACAGCACAGTTCATAATAGCTGAACTGTGAAAGCATCTTAGATGCCCTTTAGTAGATGAATGGATAAAGAAAACGCGGTATATATACACAGTGGAATATTACTCAGC
This sequence comes from Callospermophilus lateralis, assembly GCF_048772815.1. Classification (NCBI taxonomy): domain Eukaryota; kingdom Metazoa; phylum Chordata; class Mammalia; order Rodentia; family Sciuridae; genus Callospermophilus; species Callospermophilus lateralis. The sequence goes on from NC_135315.1 coordinate 115,850,304, forward strand.
AATAAAAGAGAATAAAATCATGGCATTTGCAGGTAAATGGATGGAGTTGGAGAAGATAATGCTATTTGAAGTTAGCCAATTCCCAAAAACCAAATGTCTAGTGTTTTCTCCAATATAAGGAGGCTGATTCAATGTGGGGGTTGGGAGGGGAAGCATGGGAAGATTAGATGAACCCTAGATAGGGCAAAGGGGTGAGAGGAAAAGGAAGGTGTCATGAGGTAAAAAAGATGTTAGAATGAGGTTGATATCATTACGCTAAGTACATGTATGAAGACACAAATGGTGTGAATATATTTTATATACAACCAGAGATATGAAAAATTATGCTCTATATGTATAATATGAATTGTAATGCATTCTGCTGTCATATATAACAAATTAGAATAAAAATAAATAAAAGAAAAAAATTTTTGGAAAAGGAAAAAGTAGATTTTTTATCTACTTTCTTTGTGAGCATTCTTCCACCTTTGTGTCTTTATTTTGTTCTCACTGATCCTAAACTTCCCTCCAAGATTCTATTGCAACCATTTCACATGTAATCTCTCTCTTTCTCTCTCCCTCTCCCCACCCTGTCTCCCCTGCACCCAGACATTATACTAGCTTATTGTGACATCTAGCTTGACAAACAAATTCTAACTTGACAGCTTTATTGACCTACATCTATTCCTTAATATCTGACCTCTATATTAGGTCAGTGTGGGATTAACATCTATTTATCAGGATAAATCTTCCAAGTACCTGAAAGAAATTTTAGAGTATTCCATTTGAAAATATGTCAATATATTTTAGACACCTCCACTCTGTAAAAAGTAATTTTTAAAATTCAAATAAACTTTTATTTCTTGATTATCTAACAATGCAGTCTAGTAAAAACAAAATCTTGGACTTTCTTGATGGGACTTATCATTATAAAAGAAATATTTATATCTTTCCAAAAGCTATATGTAAAAATCCTAACCCCCAAAGTGATGGTTTTGGGGAGTTGGGGTCTTGGAGAGGTGATTAGGACATGAAGGTAAAGCCCTCATGAATAGTTTTAATGTCCTTATAAAAAAGACCCCCTTATAAAAGAGAGCCTCACCTTTCTGACACACCAGGATTCATCAGAAAAACAGTACTCTATGAACCAGGATGCAAGTCCTCACCAGATTGAATTTTATTGCAAACCCTCAAACATTGGGAAACAAATCTGTTTTCCATAGACCAACCCAACTAATGAAAATTTGTCATAGCAGCCAGAATAGACCAAGATAACCACTGAAACACATCACTACAGAGGAAATCTTTCCAGAGATATCAGTATAAGAGAATAAAAAGACATATGTATTTTTGAGAAACAATTTTATCTTCAAATGTAGTAACATTAAATATATGGACTCTATAATAATGTTCATAATTGCTTACATTTAAATAAACTTCTAAGGTAAAAAGAAAGGCCCACTTTAATAATATCAATAATTTTTTATTAAGTGCCTACTGTTTCAGATATATCGATATATGTTATTCATATTTATCTTCCAATATGTTTTGTATATTAAGATTGCATTCTTATATTACAAGAGCAAATTGAGGCTCAGAGGGATTAATAGTTTACATAATAGGTTAGTTAAAATGTGGTAAGGTTTTGATGAAAACTCAAGTTGGCTTGTAAATTCTGTTCTGAATTTCAGTTCACTATGGTGATGTGTAAACTCTTGCCATAGATAATATTTTGACTACATTATGATATGATTTTTAAAGTCTGCTAAACTGACACAAAAATTCCAGTGAGAATTCACACTGTTGAAGATGATAGTCACATACCCAGAGTGTAAAAAGCACAGATTTTTTTTAAATTTATTTTTTATTTCATTTTTTTTCATCTTTCATACGTTTAAATCAAGTGAGTTATGCACTTCCATTTTTACCCCAAATACAAATTGCAGAATCACATCAGTTACACATTCACAATGTTTACATAATGCCATATTAGTGACTGTTGTATTCTGCTGCCTTTCTTATCCCCTACTATCCCCCCTCCCCTCCCCTCCCATCTTCCCTCTCTACCTCATCTGTTGTTGTTCAGTTCTCTCCCTCCCCCTCCCTTTCCCCTCACAACCTCATATATGTGATTTCGTATAACGATGAGGGTTTCCTTCCATTTCCATGCAATTTCCCTTCTCTTTCCCTTTCCCTCCCATCACTCATCTCAGTTTAATGTTAATCTTTTCCTCATACTCTTCCCCCCTGCTCAGTTCTTAGTTGCTCTCCTTAAATCAAAGAAGACATATGGCATTTGTTTTTTAAGGATTGGCTAGCTGCACTTAGCATAATCTGCTCTAATGCCATCCATTTCCCTGCAAATTCCATGATTTTGTCATTTTTTAGTGCTGCATAATACTCCATTGTGTATAGATGCCACATTTTTTTATCCATTCATCTATTGAAGGGCATCTAGGTTGGTTCCACAGTCTAGCTATTGTGAATAGTGCTGCTATGATCATTGATGTGGCAGTATCCCTATAGTATGCTCTTTTAAGGTCCTCAGGGAATAGTCCGAGGAGGGCGATAGCTGGGTCAAATGGTGGTTCCATTCCCAGCTTTCCCAGGAATCTCCATACTGATTTCCATATTGGCCGCACCAATTTGCAGTCTCACCAGCAATGTACAAGTGTACCCTTTTCCCCACATCCTCGCCAGCACTTATTGTTGTTTGACTTCCTAATGGCTGCCAATCTTACTGGAGTGAGATGGTATCTTAGGGTGGTTTTGATTTGCATTTCTCTGACTGCTAGAGATGGTGAGCATTTTTCCATGTACTTATTTATTGATTGTATGTCCTCTTCTAAGAAGTGTCTGTTCAGGTCCTTGGCCCATTTGTTGATTGGGTTATTTGTTATCTTATTGTTTAATTTTTTGAGTTCTTTGTATATTCTGGAAATTAGGGCTCTATCTGAAGTGTGAGGAGTAAAGATTTGTTCCCAGGATGTAGGCTCCCTATTTACTTCTCTTATTGTTTCTCTTGCTGAGAAAAGGAAAAAGTAGATTTAAAATTTTAAATTGAAAAATTTTTAAAAAAAAATTTAAAATTGAAACAAGCTTGGCTGAGTTTACAATTGCATTTAAAGAACTTCTATGTTCTTTGTGATACATATGATCCATTATTGTTTCTTTCTTAGAATTAAAATACCTCTTTGAACAATAATTGTTTCTTCCTTAGAATTAAAATACCTCTTTAAAAATTCTTACAATAATCCAGTATGGTGGTGCATGCCTATAATCTCAGCTGCTGGGGAGGTGGAGGCAGGAGTATCACAAGTTCAAAGCCAGCCTCAGCAAAAGTGAAGCACTAAGTAAAGGTCTTTCAGTGAGACCCTGACTATAAATAAAATACAAAATAGGGTTAGGGATGTGGCTCAGTGGTCAAGTGCCCTGAGTTTAATCCCCAATACCAAAAAAAAAAAAATTCTTAAAATATTTAAGAATACTTGATTATGAACACCATGATTCAGTTTGTCTATTTGTTTAACAAATATTGAAATTTAATAATGTATTGCTTAATTTTTTGCTATTAGTTTTGATAATACAATATCTTTCTGGATATTTTCTTCCAAATTAAAAAGTGTAATGTGTGCTCTGTGTTCCTGTCACTATTATTATTGCTGCTGAAATGATTAGTTTAATCCAGCATGCATTTATGAGCACATGTTACCTGCCAGAAGCAGAGCTAGGACCACTGAAAATAAATATAAAGCAAACAAGATGGCCCTTGGCATCCATAAAATGTAGGTTAGATTCTAGTACATTGTATAGAATGACAGTTTAGAAGGCCTTTTTTTTAAAATTTCAATGATCAATGATGATGAGCTAAGCTACTGATAATAGGACTAGTCAAAATTATAATTAACTTTTTTTTTCAGAGTAAGTATACCTAACCCAACTAGGGTTATCTGTCAGATGAGATTTTGAGGAAGTGCTCTTTGCTCTATTTCTCACCATGCTCGATGTTCACTACCTGCAGTCTCGTGTCTCTTGATTTTTACGTACATCCATGTTGTCTTCTGTCTGTGGTCCCATGATTCTACTTCATGATCTTTGTGATCTTTATAATTATCTTATTCTGCTTTTTGATAGATAGAGTTGGCTGTTTGCAGTGTACTATTCCAAAGTCTTCAGAATTATTCTCTCTTATTAAGAATATTTCCACTTCTACTTACTCCCATGAAGAATCCCATGAAAATAGAGACAAATCAGTCATTTATTTTGTTTCTTGATAATGATTGTATTTCTGGTACTAAAGACATCCTCTCCTGTCTCCATTTCCTTTCCAGGATAATATGAAAATCCTACCCTGTTAGGGGGAGGGGGAGAAAGAAGAAAAGAGAAAGAGGAGACAGAGAGAGAAAGACAGACAGAGAAATATTGATTTATGTTGTTAAGCAAAATTATAATTGCCATACAAAGTAAATGGACTAAGAATTTCACACCACAATGATAAAATTTGAGAGCTGGCTTCTTTAAGAGATGATTTATGATTTACATTGATTATAATGTCACTATCATGATGTACATTGTGATCATTGTGATATAAACCCATAAATTCAAATTAAATGTTAGCATTAATATTTGTCCCAAACCCCAGTTCTATATAAAAAAAAACCTTGTAGCACAATATGGTAGAAAGAATAACAATTTTGGAGTCTAGTTTTTCTAGAATATGGGATATTAATACTTTGTAAATTTATATATAAATGAAATGAGAAATTCATAATAAGTACTTTTGTAAAATGCAATAGCATTTTTACACCAAATTAAATGTCCAGCAATTCATTGTAAAAATAAGTAATCAAATTCCTTATGAATATTGGAATAATTCTTTTTTTTTTGTACCGGATATTGAACCCAGGGGCACTTAACAACTAAGCCACATTCCAGCCCTTTTTAATATTTTATTTAGAGACAGGACCTTGCTAACTTGCTGAGGCTGGCTTTGTGATCCTCCTGCCTCAGCTTCCCAAGCTGCTAGGATCACAGACATGTGCCACTATGCCCAGTTGAAATAATTCTTAAGAGAAGAATAATATACTGGTTTTGTGTGTGTGTGCGTGTGTGTGTGTGCGTGTGTGTGTGTGTGTGCGCACGCGCACATGCAGAAGTCCTTTTTAGGCTTGTTGAAAATTATGATAACTTCTTGATTCTCTAAGATATGTAAGTAGCACACATATCTGAAACTACTCCAGGCTGAGATTGTTGGTTTCACTTTGATATTTCTCAGTTTCTACATTTACATTAGCTTTATTACCAGAGAGATACGCTTGTTTATTTTTTTCTAAGTGGGTCTACAATAATATTTATAGAATATAATGTACAGAATATATCTGGTATCATGCACATTAATTTCTCATTTTAACTTGAAAAGCATAAATCAGATCTGAAAAGCAATCCAAATAAGAATGAATGTGTAAGAATGTGACCAAAGAATAGGAGAAACAGCAGGAAAAGCCAAAAACTGACATATATGTGGGGACAAAGCTGTTCTGGCATCTGAAAAGCTGGAAAAGACCTTGCAGTCATGGCCTTTGGATGTTATAACTACCCAATAGACCCATGGAGTAAACTTGCTCAAGCTAGAGCATCAGGTGACACAGCTTGAGAGGGGGCTTTGTAGTTGCCAGGAACCTTGGCAGTCAGAAGGAAGTTACACCCTTGAGACTATGAAAAAACAAGGAAACATATCTATTCAGAATCACATTGTCAATGACAATTACTTCACACACATTTTTCTGAATTTTTGAGAAATACTTATTTTATCATAATTTTTAATCCATATTCTGCTTCTCCCTAAATTCAGTGTGTACTTGAAGTGTTGCTAATAGAAATGTGATCAACTTTCATTTAAATAGAGATTTAAAACTAAATAAAATTATCATTTTTCAAATGGTGTTTGTAGAAGACCTGAAAGTAAATCTGCCAAAATTATAAGTACAAATCCTTTCATATTCACTTTGTATTTCAGAGGCAAAGCCAATGACACATTTTGCCTAGGGAGAGAAATGACACATTTGACAGCTGAAATTAACAACATCTATCCAATTTGATTCACAAAGTATGTATGGTATGGAGAACATTCTCTATAGAATCTGCTGTAGGTGTTGACAACCTTCACAGAGCTCATATTCTGGTGGAGGGTTACAGAGTACACCACTCTGGTATATATATATATATGCCATCTATGTGGTTCACTGCTAAGTGCATTCACTTTAAAGGTATAAAATTTTTATTGTTCATTGAAACAGAAAAATTGTTAAGGTTTCCCCTTTTAAAAAATTATCATCAAATTCAGTTATTTGAAATCTATTTGAAATCTTTTTCAATAGAAAATATAAGATGTATTTAAATGCTTAATTATTGAAAAAGTATTATTTCTTTTATAATTTCCCAAGGTATAAAAGATAATAATGATTACCCATGAGGCAAATAAGATACATTTTTGAAAAGTGGGTTAAAGTAACAAGGAAGTTGTGGCAATGAATGTTGAAGCATTTGAATGTTTAGAATGGTTCCAAAGAGTAAGAAAACATATTAAAGAACTTATTAAAAAGAAAATAACTTAGAAAACTTCATTTTATTTTAATGTGCTTGTTCAGCAAATCATACAGTTAAATATAAATTTTCTGTCTTTATGAGAAAGCCATAAGGAAAAAGAAATCAAGCTGATCTTGAACTTTTATTTGCAAGATTAAGTACTGAGATACATTATGGGGAGATAGCCCAGGGTGGGGGGCATTTTATCTATGTCTATGACATCAAAAAGGATAAAGAAGTACATTGCATACTTCTCAAGGGAATCATACACCAACAAGACTTAACAATTATAAATATCCTCATAATGATGTTGACTCAGATTAAAAATATTTGTTGATAAAAAAAACATGGAAATAGCCAAGTACGGTGGCATTTGCCTGTAATCCCTGTGACTCGAAAGGCAGAAGGATCATGAGTTCAAAGCCAGCCTCAGCCATTTAGAGAGGCCATAAGTAACTCAGGGAGATTCAGTATCTAAATAAAATATAAAAAAGGGCTGGGGATGTGGCTCAGTGGCTAAGTGAATGTGGGTTCAATCCCCATAAAACAATAAAATAAAGTACAATAAATAAAAATGGGGTAATATATAGTTTAATAAGAATATTTTGAAGACACTTACATTCTAATAATATGAAATTCAATTCAGAATTTAAAATGTAATAAATGGTATTAATAAAGCTGCAGGTAAGAAGTACATTTGTCAGCTACCTGGAAACAGCTTATATAATCTTTAGAGCCAGAGTCAACCATTCAAGAGCCAAAAGGATTCCTCTCAGTAAGGACACAGGTGGGTTAAGTCAGAAGAGCAGGAGAGATACTAATTATCTGAGTTAAAGACCTAAATATATATCTGTAGATGCAAACAGAGAAAATAGAATTTATATATTCTAAATTAAACAAAGTATTTCAAATTTTTAATTAGATTATAATTAAAGGAAATATTTGTAATTTGAGTCATAGAGTTGTAATTGCAAACACTTAACCAAAAAAATTTAAATTTTAGGTTTTTGGGTAGGATTTGTAAATCAATATTAGGATACTCCATAGTACTATAATTCAGGGTGTCTCTGAAACCAAAACATCACTAATTTAATGAATGTGGATTCAGAATCAATGAAACAATTCTTGGAGCAGGATATGAGACTTATTTGGGGAGGCAGAAAAATAATTTTTTGTTGCTGTTGTTGTTGTTGGTTGTTTGTTTTTCTGACTGGGCACCCTGATGTGTGCTTGTTCATCAATTACTCAGGAGGTGAGTCAAAGGATCATTGTAGCCCAAGAGTTAAAGGTCAACTTTCACAACCCAGGAAGATCTGGTCTAAAACAAAAACAAAACAAAACAAAACAAAATAGGATCCTTTAAACTAATGTACTTTTGCTCAATTATGATTTTGGTTATAGTGCTGCCCAAAGATATAAAACATAACCTTATGAACATAAATCTGCAAAACAATGTCTTCTGATATAATTTTTGATCATTTTTCCTGATCACCTAAATTATATCTTTATGGTTCTCACATGAATGCATTTATTTCAAATTATTTAATTTTTACAATATCCTTGAGTAAATAGTATCAAACATTTGATGTTTAAAATAGCTATATTATTTCTATAGATGTAGGTTCATGATATAAAATAGCGTTTTAATTATAATTGGAAAGTCTTAAGTCCTTTTCTTCTAAATTAAAAGAAAAAGCACTTTTTCTTTCTTTATTCTTTTGTTGAGAAGGAACAAAGTACATATAAGTGTTTGTAAACTGGGGAGGCATGCAATGTGGTATACCATCTACTCAGTATTCTTAGTCTTCTATTTTCACTTCAGTTCTAAAATTATAAAGGGATTTATGGTGTACTGCCTTATCTGCTTATCTGAAGGTTATATTCAAATTCCTTGCTTTCCAAAACTCAAGTACACATCAGAAACTCAGAGGCATATCCCATCCATCACCAGTTTTTATCTTAAATACAGGCATCTATTTTTCCTAATGAGATATTCATGGGATCTGCTAAATTCATTTACTGAGTTTTAGATTACATCAAAATATAACAGTAGAATTGAGTCATGCAGATGACTGCATCAAAGAGTAAATGATTTGAAACCAAAAATGTTTTACTACTCAATGGATCATGTTTTAAATAGAGAGAAGAATGCCATATCTATAATTTAATTCTACCAGCTTTTAAGTAATGGTGCATGCTACTATTTGTGGTTCAAGACATCATCCCATTTCTGATTGATTTAAGTTTAATGACAGATGAATCCCTCACAAGTAATAAAACATTGAGGGCAGTGGAAATGTTACCTGAGGAAAGAATGTGTCAAAATGCTTTCAAGTAAATTAAATTTGTAAGATGTGAGAATTCTATTCTGTTTTTTTTCCTGTAAATGCTATTTTTTGAGGTTTTTAGACATCATCTCATTAGTTTTTAAATAATATTTGAGAGAGAGAGAGAGAGAGAGAGAGAGAGAGAGAATGAATTTCAGTAACTAAGCAACATGTTAAGACCCTGAAAGATTTTGCATATTTAAAACTCCCTGGTTAGAAATGCACACAATGAATTGTCCACCTCATTGTGATAAATTTTATATTAGAACAATGGACAAATCAATCAGGGAGCAGTGTAAGTGAAACATACAGATTTTGGCAAAGCAGGGTCTGCATGTTTACATTTATCACCTAAACAGAGTGACTTTAATATAGGCATTTGGGAGGCATTTATTAATCATGACTTTATTAAATTTTCTGGAAAATTAATGATTTTTTTGGTCAGAAATACTGCTGATGATATACTGCTGGTGTCCACAACCCTAATCTGCTTTTTGCTACTTAAACTTCTGTGCAATTGTTAAATAACTCCTTGCATGAGATGTCATAGTTAAGATTACCACAAAGGTCTTGGTTTGGAGGCTAATCAGATTGACTACTTGCTGAAACAGGATGGTGGGTCTTTGTCAAAAAGAATTTGTGTTAGAGTTCATTTACTACACCTCGTTTACTGAAAAATGAAGAATTCTACTTCAAGGAGAAATGAATGGTTTTCTTGGAAGTAGGGCCTAGAATAATTAATGTAACAAATTATTACAGTTTTATCTTAATCCAGTGATTATGAAAAATTTATATTGAGTGGCCTATTCAAAATATTCATTCATATTACTTTCTATATCCTTTTTACATTCTATAAATGTAAGAACTTATTATGACACTAACCCTGAATAATTCACTCCATTGGGGAAAATGTAAACTTTTATGTTTTCCATAAGTTCAAGGAATTTACAATCTACTTGGCTAGGTAAAATTTATTTTCTGGGAAAGACAGAAACTAAGAAAATGCATTGTATGTTAGAAAAAATACTTAGAAATAATTATATGGAACAAAACCTAAAAAAAATAATTAAAACCAATATTTTTGTAATTTTGAAAATGGAGAAAACCTGTGCTTATTTCTTATTTTTTCTTATTATTAAATACATTTAGTAGGTACAATTTGTAATTAGGCTAATGAATTGAAGCTACCTAAGAGAATTTACTTTCTGTTGTTGGAAAATAATTATTTAAGTATGTTCTTGAATTCATTTCTGGGTACAATATTAAAATTGTAAATTTGTTTCATTTTTCAATGTTTTTATAAAATTAATAATACCTTCATTTGCTCAAATTACTTAAAGAATGAATGAGTCAATTTTCAAGTTGAAAGTCAGAGGTTTTGTGTGGTTTTGTTTGCTAATTAAAATCTTAATTAAAATCTTACAAACGGTTCTCAAGACTCAATGCTGCCAACTTGAGTTCTCAGTCGTTTCTGTGTAAAAATGAAGTTAACTCAACCCCAAGACTACTGTTTTCACTGGAGAGAATAAATAAATAAATAAATGCCACTGAAAACCTCTAGAATTCATCAATTCTGAAAGAAAGAAAAAACTTCATAAGAGCCGAGATCTCTCACTGGATGTTGTCTTTCTCATTCCTTCTCTGATGTCAATTTTCATGAATTCTTTCCTCAATCCCATTTTTTTTTAAAAAATATTATACATAGATTTAAACCATAGGAAACTCTTAAAAATATGCTATTACCTCTGAAAATAAGATTTTGCTTTTCTCTTTATAATCATTATAATAAATCTGTATTTATTATGCACATATGTAACTTTGATCTTCAAAGTAAACATATACTTTTAAATAGAATCAGAAGTAGAACCTATCAAAGAGTAAAGACAAAGATGAAAGGGAATAAACAACAGCCAAAAACAAGGGAACTGGAGCAGAAATAAACTTTGTTCAGCTAACTACAGAGGATTCAGGGTACAGAAAGAGATTTCTAGAGCATGATAGATGAAAAGAGTGTTTTTTTAAAGAAACAAATAATATGAAATTGTAAGAAGTCTCCTGGAAGTGCATTGCTGTTTCAAGGTTACTCTTATAAACTAGTCATGATGTAGAGAAAGTTGAATACTCCCATGTGCCATCCGTATTCAACATGTATCTGGTTCAATTGATTTTAAAGATCATTAGGAAAATATGATTGTATGTTTTCTTCCTTTTTCTAGAGTTCTCTTCTTCTAGCAAAGAATCTAAAGCACAGTAAATATCCCACAGTTCATTTTTTTCTTTAATTTTCATTCACTGGAGATTAAAGAGGACCTAAACATGTAACCTCAACCCATAATTTTATAATGCAAATAACATAAAACCAAATGATAAGACAAATACTATTTGGAAATGGTGGGATGATATCTTGGCATTCTAGCCTCCTAATAGAGAGCTGAATCCTAACTTGATACTATTAATTTAAGAAAAGATAATATCCAAACAATTGTAATAAACCTAACAAAATTTAGGAAGTTTCAATAATTTTTCAAAGACTCCTTAAGATTTACATTTAATATTAAAATAGCATACATAAAGCAGATTCAACACATCACTTCCAAAAATTCAACCTAAAGTTTACAGATTGAGAATCAGAGAAAGATGGGTTTTCCATGGGGGTGAACTACCTATCATCTTCACCTACAATTCAAATTATCCTATTTGAATCTACTATGATTTTCAATAAGAGTATCAAATCCATCAGGAATTAACTGAATTAAAGGTATTTTCAGCAGAGGGAGACTAAGACGTTTTGATTCTTAACAAATGTTCATTTTACTTGTTAACTTTTAGAAATTGGCTTACTATCTATACATCACAAGAAAAATAGGAAATGATTAAACATTGTAAACATTTAATTTCCAAGTGTATGCACTCTTTTACTCCCCCCCCCCATCAATTTGTGAACAAACACCTAATTAAGCAGAGAAGGAACTTTAGAAATGGTATTTTTAAAACGTAAGTAGTGTGCTTGCAACATGCATGATACAGTAAAATCAATCATTTTATTTTGAAAAATACTTTATTTACTATATATCTTGTCACTTTGTCAGTGTAAAATAACAGTAGAGTTTTTAAAAGGTTAGTTTATGCAAACTATTCTTCATCAAATACATTCAATGTGATCCTGATCTATGGATCAATAAACTCCACATTATTGTGCTTCGTTTCCTATGGCAGAAAATGCACTTTATCTTATCTTCTAGAAGACTGCATAATATTTGTTTTTGGCTCATATCCCTAAAGAACTCTGTTTAGCTTATAATCATTCCATTTGCTTGGTTTGCCTAAGTTGAGAAATCTTCCCCTTCTGAACACAAGTGCTATTTTAAAAATCCCCCTCAGGATGTAGAGAGAGAAAACATCAATTCAGTTTCCTCTCCATGGCTTCTGTGGAGGAGAAAGAAGTCTCTAAGCAGTGATGACACCAAACACATGCATTTGCCATCTTCTGTTAAGGCAAGAGGAAGAAGGTGAACTCCATAACATCCGTGGAAGTTGGCAGCTGCAAATTAGATACAGAGAACTGGTACCATGGCCAATCACATACTGTACATGGAGCTCAGGATGGAGCCAGGACTTTACTTCATCAGTGCAGCTACCAAGGAACTGAATAATAGAATTCTCCATTTCATAAACAAGGAAAGTAATGCCCAGGGACTGTGTGTGTTTTTTCCCAATTGCTCCAGCAAGCTGGTAAAAATTTTTCAGACAATTTTGAACTTATAAGATACCAGAACCCATTGTTTTTTTTTTAATTTTATCTATCCAACTATTTAAAATTTTAAAGGCATTTATTTAGCTTTTCTTTCTTTAGGACCAATATGTTTCTTGACACTTTCATGCTTCTACAAGGTCATGTTTATAATTTAATTCAAACTTCCAGAAATTATAAAAAATATATGCAAAAAGAATATGGAATTTGTTTGAATCTAAGTTACCTACATCATTTATCATTGAATACCCTGGAAAATTTTCAGGAAGACTTTTGCTTTATAGACATACTTCTAAATAGGGATGCATTTATGAGATAACTGATTTACTAAATGCATTTTATTTTCATTTCTTGACCAAGTCATTAATATATTTGGATGAGAAGTAACCCTTGATCAAGAGTGAGCAATTCCATAAGATTATACTCTTGTTTCTCTTAATTTCCTATGGATTTTTCTTTTTTTTTGGCGGGGGGGGGTGATATGTACTTTTCAGTGTGAAAGAGATATGTATTTGATTTTTAAATTTTCCTTTCTTTTTTTTATTTATATATGAAAACAGAATGCATTACAATTCTTATTACACATATTGACCACAATTTTTTATATCTCTGATTGTATACATAGCATATTCACACCAGTTTATGTCTTCATACCTGTACTTTGGATAATAATGATCATCATATTCCACCATAATTAATAACCCTATGCCCCCTCACCTACCCTCCAACCCTGCTGCCCTATCTAGAGTTCATCTATTGTGTTTTGTAAGAGGGTATATTTAACCGTGTTAAGATCCTAGTATCTATGTAAACAGAAGTGTGAGACTTCTATGTTTCTCCATTCATCATTGGGCTTATACAAAAATCTCCAAGGAGGCTCAGTTTATCTCTCTAATACATGAGACTCTTTAACTCTGATTTTCAAGGATTGTTATTTCTTTTGTTGACTTCCCAAGTAAAATATAATTCAGTTTACAGTGTTGCTTCTGATGAATGAAAACATAAATTATTTGTTGAGTTTCATAAGCAAAATAGACCTAGAGAATGTGATAAATCTCACAAATTTATTATATTCAATACATTTAAAATCTTTAGGAATTAAAGCAGATTTTATAGCTGTGTCAGATAAGAATTGTTTTAAAATACTTTGAGCCTTTTACAATATTTTTAGGCTAAAATAAAAAGAGTTTAGAAAGAGTAACACACAAAAAAATATTCACCATTTGAGATAGAAAACTGGTAGTAGTATTAGGAGAACTGAGAAGGGCATACTCTAATAATAAAAATAATTCTATTTCTAGAAATAAAATTTAAAATAGTCCAAAAATAAAAAAAAACAAGGTTGGGAATGAGATATACACTGCATTCTAATGAAGGTAATATGAGTATATATATATTTTTTTTAATTTTGGGGGGCTTCAAATAATTCGCTATAATAATGAATAAATATCAAAGTATAGTAAAATTGATAATCATGCTCCCCAAAATGATATTTTTTCTGCAGTGAAAAAGTAGAATACTATTCTTACACTGTTGCATTGAAAAGATCCCCAGTGGTTCTCATGATTTTCTTTAAGCCCCTTGGAGGTGTTTAATTCCAGGAGGTAACTAGGGCTTAGTCTCCTATTATGTCATTGAGGACTCACTGAGGATCCTAATTTGATATTGGAATCTGAGGTAGTTTTTTCTACTGCTGTAAAAAATGAAGAACAAACTGACAATTTCCTGAAGATAACAGTTTTATAAAACTGGATAAATATTGGGAATGGAAGGAGAAGGAGAAGCCTCACAATAGGACTTGTAAGAAGGTGTTCTGTATATTAGTGAGAGTTTATGAGAATAATTATATGAGTTGAGAGCATAAAATCTCACTCATATGAAAAATAAAATGTATATGGCTGGGGTGAGGTGGCAGTTGGCCATAGTGAAAAAGAGACAGAAACAGAAGGAGAGAGCACTCTCATATTCAAGGTGAATATACATTAAAATTTTCCCTGCAGTAATATCCAATGATCATTCATTTGCTCCAAAGTAAATGTAAATAATTTAGCACCCTAAAAAATTAGAATTTCCTCAATGTTATGATGGAAAAAGAACATACATAAAATTGATGTAAGGTGGAACAAAAATAGCAGACATTAATCAAAAACGTATTTATAGAAAAGAAATGACTAGAAATGTTAAGAGCAAAAATAATAATCATGGAATGTTTAGAAATAGTATCAATATTTGGCATAAATTCTATAAACAAATCAGGGAAAGAATTAGAAAATTTGTTTATTATGTTATACAGATTACTACACAAATAAATTTGATGAGGATAGACAGTGTATTTAGAGCTGCCAATAAAATCATTCCAAAACTCAAGATTGGATTTGTAATATTTGAAAGCATAATGACTGAAACTTTTTCAGAATTCAGAAAAACTGTATGCAACTTCAATGGAAGAATGAAGATAAACAGAAATAATTGTGCATTTAATCATTTTCTAGGGTTGCATTTTAATGTTAAATAAAAAGAGAAATTATAAACAAATGATCAAAAGAAAAAAATAAAAACTGTGTAAAAGAGACTTTTGCAACTAGACCTAAGGGGATAACCCTCAATCATGAGTGTTCACCTAGGATAATAGCTATGAGGTGACTATAATGTTAGCATTCTACATACATCTAAAGGAACAACCAAACTTTAGGGTAATTGTATTTTTAGACATTATCAAAATAAAGACACAAATACTGATGCCTGGTCAATACTAAAATGTTTTCCAGTAAAGTAAAATTAAACCTTAAAGGAAAGAGTGGGATGCAGGAAACAATGGTCATAAAACCCAACACATAACAATTAGGAAGGGTTGGGGTGGTGCGGTGGGTAATTACAAGGCTCTAAGTTTATTCCAATAAAAGCAGGATGATTTCCAGATGACTATACAGTCTGTGAGCTAATTTATTTCTGTATGTTGAAAATTTTGGGTAATTATAAAGACACAGAACTCAATATGGTTATCCAAATAGCAGAGGACAACAGGTGGGACTGAGGAAAATTTTGTCACAGAAATAGAAATGAAGACATAGGGCAAGAAAAAATGCAGCTAAAAACCATGGAAAAGATACAGAATACAAGACCATGCTAACAGAAAGATATATAGAATATCAGTAACTATAGTACACCAAAAAGGATTGAACTCAGCTCAATTAGATGCTTTTAAATCCAATTTTTATTATTTTCTGATTTACACCATTTAGATGTTATATTTAAAACTTCTGAAAAACTAAGCAAAATAAAAGTTGATCAGAAGAAAACAACAATATTAGTATACAATAGTATGTTTGTTTCCTATCATTTCTGTATCAAGTTCCTACAAATGTAGTACCTTAAAATAATGCAAATATATTTTCCTATAGTTCTGGGCGTCAGAAGGTCTGATTCCTTTTGAGGCACTGAGGGAGAATCTTTTTTGTAACTTTTTACACTTCTGTTAGTGACCTGTATTTCTTGACCTGTGGCTCCTTCTTCTATTTCCAGTTTCCCCACTCCCACACACAAAAGCTTACAAAAGCCTACAACTTCCACTTTTCATAACATTATCTTTTTTTCTCTATCTCTGACTCCTCTATCATTTCCTAATAAGAATTATTGTACTTAGATAATTCAAGAAAATATTCCCTTCAGCATCAGACCTAATTATATTGTCAAAGTCTCTGACATATAAGGTAGCATTCATTGGTTTCAGGGATTGGAATGAGGTCATTATTAATCTTAGTACAGATAGTAAATACACAAGAAAATTTTGTAGAAATATAGTACTTATACAAATAAGCCTATAAATTTTATTCTATTTATGTCAAAATCTCCATAGAATTGTCAAGATAGTGGACAATTGTTTGGAAAAGTCAATTTATAAGAGAACTAAAGATAATGAGGATTATTATTATTATTGACTATAATGAACTACACCTTTAGTAAACAGGAAAAAAGCAAAGAAAATGCCAATTGGTTATAGAAAAATTTGGCTTAAATGTGGAAAATACATAATATTTACCCTATGCTATGAAAATAAACTCCAGATAAATGAGACACCACATTGAAAACACCAGATGGAAATGTATCAGGATGTCTTACAATTTCCATATTTAAATGATTTTTTTGTAGCAGGTAAAAAATAAGAGAAAGGAAGAAATCTTAAAGGAAAAGTAGGTTCCATTTGACTATGCACAATTTTATTTATTTTTTTAATTAATTTTATTGTAGGTTGTTCAAAACATTACATAATTCTTGATATATCATATTTCACACTTTGATTCAAGTGGGATATGAGCTCCCATTTCCTAGAGGATAGGAAAGGCAGCAGAATACAACAGACACCAGAATGGCAATATGTAAATCAATGGTTGTGCAACTGATGTGATTCTGCAATCTGTATATGGGGTAAAAATATGCACAATTTTAAATGTCTAAGACTGATCAAGCAATGTGAAACAAGTAGCTGCTATTTGTGACAAGATATTTTTAACTTAAAAAACAGTGCTAATAGCATCATAACATAGGGATAAATGCATACTCATGTTTATAGCAGCACAATTCACAATTGTCAAAGTATGGAACCAGACTAGGTGCATTCATAGATAAATGGCTAAAGAAAATGGGGCATACATAAACATTGAAGCTTTTATTCATCCATAAAGAAAAATGGAAATATGTCATTTGCAGAAAAATGTATGGAACTTGAGACCTTTAAGTGAAGTTAACCAAATTCAGAAAGTCAAAGTCATATGTTTTGGGGAAGAGCACTGACTTGGATCATGGTCTCTGACTGCCTCATGAATATGGCTGTGATTATGCTGGGAACTTTCTGTGCAAACATGCAGGTCAAGCATGCCCAGTTACTATGGTGACACCATCCCTGAGGAAGCTCTATGCAAAGGTAAGGAATTAACTATATCAGCCTTTACAATGAACTCAGACATCACCTGCCAGGATAATGAATCTGGGCATAAAAAGATAACCACAGTTTCTTACAAGTGCCATAAACTTCTAGACTTGTTTGCTTTGAAGAAGTATTTCCAAAAATAACTTTTTGATGATAAAACCTATATAATAAATAGGCTGTGCTAGCTCTGGGTCACTATTCCTCCATTAGTTGATGTTGTCCCAGCTGGTCCCAGTTTTCCCTCCATAAGTGTTTTTTTGTTTTGTTTTGTTTTAATTAATCCCCCATCACCCTTTGCTGATTTCTAAGGTTCAGCCCTGCAGGTCATGGCACGTTTTCTCTCATATGTGGAAACTAGATAGGAAGATGGACATACAAAATGGAGGAGAGGATTTTCATGAAAACCAAAGGTAAATCAGTAGTAGAAGAAAAAAGGAACCAGGTAGAGAGAGGAGGGGAGGAAAGGGGAATTACTGGGAAATGATATTGGACAAATTATATTGTTATATCATGTGCATATACAACTATGTAGCAACAAATACCAACATTACATATAATTACAACACACCAATTAAAAAAAATAAGAATAAACTCCCCAACCCCAAAAGACAAAAGAACATATAATAGTGCTATTGACCCATATATTATGACTAAATGTATAAAACAATATATCATGGATTCACAAATCAATTAACAATGCAATGAAAGGTATAAAGATTTTAACTTATCTGAGATCTTGGGGAAAATATAATACTCAAACACAACTAGTGGTGATAGAAAGAATCAGCTTGATATTATCTTGTAAATATTAAAAAAAATGTGAACAAATCTTTCTATCTCTCCTTCTCTCTATTTCTCATATGTCTGAGTATATTTCAACACAGATTCAATACTTACATAATTGAGTCTATGTTGAATCCTAAACAGTCTGGTTCTGAGCTCACATTGTAAATTCCTGTATGATGGTATCTGCAGAGAAGTACAGAATGACAATGATTAGAAAATGTATAGAAAATAAAATATGGAAAAGTTAATGCTAATTGTTTTCAGATTGCATTTGTAGATTAGTTTCTTTTTCTCTTCTTCTCAAACTATTTTATAATAAAAGGTTATTCTTTCTCAATCATGAAACATGGACTTTCCAAAGGTATTCTTGCTTCAACATTAGAAATATCATTTGCAGTACATGTCATCAGAGGGAAACTAGGTTAATAAGGAAGTCATCATTTTAAACAAGATGAAAAATTTACATGAATTAGTGATTTGCAATAAATTTCATTAATATATATTGAAATAAGTTGGTAACTAAGAAATTTTGATGACACTCTTTTGATACCACAGCATATAAGTAGCATCTATATGTTAACAAAGTAGCTAGATTTTTTTTCTACCTAATTTTCTAACACAATCAGATATTTGAAATTATATTAAACAAGTATGGCTCTTATACAGAAAACAAAATGAGGACTCTTAAATCTTTAATAATGATTTTGTAATTGTCCTAAGAAAATTCTAAAATTTTTACACAATCTATTAACGTAAAAATTATTTAAATAAATTTCAAAAAATGTGTGAGCAAGGCTGTCATTGAAGTAATTTCATGTTTTAATATTAAATGATTTGGTATGTGTCATACAGACAATGAATGAGTTTGTAGACCATTACTTTTCAGAAAGGAGGGAGTAATGTCTAGGAAGTCAATTTAAATTTATGCATTTTATTGTTTTGCTTCATTTGACAAATAAAATGGTATGATACTCAAAAGAACAACTTTAATAAAATCCATTGATGAGGTAGTTGTGTTCATAATTTTATTTGTGAAAATATTTAATCCTATTATTTTTTTAAAATCTGAACAGAGAGGATACTTAGTTATCCTTCTCATGGCTTATTATCATGAGAATTCATTTTGTTTTAATAGAGTTTCAGTAAGTTGAACTTTGAAGTAAGAAAATGGAAGGAGAAAGCTGTTGATGCCTGGCTTTGAAATGTGTTAAAATAAGAAATAATTCTGAAATAAATAAAAAATAATAATAACACAAGGGCCTAAGACAATTAAACTTTTTTAAAAATCATTTTTTTTTTACTAAAACTAAAATCTGATAACCTGGTCACTTCAGTGGCTCTAATGTGTCAGTATAAAAAAATTAATATGAAAATAAAAGTTTGTTCTTTACTTAATGTATTAAGCTACTAGCAAAATCATCTACAAAGATTTAATAAGAAAAAACAAAAATTGTAATGGATATTTTGCTTATGAGAGAAAGGCCTCATTTACCTCAGAAATAAATTCTGTAACAACACATACAGACACTGAATTTGAAGTAGATATAATTCATCTAAGCTTATCATGCTTCATAGCTTTTATTTATTTAGGGAAAAAGAATCAGGCAAGGTCAATTTCTTTAGTTAAATTTCTGGGAAAAATTTCAAAATGTTTATCTTCCTAATCCTTAATCATCAAGATGACCTTCCCTCCCTCCAACTCTCACTTTCTAAGTAAATACAGAAATATTTTCTTAAATAAATTGTGTTCAAGTTCATGGTTCCATATCATATTACACAACCCTCATAGCAAAAACCTTTCAACAGATTACTGCTTGAGGAGTATGTGATGGCTAAACCTATTCCTGTGGTCTCCCATGTAAAGTTTAGAATCGGTTCCTTTATATTTTTTTTTCATATAACATAGTTTGTTTATTCTTTTTATTTACAGTGGAAAATGATATTTCTTTATTTATTTGTATTTGTTGTTTTTAGATATACAGGGAAGCAGAGTGTATTTTGACATATTATATGTATACATTGAGTACAACCCATTACAATTTTGTTCCCATTCTCATGGTTGTACAGGATGTAGAATTACACTGGTTGTATATTTATATATGAGCATAGAAAAAGTATGTCCAGTTCATTCTACTCTCTTTCCTATTTCCATCCATCCTTCCTTCCCTTTAATCCCCTTTGTTTAATTTGATAAACTTCTATACTTTCCCTTCCTACACTCCCTTGTTATGGGTTAGCATCCACATATCAGAGAGAGTATTCAACCTTTATTTTTTAGGGGATGGGCTTATTTCACTTAGCACAATATGCTCCAGTTTCATCCATTTACTGCAAATTGCCATATTTTTATTCTTCTTTGTAGCTGAGTAATATTCCATTGTGAATATATACCACATTTTCTTTATCAATTCATCTGTTGCAGAACACCTAGGTTGGTTCCAAAACTTGGCTATTGTGAATTGGATTGCTGTAAACATTGATGTGGTTGTGTCACTGTAGTATGCTGATTTTAAGTCTTATGATTATAAGCCAAGGAGTGGGATCATAAGGTCAAATAGTGGTACCATCCCAGGTTTTCTAGGGTATCTCCATACTGCTTTTTAGAGTGGTTGCACCTGTTTGATGTCTCACCAGAAATGTATGAGCAAACCTTTTTCCCAATTCCTCATTGATATTTATTGTTACATATATTCTTGATAATTGCCATTCTGATTGGAATGAGATGGAATTTTATTGTATTTTTAATTTGCATATCTCTAGTTGCTAGAGATGTTGAACATGTTTTTATATTTGTTGATCCTTTGTATTTCTTCTTTTGTGAAGTCAGTTCCTTAGCTCATTTATTGTGTTATTTGTTTCTTGTTGTTAAGTTTTTTGAGTTATTTGTATATTCTAGGGATTAATGCTCTATCAGAAGTTCAGGTAATAAAGATTTCCTCCCATCCTATAGGCTCTCTCTTCACGTTCTTGCTTCCTTTGCTGTGAAGAAGCTTTTAAGTTTAAAGCGATCCCATTTATTGATGATTGGTTTTATTTACTCTGCCTTAGCAGTCTTATTGAGGATGTCTGTTCCTAAGCTGATGTGGTGGAGAGTTGAACCTACTTTTTCTTATAGTATTTGTGAGTTTTCTGGTCTAATGCCAAGATCTTGATCTATGTTCAGTTGACTTTTATGCTGGGTGAGATTTAGGGGTTCAATGTCAATTTACTACTTGTGGATTTCCAGTTTTCCAGCAATATTTGTTTAAGAGGCTATCTTTTCTCCAATGTACTTTCATGGTGTCATTGTCTAATATGAGATAAGTGTATATCTCTGTGTCTTCTATTCTATTCTATTGGTCTTCAATTTTATTTTCTTGCCAAAGATAGGCTGCTTTTATTTTTAACTATATCTCTGTAGTATAATTTAAGGTCTGGTATTGCCATTGTCACTTTCTTGCTGAGAATTGCTTTGGCTATTCTGGTCCTCTAATTTTTCTAAATAAATTTTATTACAACTTTTTCTATTTTTATGAAAAATTTCATTGGTATTTTAATAAGAATTGCATTAATTTTTATAGCACTTTTGGTAGTATGGCAAATTTGACAATATTAATCTGCCTATCCAAAAGCATGAGAGATTTTTCCATTTTCTAAGGTCTTCTTCAATTCCTTTCTTTAGCATTCTGTAGTTTTCATTGGAGAGGTCTTTAAACCTGTTTGGTTAAATTGATTCCTAAATATGCTTTTTGTTGTTGTTGTTGTTTGTTTGTTTCTTTTTGAGGTTATTGCAAATGGAATACTTTTTCTGATTTCTCTTCCAGTTGACTCATCATTGGTATATAGAAATACAATTAATTTATAGGTGTTAATTTTATATCCTGTTACTTTGCTGATTTTGTTTATGAGTTCCAGAAGCCTTTTGGTGGAGTTTGGGGGTTTTCTAAATATAGAATTATGTTGTTGGCAAATAGAGATAGTTTGAGCTCTTCTTTTCCTTTTTATATCCCTTTAATTTATTTCTTTTGTCCAATTGTTCTGGCTAGGCTTTCAAGGACTGTGTTGACTAGAAGTGGTGAAAGAGGACAGTCCTGTCTTGTTCCAGTTTTTAGAGAGAATGCTTCCAATTTATATGTAGTAAAATCATATCTCAATGATGACATTGGATATAAATGGGCTAAACTCATCAATCAAAAGGCATAGACTGGCAGATTCCATTAAAAAACAAGATACTACAATGTCTTCAAGAGACTCACCTCATACCAAAGACATCCAAAGACTGAAGCCAAAGGATAGGAAAAAACATCAGTCACATGGGTCTTGTAAACAAGCAAGGGTTTTAAACCTCCTATCAGATAAAGTAGATTTCTAGCCAAAGTTCATCACAAGGGAACAGGAAGTCAATCCATACTTAAGGGAATTACACATTAATAAGACATAACAATATTAAATATCCATGCCCCAAACAGTGGAGCACCTACGTACATAAAACAAACCAGTCTCAATTTCAAGAATCAAATAGAACACAACAAAATAATATGAATAATTTTAATATGCTTCTTATATCACTAGACAGATCCTCCAAATAAACACTAAATAAAGAAGTTATAGATCAGAAAAACACAATTAATAATCTAGACTTAACAGACATGTATAGAATATTTCATCCATCAAGGACTGAATGTACTTTCTCCTCAGCAGCACACAGATCTTTCTATAAAATAGATCATATGTTAGGCCACAAAGAAACTCTTAGCAAAGCCCACCCTCCAAAAAATAGTGATAATGCTTTGCATTCTATGAGACCATAATGGAATGATATTAGAAATTAACAATAAAACAAAAAACAGAAGCTATTTTAATATCTGGAGAATAAATAATACCCTATAGAATGACCAATGGATATTAGAAGAATTCAGGAGTGATATAAAAAAATACTTAGAGGTAAATGAGAATCTCAACATAATTTATCAAAATTTCTGGGACACTATGAAGGCAGTTCTAAGAAAGTTCATTGAACTGAGTGCATTCTTTAAAAGAATACAAAGTCATCAAATAAGTAATCTAACACTGCTTCTCATATCCCTAGAAAAAAATAAGAACAAAACAAAACTAAAAGCAGAAGACAGTAAATGATTAAATCAGAGCAGAAATCAGTGAAATTGAAACAAAAATAAAATTCAAAAATAGTTGAAATGAAAAATTGGTTCTTTGAAAAAATAAATAAAATTGATAAACTCTTAGCTAAGCTAAAGAGAGGGAAAACTCAAGTCACTAAAATTCATGAAGAAAAAGAAAATATTACCAAGGACACTATTGAAATATAGATAATAACCAGAATCTACTTGAAAATCTATACTCCAATAAAATAGAGAATCATAATGACATCATCAAATTTCTAGAGACATATGACCTACCCAGATTGAACAAGGAAGACATATAAAATTTAAGCAGATCAATTTCAAGCAAAAATTGAAGACACCATCAAAAGCCTACAAAAAATAAAAAATAAAAAATCCTCAGGATCAGACCAATTCTCTGCTGAGTTCTTTCAGACAGATTTTCAAAGAAGAACTCACATGAGTAATTCTCAAATTATTCCATGAAATAGAAAGAGGAAACCCTTCCAAACTCATTCTGTGAACTAGTAATATCCTGATACCAAAACTCAGACAAAGAAACATCAAGGAAAAAAAACTTCACATCAATATCCCTCATGAACATGGATGCAAAAATTCTTAATAAAATCCTGGCATATCACATATAAAAACATGTTAAAAAGATAGTGCACTATGATTAAGTGGGGTTCATTCTAGGAATGCAAGATTGGCTCAACATATGGAAATTAATAAATGTAATTTTTATTACATCAGCAGATTTAAAGACAAGAACCTTTTGGCTATTGCAATAGATGCAGAAAAATCATTTGACCAAATTCAGCAGCATTTCATGTTGAGAGAGAGAGAGAGAGAGAGAGAGAGAGAGAGAGAGAGAGAGAATTTTAATATTTATTTTTAAATTTTTTTTCAGCAGACACAACATTGTTGTTTGTATATGGTGCTGAGGATCGAACCGGGGCTGCACGAATGCCAGGCAAGCATCCTACCACTTGAGCCACATGTCAGGGACAACATTATATAGTGATAGGAGGGACTAAGAAGAGACAGTAGCAAGAACCAATAAGGAGTAGTTACATCACTATCACTAAAGGGCCTAGGCAGATTTCAGATTAAACCATTAGGCCCAGGGCTAAGGTCAAAAACCCACACGTGGGCTAAAAGCCTGCAAACACCAATCCAGCTAGGTCATGTATATGGAAATGCTCTGGAAGAACCCATGAGGCCACCTAGCCAACACCCAATAATGGCCACGTTCCCAAAGGAGGTAAAAGGTCCCAACATAGTATCTTTATCTTGTTTTGGAATTAAGGACTCATAGACCTTATAGAATAAATGGACGTATGTTTTCTTCATTTATACATTTTAGAAGAGATTGTGAAGAATTGGTAACATTGCTTTATAAAATGATTGATGTCTGACATTTATTTATGGAAAATTCTTAGTCATTTTCACTTCTAATATTTCATATTCCTTCTTCTATATTTTTATTTCTTTCTATACATTGTAACATGGTCCATTAATTATTAAATCTTCTTTACTTTTTAAAATTTTTCTTTGTCTTTAATTTTAGGAATTTATTATTTATCTGTCTTGGAAACTACCATTTTTTTTTTAAATGTCAATAGAATCTACTAATAAGACTACTGAAAACATTCTTTGTTTCTGTTTCTACTATTTTCAACTATTGCCATTTCCTTTTGATTCTTTGTTAGAGTTTCCATCTCCCTAGTTACATCTCCTCTCTATTCTTGCTTCTTGTCTACTGTTCACTGGACACCTTAATAACTTACTCATAGGTGTTTCAACTCCTCTGGTCAATGATTCCAACAACTGTCTTTTATCTGAGTCTGTTTCTAATGCTAACTTTTTCCTTCAGATTGATTTTTTTCCTGACATTTTACATACCTTGACAGTATTTTTTTAACAATAGGAAGTGAGGTAATTTGACATTTAATTTGATGATATAAGTTAATATAGCTATGATTTTTTTCCCCACTTTCAGTACTCTGGGAATTCAATATGTATATCTCGTAAGAGACACCATATTTCTTTCACCATTTTTCATTTGTAACTCACTGAAATTGCCACTTAAATTTTCTTAATAGTTTATGAGTTCAGCACCTTTTGTTCAAGATAAGCAGATCTCAGTTATTCTGTCACTCTGGATAAGCATGTCTCTCCAGATTTCAGAGTAGTGTTGTGATGATGACCTCTGTTCTACCTTGGTTCTAACAAAAGAATCAGCCAATTATTAATTTGTCTAGGTATTATTGTTGGAAAGACTTAAGTAATGACTTTCAAACTTAATATATATCATTTCTGAGGCTTTAAATCATAATTTTCCTTTTAACATCACTTATACTATTATATTGGACACCCTGGTTTCCTCCAATTCTTTAACCCTTTTGGATTTCTCTGTACAAAATATTTTTATCTTGATTTGTCCCATTTATCACTCATTGTTTTTTATTTGTTTTGTCAATCTGGTTTCTACTTATATACTTGCTTTGCATCTCAACAACAAAAACAAAAAGTGTTGATCTGACAATGTAACTCAGTGGAAGAGCCCTTACATGACACATGAGTGTGGCTGGGCTTGACCTACAGATGCAAACACACACACACACACACACACACACACACACACACACACACACACAAATAAATAAATAAATAAATAAAAATTACTGATGTTCCTGTTATCTTTTTTTCTTGGTCCTTGTGAATTTATGTATTTTTTTTCTCTTTTTCATGATCAGTTTAGTGATATTTCAAAAATACTATACAAAAATCATCTTCTTTTTTACATTTTATGAACTCATATTTTTCCTATATTTTTATTTGTCAAAATATATTTACTGAGTACATACCATATATAAAGTACAGTAATAAGTTTGTAAATAAATAACAATAAAATTTATTTGTTGGCTTTATCTTTGTGAGAACCAATGGATAAAAGGTGAAAAAGTATAAATATTTTATGTATAAAATATATAGTGACTTTAAGGGAACTCATACATGGAGTCAAATTATTTCTCTTATCTATATATTATAGGTGGTCTACTACTTTCCTTATCCCTATGCAAAATTGTAATATAGGTCTGTAAATTTTTATTCAAACCATTTATTTCCTAGATTTCATAGATTTTAAACATACTGCCAGCTGTGTTTCCACAGACAATGAGAACATATCTGTTAACTAGACCTATATTTTCAAATTATATCCATCAAGAGATTCTTCAACTGGAGGAGATTATAGTTTCAAAAAAGTTTAGTTAAAAACTACCAAAACCACTTAGAGTCTGTCACAGTTGCAGAAAGCTGTCGTAGCCTTCAAGGAAAGCCTCATCTGATTATTGAGTGAGACTGAGCTCACAGTCTAGCCATCTTGACCAGGTGCAGGATAGTTCTTATGGAGAATAGTTGCCCAGAATTCCCTGGGGCATTAACCAAGATTTTCTTAGACCTGAATTAAAATTTGACTTCAATTTGCCTAGTCATGCTTCTCCTCTTTTTGTCAAAAATATTGTTCCCCTAACAGACCTCTTAAAACTCAAACTGAGCATCTCAGCATGTTCTATGAAGCCAACATAGAGCAATCAACTAACAATGAAATATTTTCTAAACATCTTTTTTCACAATATTTTCTTCAGAGCTTAAGTTGTTTTTGGGAATCATTATTGACCATATGATTCTCACTCATTATGGACCATAGGATTCCAAAGAAAAGATTAATACTAAGGCTAATGTTTAAAATATTTATGCAATAGAAAAAGGGTCAATTCTGTCATCTTTTATTTCTTTGTTTTTGTGTTATAAACATTGTTATTAAACCACAGTCTCTCAACTAAAAGACTTTTCATTTTTTTTAGTGTTTGTTTAGCATCTAAATTTTATCTTATACAAAAGAGATCCAAAGTTTGACTTAATTGGGCAAATATGCTCATATAGTTTGAACCTTAAGCATTCCTTGAAGATCTATGTGTTGAAGGCTTGTTCTCTAGATTGCACCATTGGGAGATCAGATGGAGTTTTTAGGAGGTGGAATTCCCTGGGTGATCTTTAGGTTATTGGGGGCATGACTTTGAAGAAGATAATAGTAATAGATCTCTGCCTTTGTTTATGTCTCTGTATCTCCTTCCCAGTCATGAGGTGAGTGGTTTTGTCCTGCATCACCCCCTCTGACATGATGTACCAACACAAGCTAAAAGCAACAGATCCAATCTATCATAGACTGATACCTCTAAAACTGTGAGACAAAATTAATTTTTTTCTCTTTATAAGTTAGTTAACCTAGGTATTTGTTACAGTAACAAACAAACACATATACTATCAGTGCACCACTGAATGAAAGCATCACGCTTAACCATGCTTCTGGGTTCTCACTGCTTCCAAATAAATAATGCATATTTTTTGTGTTTTTTGGTTTGTACAAGGGATTGAACCCAGTGGCACTTAAACATTGAGCCACATTTGTATATATTTATTTTATTTTATTTTTTTTGAGACATACTCTCACTAAGTCATAAAGCACATGTTTTAGGCAGGCTTAACCAAAACACATGATAAGAATAGTTTTAGGAGGAAAGTTTACTTGGTGGCTCATAGTTTCTTAGATCTCAGTTCATAGATGGCTTACTCCATTCCTCAGGCCTTGGGTAAGGCAGCACATCAAGGCAGAAGTGTGTGGCACAGGAAAGCAGCTGGGCACATGGAATCATGAAGGAGACAGAGAGAGAGAGGGAGAGAGTGTGTGATACACTCTCCAAGGACAAAATATATAACCCAAAGACACTCCCCTAAAGAAGGACCTTTTGCAGCCACACACTACTTGTATGGTTACCACCCAGGTAATCCTTATCAAGGGGTTAATGCTCTGATTAGATAAAGGCTTTCATAACCCAATCATTTAACTCTGAGACTCTTTGCATTGACTTTTGAGGGACACCTCACATACAAACCATAACAGCACAGTACATGTGAAAAATGATCTGGATTAGGGTTTACAGGAGGATATTATTATTAATGCATTCCCTTGATTCTTAAGTTTCTATTAAAACATGGGCTAGCAAAAGTTCCAACATTTCTTCCCACATCATATTTACAAATGAAGGCATCTATACAGCTGATGCATTTCCTGTTTCCTGCAATGTATTCATCTCCAATTGGAAACTGCAAACCTTGATTAAAGTCCCTTCAACAAGAACACTGCATGTGATTTGTTCCCAGCTATTTTCAGTTCCTTGCAAAGTCACTGACCCAAAATGTATAGATATGCATATGGACAAACCCACCTCCCTACACACACACACACACACACACACACACACACACACACACACAAACACACACACACACTTGAGTATAATTTAATCCAAGTTAACTACTTGGAAGTGTATTATATTATCTGTATTGCCACATGTATTTTAATAACTAACTTATCTTCAAGCAAACCAAGTTATGCTAAGATATTATACTAAGATACAATGATATTAATATTTGCCTGAGATAAAGAGTCTAAAGTCAAACTCATATACTGCCTTTAAAGTACATGAATTGAGCTGATTATTCTTTTCCTTGGAAATCATCAACAAATGAAAGTTAAGTAAGTGCAATGGAAAATTACTTGTCTTGTCTATATTCATGCAGTGTGATGGTTCTCATAGTCAAATGAATGATTTGACAATAAAAAGCCATAATAAGGTCTTAAAGTAACATTACTTCTCTGTGTTTTTAAACTGTTAGTATTATGTTTACTTTTGCTTCATTACACTTTCAAATTCAGTTTAAGATCTAGAAAGAAATGTTTAAAAGATGGTAAATAAAATCAAGAGAAATAATTTTTTTAGTATTAATTGGAAAGAATAGCAACTGGCAACACTAACAGTTTGCATTAAAGCCTACTACTGTATTTGCGTCTGTCTGCCTTTCTCCTTCTCTTCCTTCAAGATTACTTATATGCTCATCATACTCTGTAGTACATGTTTATATTTTATGCTTGTATAAGGAACATTGTCCTCCTCTTTCTCTTTAATTGTGATTATCCTTAAGCAATAGAGATATGGATTTTTAAATGAATCACATTCTCTCAGAAGCTGATAAGATCCTGTGAATAATTTAGACCCTGGAACTACCTAAGATGTGGAGAGGCTGTAACTTAATATAGACACTTTCATATTGCTCATGTCTAAATTGAAACATATTGAATGTGGAAGCAATCATCATTATAATATGATATTTTTACATAAATCATTACCTTTCATGGTGAAAATGTCATTTAAATGTTAGTTTGGAAAATATGGAAATCCAGCATGGACTGTAACTACATGCTACCTAATTCACCTATTTTAGATGATGTGATATTTTACTAACCAACCATCATCTTATCACTAATATATTCTTGATTGAGTAAAATGGCTACAATATGCACAATTTATCAGCAAAACTATTTCAATTATTCCTTGTTATTCTCAAGTTTTAAGAGCATTGGTGCAAACTGCAACAATAACAACAATGGAAGTAGAATACCAAAAGAAAAGTCTATGTTCAGGGTTTCTCCTTATCTGCTTTTATAGATTGATAAGATTTAGTTCTTCAGAACTTTGCTTGCATAAAATTCAACTTTGTACCTTTTCTCACTTAGTAAAGTGGAGGTAGCAAATGTCTCCAAAATGGCTTTATGAACCACGTGTCAGGAGGAAATGAAGAATCATTATTGAATCCCCTCTGGGAATTCTTTAGAAATAACTTGATTTCGGCAGGCAATTTGAATCCCATAGCTCATTAAATAAGAAAGAAAATAATTTTCAGTCAAGAGGTGAGAAAGCAATGTGTGCTTCTTAATAGGTAGTCCCCAAATTATTATATAAGACTTCTGAAAGTTCATGTCCATAGCCTTTATGCAGAAAATAAAATTATCTCCCAGAGAATTTCAGTGTGGCATAGTATTTAAGGAAGTAAATAAGACTCTGTTGCATGTATTTTCCGTGGAGACACATTAATGACTCTGTAGAGGAGAGATAACATAATACCATTAGCAAGTGTTGTCATGAGTTCTTACCGCTACAAACAATTTAACTTAGGGAAACCACATGCTTTACAATTAGAGTGTCTCACAACTAGAATCCAAATCCCATGTGATCTCACCACTCATACAAATGAGTCTGTATCATGGACAGAAGGTTACAAAAAGAATTGTCATATACTATTAAAGATACTAGAGTTTGGAGTGTGGTGAAGACAAGACACAAACATTAGAGTAATTTCAAAGTGTCTGCATTTTGGGGACCCCTTTCCCCAAAGATAAAGCTCCAATCTTATTTTCTTACAGTAGTCACTAAAGATAAAGTTCCTATCTTATTTTCTTACAGTAGTCCCTAAAAGCTGATATAGAAAAACATAGCCCACACCCCCCCCCAAAAAAAATGTAGCAAAATCTGTCAAGAACAATGGCACTCTGAAGTCTGAGCAGGACTCTCAGAGACTCAGAAATTCTTGTTATGGGCACCACTTCTTTACTTAGTGGGAGAGAATACTGAAAATTTTAACTTTTCTCAAAGTATTCACATCTTCTCTATTCCTAGCCTCATCTTCAGATTCACATGTCACCGAGGCTAGTGAGCAATATTTCTATGAGCATATTATACCTGTCACACCTGTCTCTATGGGAGTCTGTGTAATCTTACAAATTCCATCCTTCTTATTCATTTAATCCAGTGTTTTATTGAGTAATAAAGTCACCTCAAGAGACTTAAAAAAAAACAAGCAAAAAACAGCAAAAAAAAAAAAACAAGCAAAAATCAGAGAATGTTGGACTCCAAATGCAGAATTTCTTATTCAGTAGGAATTAGGTGTCATCAGACAGCTTTCATTTCTAAAAATTTCCAAGGAGGTGATGATGATGTTCTCCTGGAGAACACTGAGAATTTCAGGACTTCAGGTGTAAGAAGAGATGAGCTTCCTCCCAGCTGAGTATTTTTTTTCTTTAAATCAATTGTTAGCAGTATTAACCTTATTATCTTATTTCAATCATTCTCTATTTTTATTCCGTTTAGCCATCATAATTAAGTCATCTAAATTTGTTCCATTTTGAAAATATTTATCCTTCCTGTATTCATTGAACTAGTAGCTATCTCCTCCTCCCACAGATAAGCTTATTTAAATCAGAAATTTTTGTTTAATGAATTTTTTATTATGTAAAAATAACATTTAAGTGCAGCCCAGTCTTGCCTTTAATTTATGTTGTTCTCTTGTGTGGTGTTGTCGGAGTTACTTGGGATTGAACCTTGGAAGCTTTTCTGTGAGCTATCTCCTCAGGCCTTTTTATATTTTATTTTGTGACAGGGTCTCACTAAGTTGCTCAGTCTGGAATTTAACTTGACATCCTTCTGCCTCAGTCTCCTGTGTAGCTGGGATTGCATTTACCACTCTGCCCAGCTCTATGCTGTGTTTCATTATAGATTCAACAACTTCTGTGAGGAAAACAGTAATGTCTGCATTTTTTGGCACTGTTCCCCAAGTTTGGCACCATTATCCAGAAATGTCATATATAAGAACAATGTCACTTTTTAAAAAAGTATCTTTAAGTGATTTTATTGCTCAATAAAACTTGAGAACCCTGGATTAAAAAAAAGAGGGGTGAAATTGATGAGATAATAGAGACCACCCCTTCCCAATAGGGACAGAAGGTGACAGGAAAATATTGCTTAATATTTTCCTCACCTAATTGAGGGTTCATTGCTTCCCATTCTAAAACAAAAGACAGAGTAATAAAAGAAAAAAAATATTTGTTTATTTAATATAAATATACATCTTCAGAATCAAAGATGCACAAATATTAGTAAACCTGTGTATTTTTATAATTTATTGAAGAGTGAACAATTTTACAGAAAGATTGGATAAAGTGAATAGTATCTGATGAGAATAAACTAAGGGAAATTTTGTAAGATGTTTGTTCAGATTCTGTGTCCCTGTGTCTCCAGAGATAAAGATATTTATTTTCTCTGAATCTAGGGTGGGTATTTCTCACATGAGTTCTTATGATCTGCTTCAGAAGTTCAGAGAATTCTTTGATCTGCTTCAGAGGAGAAAGACACAGAAGGTCAGAGTCTTCTTGCTTCTGTTGTACTCTCAAATACCTTGGTGTATATTTGGAAGAAGCATTTCCTGAACTCTATAACTGCCCAATTATAATTTAAACAATTATATAACCTCCTCAACATTAGCCATTCTAACTACTGCTCCACTGCTTCTCTTTGAATTGTTTATTACCCTGACTTATGAGCCACTGCTGCACATGATACCCAACATCCCTATCCAACATCCTCAAATTTCATGAAAACAAAAGATGAAAATTTATCCTTGTTATACTAATCATTGGTCTTTTTTTAAAAAAAATCTGGACTTAAAACATTTCCATTTAACTAGTTACGAAATTAAAAAAAAATAGGAATTGGTCTGCTGTCTCCAAAATGTAATTAATCAACCAACTAACACTTAAATGTTTCCCTGATTATTGCGACAGATTGCTTATCTTCAACTTATTCCAGGTAATGTCATCATGTCAGCAGTGCAATCCAAAATCCAACAAACAAAAAAGCCCTCTGATTTTAACTCTCCCACATAAAAATCTTTCATCATTGCTCTCCCTGTAAGATTCTTAGGATCTACCAAACTTAATATTTGTCTTTTTTTGCTTGGAGTGTATAAACTCACCTGCCAACTTAATTGTTAGGGGTAAAGATAATATATTTTTCTTCATGTTATCAAAACTGAGATTTCTTACATTCTTTTATTAGCTACAGTGATATTCTTTTATGAAAAGTTTACTCTATCCATCTCTCAAATAATATTCTTTGAATTTTATTTAGGAAATATGCTATTTGGTAATTTTTTAAAATTAAATTGCTCTCCTAGATTTATCTCCCTATTTGAAGAATCTTACTTACATGATTCATATTGTTAGGTTTAACTACAGAGTCTACTAGTAGATATTTGCTAAGTAGATATTTTTTGAAATGTACTCAAATCAATATAGAATATGGGATCAACTGAAAATGAGGAGATAAAAAAGCTATTGTCTTTGGACTTCAGAGAAATAAATGCACATCTAAACAAGACTTGATGCACATGTTTTTTTAAAAATATAATTATCAAATTTGGAAACAGTGCCAAGTTCTGATTCACAGATAGTTAATGAAGAATATGCGGTTCATTTATATAATTCAATATTCTCCAGGGATATAGAGCAATAAATTATTGATAGATAAAACAGCTTGAAACCATTTCAAAAAAGGTATGGTGATTTTATAATGCTAATAATAGCATGGTATATACTATGTGATACCATTTACCATAAATTCTAGTGAAGGTATAATTAATCTATAAAGACAGACAATAAAACATATTTTGTTAGGCCCAGGACTGTGAAGGAGAGGTTGGCTTAAACAACAACAACAACAACAACAAGGACAAAACAACTCTTTAGTGTGTAGAGTTTTTTTGTATATTTGTTATTAGATAGGTTTATTCATAATTCATTCATTCAAAATTAGTGAGTTGTGCAGATAAAATTGATGCATTTTATGTATATAAATAATAACTCTCACCATGTACAAAACTCAACTCAAAATGGATCAAGGACATAGAATACAACCAGAGATCCTGTATCTAATAGAAGAAAAAGTAGGCCCTAATCTCCATCATGTGGGATTAGGCCCCAACTTCCTTAATAAGACTTCTATAGCACAAGAATTAAAATCAAGAATCAATAAGTGGGATGGATTCAAACTCATTTTCTTTTTCTCAGCAAAAGAAACAATCGATGATGTGAATAGAGAGCCTACATCTTGGGAGCAAATTTTTACCCCTCATAAATCAGAGCACTAAACTCTGGGGTATATGAAGAACTCAAATAGCTAAAAACCAAAAAAAATACCCTAAATAACCTAATCAATAAATGGGTCAAGGAACGGAACAGACATTTCTCAAAGGAGGATATACAATCAACAACAATTATATGAAAAAATGCTCATCATTTCTAGCAATTAGAGAAATTCAAATCAAAACCATTCTAAGATGTCATCTCATTTGAGTCAGAATGAAAGCTATCAAGAATACAAACAACAATAAGTGTTGGTGAGGATGTGGGAAAAAAGGTACACTCATACATTGCTGGTGGGACTGCAAATTGGTGTAGCCAATGTAGAAAGTATGGAGATTCTTTGGAAAACTGGGAGTGAAACCAGTGTTTGACCCAACTATCCCTTTCCTCAGTCTATCTAGGAAAGACTTAAAAACAACATACTACAGGGACACATTCATATCACGATTAATGCAGCACAATCCACAATAGCTAAACTGTGGAACCAACCCAGATGCTCTTTAGTAGATGAATGGATAAAAAAATGTGGCATATATAGACAGTGGAATATTACTCAGCAATAAAAGAGAATAAAATCTTGACATTTGCCAGTAAATGGATGAAGTTAGAGAAGGTAATACTAAGAGAAGTTATCCAATCCCCCAAAACCAAATGTCAAATGTTTTCTCTGATATAAGGAGGCTGATTCATAGTGGGGTAGGGAAGGGAACCATGGAAGGAATAGATGAACTCTAGATAGGGCAGAGGGGAGATAAGGGAGGGGAAATGGGGTTAGAAATCATGGTGGAATGTGATGCACATCATTATCCAAAGTACATGTAGGAAGACACAAATTCCTGTGAATATACTTTGTATACAACCAGAGATATGAAAAATTTGTGCTCCATATGTGTAATATGAATTGCAATGCATTTGCTGTCACATATAAATAAAAAATATAAATCAAATATTTATAAAAAAAGATTTAAAAATAAATAAATAATCACACCAATGCTTAATTGAAGTCCATAAATCAAACTAGTTTTAGATGAGGTGTATCAGTTCTTCCAGTAAAACAGTTCTGGTGTGAAGTGAGCTGGTGAAGCTAATGATGAGTTCAAGAGTAAAGACATTTCTTTGGAAAGATATTGCCCAGGTCATGTGAGGTGAATTAAAAATTCAAGTATATGGAATAAAGGATATTTGTGAATATATTTTGGGAAGTGGGGAGGGATATGCATATTTTTATATCCAGTACACATACATTTATAAATGTACTTTTGTAAAAGTCATTAAGTTGCAAAAACTCAAGTTGGTGCAATTCCAAAGAGACATTGGTCTTTCCTGAGATAAACACAGGTGAAGTAGTCATCCATTTAAATTCTATTAAAATATGTTTGAAGTTCACACCTACTTAATAACAATTGATTTCCTAATAATAGAGGGAAGAGGGTTGAGTTAAATGGATTTTTGTCGTGAAGCTATGGTTATTATTTTAGGAGCACATGACTGGCTGTCAAGATGCATACAGAAATGTGAAATTTAAGTTGGCCACTTTTAGTCAAGAGTCAGGAGCAACAGAAGAAGCATTAAGGAACACAATCACTTGGAAGGACAGAACAAACTATAGGGAGAGAGAGACTGGCAGGAAGTCCTACTCTGTGTGCATAATATTTGGAAGTTTTCCTTTTTAGCTTATCTTCACAAGTAGGCTAGTGGAGTCATTTATTTATTTATTTAGGTCCTGGGAATTGAACCCAAGAGCTTTTAACATCTAAGCCACTTTCCAGCACTTTTATATTTTATTTGGAGACAGGGTCTCACAAAGTTGTATTGAGCCTCTCTGAGTTGCTGAAACTGGCTTAGAACTCATGAACCTCCTTCGTTAGCCTCCCGAGCAGCTGGGATTTGGAGCATGTGTCACAGCATCTGGCTGTCTTTTATCTTTTATGTTTTATTCTTTTTTCCTTTTAAGTAAGGCTTCAGTGTACATCACAAGCATATGTAGATTTTCTGCAAATATGTATACATCAAAGAACTGCTTCAGAACCGCTAAGTTAGAAGTTTCCCAATTGAGATTCAGGCATTTTAGGTTTTGTTTTTAAAAATTCCCTATGTGATTCTTATGTTCCCACCTATTTGAAGTCTCGATATGTCCTCTTCTACCCAGTCTGCCACATTCTCTGCCACATGCAATACCAGACTTTCCTTTCTGCTATATCTTGACCTAAAGCAAAAATTAGCTTGTATTGAATTATTGTTCCCAATTGCATTAAATAAAGTACTATGGTAAAATTTTTGAAGTATGTTAATATAAAAGAATAATCCTATAGTTCAAAGGCCAGATGTCTAATAACTTCTTGTATCTGTACACAGTGAAGAGAGTAGGACTCTGTATTGACTTTTCGTCCTTCTCCACTCCTATAGTTATTTCATTTGAAGCCTCATCTCCTCTCACCAGAGCTACTGTTTTACTTACCTAATTGGTGCTCCTGTCCCCATTACCTTACATTTCTAATTCATCCTACACATTCTTGTCAAATTAATTTTTCTAAATAACAATTTTATTTTTTATTCCAGGTACAAATTTGTGTCTATGTGTGTGTGTGTGTGTGTGTGTGTGTGTGTGTGTGTGTGTGTAAAGAGAGAGAAAGAAATGCTTCCCAAAAAAACTGTCTCCAAAATATTCTCGTGTGTTTTTGAATTCTGTGTTCTGAAAAATGTTATTATCCCTTCTGAAATATCTTTTTGTACACTGAAGTAACTCTGTAGTCCTCCATGGGAGCTAGTGACACTATTACTAGACTGTTCTTTCCTCAGGCAAGTAGCTAGTCTTTCATGAAGGTTATTCCTCAAAACAAGAAACTAATATGCTCTTCATGTTCCATCTCTCACTGCTACTCTGCTTTCAACTGGAATCAAGTTCTTATGTTACCCTAGAGTCAAAAAGACTCTGTAAGCTGGACACATCTGTAATTGCAGTAGCTCACGAGGTTAAGGCAGGAAGATTGCCAAATTCAAAACCAGCCTCAGCAATTTAGGGAGGTCCTAAGCAACTTGGTGAGACTGTCTCAAATTAAAAAAATAAATAGGGCTGGGATATGGCTTAGTTGTGAATCAACCCTGGGTTCAATCCCTGGTACCAAAAAGAAGAAAAAAGGAAAAAGTAGAGTCTTGAATATGTTCACACCAAAGAAACAAATTATACGCACACACACACACACACACACACACACACACACACACACAAATGTGGATCATTTAAAAATATGTGAGAAAACCAACCCCCATCCTCACCCTGAAAAATCAAGCTGAACATTTACAATGGTCTGAATCTGTCAGCATTTTTCATAAATGTGAGCACCTGCACTTGGAATGTCTAAATGAAAACTGAACACTATGCTCCCATTTTGTCTGTTTCTTTAAAATTTGGACTGATCATTGACCCTATTTGAAGAAAGATGAGGTGCCTGATAATTTCTGATAAAATATAGAGAAAGTAATCTTAAAAATCCTGGGGAAATAAAAAATTTATTATTTTATACTCTAAACCAGCTCTCAAGGAATACCTCTTTAAAGTACTCTGAAGTCTCTTCTTTCAACAGATATTTAACACACACATTTGTGAGGAGAGGTTCAACATATTGAACTGCTCTTTACCCATTGGTCCCTGTTAGATAGGGATGGTCAGGAGAATTAAGTTAAATCTGGGTTTATATGTACTTTCTTGTTTTATTAAAAATGGGAAAATATTGAGAATACAGAGGGTAACTGTAGAATAGAGAGGATTACTGTCAGTGGTAATTCCAACTTCTTGGATAAGCTAGTTTACTCTTTATCTCAGCTTAGAAATCAACAGTCTTAATCATTATGTTACATAGGATATCAGACTTTGCTAAAGAGATTATACTATGTTTTTGGCACCCTAAACACAGTGTTATTGCACATGTGTGTCAGAGAATGAGAATTTAGTTTTTTGTAAAAGTGCAGACTCTACTGTCCCATGAAGTTGTGGGCATAGGGAGCTGTAATAATCTGTGTTAGTGGAAAGATATTACAAAATCGTTCTTTTCTTAGTGAAGGACAAGTGACTGACCTTGTTATCCCACCAGTAAAGTGGCAGAAAAATGATTGTCATGTCCTTTTGAGTTAACATGTATGTAGATGGCCTTGGCAGTGAAACAAAAGTGAGGAAAAACTTTTGTTTTTTGTGGTTGTTGTTGGTTTCAAATGGACTGTTAAATAGTGAGCCTTTTTATGTCAGTGGATCCCACTGTGTTTGTGGTTAAAGAGAGCAGAGAGAAGAATGCAGTCGTGAATGTGTCCTGTCTAGTGGAAATCTTTGTAGGACTCCTCATGGCCAACTTATGAATGGACTGCTGCTTGCCTTGCAGATGGGCAACACCTACCAAGATCCTAAGTTCCTGTATTCTTCCTGAATTTTGGCCACTCTCTGAAGGGGTTCAAGGTTTTGTGTCCAAGATGTGTACCACATTCAAGCTCTGTGACATGGCCATAGACTGGATTGCTGAAGGGCATGCCAAGCATCTCAGAAAACTCAAAAATTAGCATGACTGGTAAGGATCTCTCTGGAGAATCCCTGCTTGGATAGATAGTAACCCAAGTTGCATGATCAGGATCTGTCAGTGCCACAGTGTTCAATTAAAGAAAAGTTTTTCTCCAGGCTTCTTTCTTCCCTATTGTTCTGTTCCCCTGAATGTCAGGGAGGTGTTTGCCTTAGGGCACTCCTTTGGGACTCCTCAAGAAAACAGTTTCAAATGGAAATTAAGAGGCCTAATCTGTGCTTTTTAAGTAAAGTGCTTTGTAAAAGCTGTGTCTGAATCAGACTCTTGGCCCTGTGTGTGGCTGTGAATTACATTCTCAGCACCCCAGGAAACTCAAGAAAATTCCCATGTGTCCATCCCAATCTGAAAGCATGAAAAAGAAGTGTACTATTGGATGAAGTCTCTTGCCTTCCTCTGTTCAGACTCCTGACCTTTATGAAGTCAGAACAGGGATCCTCTGGGTCAAATGAGTTGTTGCAAGCCCTCCAGTAACTAGCACTCAGGTGTTTGGGTTTTTTCATGAGTTCAGTACACATAAAGAATCTACCCCTGGCAGGCAGGAGGCCTCTAATTTGAGCAGCAGAGCAGTATGAACTACAGGCCCATTTTATCTATCCTGTTTCTCAGGAATGGTGTCCAGGCCACCATGACATTTGGCATATGATGGGCATGAGAGCTTTCTTTGCACACCTTCTATAGAAACCACCAGCCAGAATGTTATGATGAGTGTCTGTATGGAAGAAGATGAGGGCCATGTGGGAGTGTTTTTGTTAGAATAGTGGTCTTTTGTATGGTGGTTGGAAAAGATGACTGGGTCCACCTCAGCTTGAACTCTGGTGTGATGCCATTAGAGACTGAGTTCTGGAACTGATCTCAGAGAACTATTGCCATGAATTGTGTTGAGATTTTAGAAGGCCAGGCATTAGAGGAGCCTTTGGGAACTGAGATCTAGGCCGAGGGTGGCTTTCTCCACAGCACTGGGAATCTCAGCCAGGATTTCACATGATTTTGCTGTTAAAGCCTTTTCAGCTATAGTTGAGAGCCAAAACTCACATACACCTCACATTTTTGATTCCAATGGGCCTGGATTCCTGTGTCCTTTCGCCACTCCTTGGGAAGCCTTGCCTGCATGTGATCTCCAGAGCTTTTACTGAAAGGAGATTCCTCAACACTTAATGGCTCCTGAATAAATCAATACCCACAGTGCCAACTTCTTCATTCTTGAAATATGGCTTGGGCAATACCATGAGGTTTTTGAGAATCCCATGACCAGTAATCCCTGGAGAACCTTTAGATCTCCTGTTGCTCATCATGACTGAACCAGCGAGTGCCATTTTGGACTGAGTAGAATTCATGACCATGGTGAAGAACAGAGATTCCAGTGAGTAGGAGCCAGCAGAGAACTGGGCCTGGATCAATGGAGTGCAGGTGTGTGATCCAACATCTGTGGTGGGCCCCTGTGGTTCTGTCATTGGCTTCCAAATGACATGTGACTGACAAGGTGCAGCCAGCAGTCCCTAAAATATAAAGCATGTTGTTGTGCGGAGAGGATTTGGTGTGATGCTCAGAAACAAGTTGCTAAGCTCAAGTGGGAAGGATATATGGGATAGCAGGCCAGTTTGTGTTTTTCCCTCAGACCCTGACTCACCCCACGTGGCAGAGCTCCCTCCAGCACTGTGTCCCCGTTGACCTTTTTGTATTTCAAAAACAAACACCAATGTTTCAGGGAAGCTGCAATAAATGCCATGAAAACTGGAGGGTGAGCCCAAGGCTTCACAATCCTCCCAGGGAGACATTCATACCCCGACTGCCACAGTTACCTATAAAGAGAGGATTCAGCTCTGCTGCCTCCTGTTCCTATTCCAAAATAGGAACCCATGTCCTCCTGTTCACATAGACTCAGACAAGCTTTGATGGTCTCACTACGAAAGCTAAAGCACAAAGGTATATTTCTGTTGCACAAATGTCAGAGGCAGATAGTCAAGAAGTCATTAGGCCAGCAAAGTTCCATGTTTGTGGAATGTTTACCCTGTC
This sequence comes from Callospermophilus lateralis, assembly GCF_048772815.1. Classification (NCBI taxonomy): domain Eukaryota; kingdom Metazoa; phylum Chordata; class Mammalia; order Rodentia; family Sciuridae; genus Callospermophilus; species Callospermophilus lateralis. Next base: position 115,891,218 of record NC_135315.1, read on the forward strand.
CCCTAGTTTTGAATTCTCTTCTGCCACACCCCTATTTGTGAGCTCCTCAGAATTTCCAATTCCAGATATGTATTCACAGATATTTTTCCTCTTCTCCTCTCATTGTGTCTTCTTTGAGGTGATAGTAATGTCAAGGCATTGTGGTGGATGACAGTGGAATATTTTTATGTTGCACATGTTCGCATATATATTAGACTCATTTTCCGTTTTGCCATTTGAAATATTGAATCTCTGACACTAATCCATAACCTACTAGACTCTGACTACTTATCCTAACATCAATAAAAATAATCCTAAATGATGGAAGTAGAGGCATTTGATAGGAGGCATGGTGTATACTTGGAATTGCATTTTGCTTCATCAGAGATACATATTATGAAACCTGTCACATATTTTTCTCGTTTTACTTCTCCATGAATTTTCAAAATTAACAAACATGTAACTTCCTGACTCTCTGTCTCTGTCGCCTGGGTCACAATATATGTTTTTATGTACATATATATAATCCTACTGCCATCACAGGTATATTCTTGAGAGTACTCTCACTTTGGAAAATACGAATTTCATGAAGAGATCACTGCCCCCCAATACACTGAGGTAACTGAAAATTCAAGCTATGGTGAGCTTTATACTTCAACAAGTTTATACATGAAACAATGTGGAGGAAAATGAATATTTTGAGTACATATGTGAAGGATATATATCCCCTTATGAATTTGGATTGGCATATGTATATTACATTTTAATGTTAAAAAAAAAAATATATATATATATATATATTTATTATGGATTTTCAAACAGGAAATATATGTGTCATATACTAATAATACCTTGATTCTTTCATGTCCATCTGTGTGGATTTATAATCAACTTTTCACAAGATATTTCTCAGAAATATTCATTTTCTTGACATACATATTCATTTCTGAATACTCAAAATGAACTTCAGTGAATATTGAGTACTAAACCTAATATTTCTACAGTAAGTGATCCAGTTTAACATCAATGAAAGTATATTCCTCTGGGACATGATGTGTATTTTGAACTAAATTTTTATTCAAAATTGTTATATTCCTATTTCTTCAGTATATATACATCATAGGATGTATTATTTTATCCACAATTCACAAATTGATATGCATATGATTCACTTTCATTCCCTCCCTGTATGAAATCCCATGTATTTGTCCATGTTGCTTTACATGCTTTTTCATGCAATTTTTTTATATCACACAACTTTTGAAGTCCATCATCATTTTCGAAGCAAAACTCAAACAAGTCTGTTATAATTAGTAACCCTAATATAACCACTAGATGTGTAACTACTTGGATTGAATGTTTCTTTGTGAATACCAGATTTCATGTATTTTTGAAAATATCAATTCAATCCATTATTGAACAGAGTAACCTGTTATATTTTTTATTCATCGTATGGTCTATTCATCCATCACCTCTAAATACAGAGACCCAGGGTACACCTTTTTTTATCCCCAAACTCTAAATGATAAGGTTTCAAAACATGCTCCCAGAAATGGTGGAAGAAATACGCATGTCACCTGCTCCAAGTATTCCTTTCATCACAACATCTTCTGGACACAAAATGCAAAACTCACACTTATCTTATGATTCTACCAAAGGCTAATTTTAAGGAGAGCATGGATTACTAAAATCATCTAGGTCTGCGTTGCCTATTGTTTTCAAATTTCAATCCTATGGTGAGTATACACTTGTTTCTTTTTAGGATAGTGTATTCAACCACCCTCTGTTGAAAATCTCCATGATCTTATCACTCATTTTGTACTTTGCCCGGTCTCCTAACATCCCTATTGATATCTATTTCCCCAAGTGCCTTGGTGTGACTGACTCTTCATGTGTGCTGACATTCCCATGTACACTTTAATAGAAATTCATTGGATTGCAAAAAGGGCCTTTGGTCCAAATCCTAAACTCACTCTTCTTTCTTACCCTACACTGGAATCCTGCCTACTATCTCTATTTCACTGCAAGTTCTCTTTTACATTCAGTAGTCTTAGGTACAAGATCTTAGGCCATTGTCTATGGATTTAGAGGATTCATCTCTGCAGAACATAATTCAAAACTATGTATCCAAATCAAGGGCCCAACAAACTTGTGTGCTTCAGATCTTACCTAGTTTTCTATTTTCATACTTACATTTCACCTTACATTCTTATTAATATCTCAGTTGCCCAATACCCTTATCATCCAGCAGAATGACTCCTAACCCAAATCGAACATGATATGACCCTTAATCATACTCTGTTCTATCTATTTTCACGTAACAGCAGGTCCTGAGTTGATCTTGCCATACAGGTATGTAGGGAATCCTACAGCTGCTGAGAAGCTCAAAGGTAGATGCAGAAATGATCCCTGGAGCAAATGTAGGCAGCTAGGTAGGACCTGTGAGGTCTAAAGTCATCTTCCATGGCCGAAAACCCAGTCAGAATGTAGGGATGTGGCTGAATCAGTCTCCCTCTTCTCAATGCATGGAAGATGGACACAATCAGGTGTGTGTGGATTGCTGATCCCGGGCTCCTAGGGTATATAGACCTTAATGTCTTGTGAAAGAGTCAAAGGAAGGTGGAGCAACTTCCATCTCATGGAACCCTTGGAAACAAGTGTTATGATAAAGTGGTTGCCAAGGCAGTGACCTCATTCACTTCCCGAAAGGAAGTGGCCTCACCTCACTTCCTTGGTGATGGAACTCTCTGATCTTGGGATCCAAGAGGCGAGGCATCCAGAGGCAGTTCCAGTCCCAGGGGTCTCACTTGTTTGTCTGTACCAAGGCCAGAGTCTTTCTTTCTTGGCACCTAGTGATGTGTGAATAGCCACAGGCCTTGAATGGTCTGAACAGGGGCCTTTCCTAAGAAAGAAGTGTTGGCTCATTGCTGGCTCCTGACAACTACACAGAGATGGCCAAGGGGATCAGAGCTGAGACAGGACAGGCCACTGCTGGGGAACATATTTCACCACCAGTTAGAAGACAGAGTGGATAGATGCAGACCAAATACAGGGGCGGTTTGTGTGTCTCAGTGGGTGTGTGTTTCAATTTGTCGTTTTGTCTCATTTTCTAAGAACATGAAGGAAAAACCTTTTTTTGTTGTTGTTGCTGTTGTTGTTGGTTTGAAGTGGACTGTTAACTAGTGAGTCTTTCTATGTCAGTGGATCTCACTGGGTTTGTGGTTAAAGAGAGTAGAGGGAAGAATGCAGCCATGAATGTATCCTTTCTAGTGGAAATCTTTGCAGGACTCCTCATTGCCAATTTATGAATGGACTGCTGCTTGCCTTGCAGATGGGCAACACCTACCATGATCCTAAGTTCCTGTATTCTTACTGAATTTTGGCCACTCTCTAAAGGGGTTTGTAGTTTTGTGTCCAAGATGTGTATCACCTTCATGCTGTGTGACATGGCCATGGACTGGATTGCTGAAGGGAATGCCAAGCATCTCAGAAAACTCAAAAATTAGCATGACTGGTAAGGATCTCTCTGGAGAATCCCTCCTTGGATAGATTGCCACCCAAGTTGCATGATTAGGAGCTGTCAGTTCCACAGTGTTCAATTAAAGAAAAGTTTTTCTCCAGGCTTCTTTCTTCCCTATTGTTCTGTTCCCCTGAATGTCAGGGAGGTGTTTGCCTTGGGGCACTCCTTTGGGACTCCTCAAGAAAACAGTTTCAAATGGAAATGAAGAGGCTTAATCTGTGCCTTTTAATAAAGTGCTTTGTAAAAGCTGTGTCTGAATCAGACTCTTGGCCCTGTGTGTGGCTGTGAAGTACATTCTCAGCACCCCAGGAAACTCAAGAAAAATCCCATGTGTCCATCCTAATCTAAAAGGATGAAAAACAAGTGTAATATTGGATGAAGTCTCTTGCCTACCTCTGCTCAGGCTCCTGACCCCTATGAAGTCAGAACAGGGATCCTCTGGGTCAAATGAGTTGTTGCAATTCCTCCAGTAACTAGAACACAGGTGTTTGGGTTTCTTCATGAATCCAGTACACATAAAGAATCTACCCCTGGCAGGCAGGAGGACTCTAGTTTGAGAAGCAGAGCAGTATTAACTACAGGCCCATTTTATCTATCCTGTTTCTCAGGAAGGGTGTCCAGGCCACTATTATATTTGGCATATGATGGGCATGAGAGCTTACTTTGCACACCTTCTAAGACTGCTCACCCTATAGAAACCCCCAGCCAGGATGTTATGATGAGTGTCTGTATGGAAGAAGATGAGGGCCATGTGGGAAAGTTTTTGTTAGAATAGTGGTCTTTTGTGTGGTTGTTGGAAAAGATGACTGGATCCAGGTCAGCTTGAACTCTGGTGAGATGCCATTAGATACTGAGGTCTAGAACTGATCTCAGAGAACTATTGCCTTGATTTGTGTTTGGATTTTACAAGGCCAGGCATTAGAGGAGCCTTTGGAAACGGAGATCTAGGCCAAGGGTGGCTTTCTCCACAGTACTGGGAATCTCAGCCAGGATTTCACATGATTTTGCTGTTAAAGCCTTTTTAGCTATAGTTCAGAGCCAAAACTCACATGAACCTCACATTTTAGACCCCAATGGGCCTGGATTCCTGGGACCTTTCACCACTCCTTGAAAAGCCTTGCCTGCATGCGATCTCCAGAGCCTTTACTGAAAGGAGATTCCTCAACACTTAATGGCTTCTGAATGAATCAATACCCACAGTGCCAACTTCTTCATTCTTGAAATATGGCTTGGGCAATACCATGAGGTTTTTGAGAGTCCCATGACCAGAAATCCCTGGAGAACCTTTAGATCTCCTGTTGCTCATCATGACTGAACCAGCGAGTGCTGTTTTGGACTGAGTTTAATTCATGACCATGGTGAAGAACAGAGATGCCAGTGAGTAGGAGCCAGCAGGGAACTGGGCCTGGAGCAATGGAGTGCAGGTGTGTGATCCAACATCTGTGGTGGGCCCCTGTGGTTCTGTCATTGGCTTCCAAATGACATGTGACTGACAAGGTGCAGCCAGCAGACCCTAAAATCTAAAGGCATGTTGTTGTGGGGATAGGATTGGGTGTGATGCTCAGTATCAAGTTGCTACGCTCCAGTGGGAATGATATATGGGATAGCAGCCCAGTTTGTGTTTTTTCCCTCAGACCCTGACTCACCCCATGTGACAGAGCTCCTTTCAGCACTGTGTCCTGGTTGACCTTTTTGTATTTCAAAAACAAACACCAATTTTCCAGGGAAGCTGCAAGAAATGCCATTAAAACTGGAGGGTGAGCCAAAGGCTTCACAATGCACCCAGGGAGACATTCATACCCCAATGGCCACAATTACCTACAAAGAGAGGATTCAGCTCTGCTGCCTCCTGTTCCTATTGGAAAATATGAACCCATGTCCTCCTGTTCACATAGACTCAGACCAAGCTTTGATGGTCTCACTACAAAGGAAGCTAAAGCACCAAGCTATATTTCTAGTGCACAAATCAGAGGCAGATAGTCAAGACGTCATTAGGCCAGCAAAGCTCCCATGTTTGGGGAATGTTTACCATGTCCCCTACTTTTGGGATCTCTTCTGCCACGCCCAAGTTTGTGAGCTCCTTAGAATTTCCAATTCCAGATATGTATTCACAGATATTTTTCCTCTTCTCCTCTCATTGTGTCTTCTTTGGGGTGATAGTAATGTCCAGGCATTGTGGTGGATGACAGTGGAAGATTTTTATGTGCCACGTGTTCGCATATATATTAGACTCATTTTAGTTTTGCCATTTGAAATATTGAATCTCTGACACTAACCCACAACCTACTAGACTCTGACTACTTATCCTAACATCGATAAAAATAATCCTAAGAGATAGAAGTAGAGGCATTTGATAGGAAGCATGGTGTATACTTGGAATTGCATTTTGCTTCATCAGAGATACATATTATGAAACCTGTCACATATTTTTCTCGTTTTACTTCTCAATGAATTTTCAAAATTAACAAATATGTAACTTCCTGACTCCCTGTCTCTGTCGCCTGGGTCACAATATATATTTTTATGTACATATATATAATCCTACTGCCATCACAGGTATATTTTTGAGAGTACTCTCACTTTGGAAAATACAAATTTTATGAAGAGATCACTGCCCCCCAATACACTGAGGTAACTCAAAATTCAACCTGTGGTGAGCTTTATACTTCAACAAGTTTATACATGAAACAATGTAGAGGAAAATGAATATTTTGAGTACATATGTGAAGGATATATATCCCCTTATGAATTTCGATTGACATGTGTACTATTACATTTTAATGTTTAATATATATATATATATATATATATATATATATATATATATTATGAATTTTCAAACAGGAAATATATGTGTCATATACTTATACTACCTTGATTCTTTCATGTCCATCTCTATGGATTTATAATCAACTTTTCACAAGATATTTCTCAGAAATATTCATTTTCTTGACATACATATTTATTTCTGAATACTCAAAATGAACTTCAGTTAATATTGAGTACTACCCCTAATATTTCTACAGAAAGTGACCCAGTTTGACATCAATGGAAGTACATTCCTCTGGGACATGATGTGTATTTTGAAGTAAATTTTTTTTCAAAATTGTTATATTCCTATTTCTTCAGTATATACACATCATAGGATGTATCATTTCATCCACAATTCACAAATTGATATGCATATGATTCACTTTCATTTACTCCATGTATCAGAACCTTTGTATTTCTCCATGTTGCTTTGTCCTGACCGCCAGGACACATCAACATGGGCAGCGAACCTAGATGGGGAGGAATGAAGGGATAAGAGACACGAAAGGAGACAGCAAGACAGTAGTTCTGATCAAGCTGCAAACTTTTATTGTTCACACAGGGGTATTTATGGGCTGGGGATGGGGAAGCTCCCTTATGGGCAGTTGCTAGAATTCTTCACAAGGTGAGATAATGCAGGATGCTTCAGGAAGACAGATGGCCATAGGATGTCTCAGGAAGATAGATGGCTGCAGGATGTCTCAGGCAAGATGTCTCCCAGGGGGCTGTTTCTTGTAACTGTCAGGCTATTCTTTGAAGGAGAACTCCCTTTTTATCCCTGGCATCTCCCCCTTACTTATATAAAATATTTGACCATACCTTACTGGCCTGTGTCTAATAGAGAAATCTTTAATTCTGTTACTTAGGGCTGGATAACCATACTAGCAAACATTAAGCCTACCTGTGTAGGTTAGGAATAAAGGCCTTAAACTAAAAAACTATTCTGGCAGTCCCTTTTGATGGTTATCAGGCATTCCTGTCTGAGAATCTCTTTTGTAGCCTCCAGTTTACTTATTCTTGGAAGTTACATTTAGCTATTATTATTATTTAAAATACTCAGGAATAGCAGTGTTTTGGCTTTGAATGTCTTTGCTAAGTGTTTAGGATGAAGCAAGTCAAACTGACTTTTGTTTTTATCTATTGTTAACAGTCAGCCGAATTTCCCTGGGAGTCCTCGGGGAGCTTACAGCAGCTTTTCAGTTCTGCTAGTGCCATTTGCGCTAGGATGGGTCCAGGCCTTGCTTGACCATATGGCTTCCCTCGGAAGCATCAGGGATGTCTCCCTTATCTGATGATCCTCCTCTTCACAGCAAATGCACTAATTGGCTTTCTGTCCTCCACTGGTTTCATTAATCTCCCTGTTCGAGAAGTTATGTGGCCCAGAGTTGCAAAGCTCTTTGAAGAAGTCCCCTATTCCCTGACTCAGACTGATTTAGAGAGCAAGAGCCAATTTTTTAATTTTAAAACTTGATCCTAAACATCCAGCAAATAAATTAACAGCCATTAAAGCCCAGTACTCTTAATATAAGGCTATCTCTCTATCCCGTAGGTGATAGCTCCTTGTAACTCATTATCTTAAATTAACCCAGGTCGTGAGTTCATAAAGTAGTACCTCTGCAAAACATTAACAGGCAATCTTTAAACCATCTATAGGCAAACTACAAACTAAGATTAACTAGGGTAAAAACATATTTAGTTTATATAATAGCTACCTCGAATTTTGGCAGGGTTATACATTATTATCCCCTGTTTGAGATCCTAGTAATCTTGGCAAAAACCAACTTTTGGACACAAATTTAAATGTACTGAAATCTGGCCTACTTCTTTCATAGTCTCGGGCTCTTCATAAATCTTAAGTACTATAGTTCTGAAGCTGATCTTTGCTTTTTAGACATCATTTTACAAAGCTTACATGAATATTAGCTAACACTACATAATATCACATCTAAAACATAAATTAAAGGCTGAAAACTTCTAACCTCCCCCCCCCTTTTTTTTAGAAAAGTAGCAAAGTACTTTTGTGTTGTACAATAAAACCTTCACACAGATTAGGCTCTCATTAACTTAAAAATACATTTGAATTGTATCTCAGTGTAAAGTAACAAGGAACTTTACATATCTTATTGATAACAAATCCAGTTAGAGAACACATTAGTGCGTCCTTCTCAGCAGATTGTCTACCTGGGAGGCAGCCGGCTCCCTTGCCCGATCCCTCGTGTGTGAGTGGAACAGAGCAGGGCCCGGGACTGGCATTACTTCTAGGGATGACGACCTTCATTGAGGACCAGGGGTCTGCAGCTACTGCCCAGGACTGTGTCGCTGTCCAGAATCAGACCCAGGCCCCGGGGGGTGGTGTCGTGGCCTGACTTGACAAACTTGGGTGAGTTCCCCCGTACTTGGAGGAGGAGGCCCTGACGTGGCCTACCGTGACAGTCTGTCCGAGACACGCCCAGTCCTCTTTGCCAAGTGGGAGGCTCTCACAGGCAAAGGGAAGGCCAGCGGCTTCTGTCTCCCGTGACCACAGTCGGGGCGGGAGCCCGAGGCCAATTCCTGGGGGCCACTGGTTGGCGTGCGGCGTGGCCCCTCTTCCCTTCAGCAGCAGAGAAGGGCGGCCCTGGTCAGTTGGCGTTGGGTGTTTTGAAAGCCCGAGTGCTTTGCCCCCCATCGCCGTGGTTCCTGTGGAGGTCACTCCTGAGGAGGTCACAGGTGCCATGTGCAGTGCTGGTTACTATGGAGTCGGGGAGGGCACAGTGATGGGCAGGTACTCAGCGTGTCTTCAAGGTGGGTGGCAGGGAGAGTGAGTGTGGCCCTCAGTACCCACAGGAGCCCCAAAGACTGAGGGCAGTCTAAGGCCAGCGCAGATGCAGGGCAGGCGGGAAGGTCACCAGTGCTGTGGGAGGGGGACGGTTTCTGTGAATGCAGAGACAGGACTGAAATCAACAGAAGAAGGGGACCTTCGCCACCCTCAGGAGACAGTGGCGCCCTGCTCCCTTACAGGCACCTTCTTTGAGTTCTTCAAAGAATAGCCTGACAGTTACAAGAAACAGCCCCCTGGGAGACATCTTGCCTGAGACACCCTGTAGCCATCTATCTTCCTGAGACACCTTCTTCAGCAGGGACAAGGGGGCAGTCACAGCAAGTCGAGGGGGCGCCGTCACTTGCGGCCATCGCCCAGGGACTGCCACAGCGTGGCACTAGTGAGCCTGCAGCCCGCTGTCTCCAGCCTCCCCTGGGGTCATCACATTAGGGTCTGACCTCAGTCCACCCCTGGGGTGAGAACCCTGAGGCTCCCTGCATCCCCCCTCTAGCCCCGAGGGCATCGTGCACATCTAGTCCTACTCGGGGATGGGGTCCTCTCGCCCACCCCTCTCTGCCGCTGCCACCTGAGCTGTACTTCATGTCCCACAGGAAGGGGTCCCCTGCACCCCGAGTCCACCCATCTCCAGGTCTCTGACTTCCAGCACAGAGCTGGCCTGAGAAGACCTCGGTCCGTCTTGTGAACTGGACTGAATCCTACTTCCCCAGCGCACCGCACAGTGTGGCGCACATCAGAGGGCACAACACAGGTCTGCTTGGTCGCTTCAGAGCTGACCCTGCCCTCGCCGCTAACAGCAGTCATGTCTCGGGTCACTCCTGCCCGTGGCTAGCAGGAGTATGAGGTTCCCAGGGCAGAGCTCTGAGTGGTGGGCTCCGCCTTGAAGGAGATGGGGCTCTTGCTGACACATGCCAGACTGTTCATGAGGATTCGTCCATTCATAATAAAAATTGAATGTCTGTGTTCTAGTCAGGTTTTTGCTGCTGTGACCAAAAGACCTGACAAGAACAATCAGAGGGGAAAAGGCTATTTGGGGGTCTCTGGGTTTCAGAGGCCAAGTCTGTAGATGGCTGGCCCATTGCTCTGGGCCTGAGTGAAGCAGAACATCATGGCGGAGTGTGGTGGAGGGAAGTGGCTCAGGACAGGCACCAGGAAGCAGAGAGGGAGGGAGACTCCTCCCCACAGCACAGCCCCGGGGACCCACTCCTCCACCCAGACCCTGCAGTCACCACCCGACGCTCAGGGCTGACACGCTGATTGGGTCACGGCTCTCACCACCCAGTCATGTCACCTCTAAGCTTCTTGCTGGTCTCCCACACGACCCTTTGGGGAACCCCTCTTGTCTGAGCCACGACACTCTGAGGGTGTTCAGTCCTGAACAGAAGGATTACGGTCCTTCCTTCTCTGAGCCCACAAGAAAATGTTAGAGAAGCACATTCTGAACATGGGAGTTTTTCTTGTTATTTTGTTGGACTTGGGAAGGAAGATTTGAATCTCCTTAGAACCACTTTACAATCTTAGGGCTAAACATCTTCAATCTTTCAGAAAGCGCCTGTTCCATATCTAATAGGAGAACTTAATGCAATAAAGATACAAAGTGGAAGACATGACTTTGATTGGGGGAAAGCTGTTGTACCCTTGAGGGAAGGATCATGCCTGGTTTTATGAATTTAAGAGGTATCGCTGAGTGCCTAGTGTTTGTTGGAACTGGCACCACCTAGGTTTCTTCTTAGTACTCAGAACAGTCAAGGGTAAGTACTAGGAACTCAGAAAGGTACTTGTGGGGTGGCTGACAGACAAGAAACTCATGGAGAACAAGTCCGAGACAGCATGTGACCAGGTGAGAGTGCATCCACGTGCTGAATGGTAACCGGCAATGCTTGAGAGTGCATGAGACAGGAGATCTGAGGTCTGTTTAGAATACCTCTCATTCCGTCCTACAGCGGTCAGAGGAAGGAGTCCTGAATATCAATGTATGACTAAGCTGGGTCGTTACAAAATGGTTTTCTTTGAAACGTTAGAGGTTTAGGAGTGTAATGACGTGGGCATCAGGAGAAACACTAGATTGGGAATGTAGATTCCTTAGTTTTATTTGTAGGCATATATCAGGAAGTCAAGGCACGAAATGATTCAGGTTCACAGCCCATAGAATCCTTCCTCTGACTCTTTCCCTCCTGCCCAATGCACCATGTTACTCTGACCAAACGGCTTCCTTAGTAAGCCCTGCAAAACTGCCTGGTCCCAGTTATGATACCCCGAGAGAATTTGAAAGAAGATGTTGAACCTTGGTGATGAAGAACTTTGTAGTAGAGACCTTTCCTTCCAGGTCCTAGGGGCCGTTTCTTTGGCATGAGAATTTCAGCACTAGCATCAGTTGCAGAAGGCAGTTTCACCAAGTCTTCTCCAGACCCAGTGAACCAGATTCCACTCCCGCCACACGCTCCCGGAGCACCTTGCCCTTCCTTAACATGAACACACCATGCTTTATTGAAATTCTGTTTTCATTTCTCCCCTTATGGAAGGTAAAGACAGTTAAATTAGCCGGGCATTGTGGCGAACACCTGTAACCCCAGCAAATCAGGAGGCTGAGGCAGGGGGATTGCAAATATCAAAATTTAAAATGATTTTTTAAAAAGGGTCAGGATATTGCTCCGTGGTGGAGCACCCTGGGTTCAATCCCCAGTACCAAAAGGAAAAACAAGTCAGGAAAGACACACTCCGTAAAGACAGGGAACCTGTTGGCCTTTCCTCCTTGCTGGGTCCTCAGTGCCTGGCTGAGGTGTGGCACCTTGCAGCCATCCGTACAGTGGAAGAGAGGGTTCCAGGTTGGGGGAACAGAGGGGCCAGGGAAGACGGTGACAAGTTGCCTGCCCGTGTGCCTGGGGAATCACAGAGCTCTGTGCTGAGCAGGTGTGGGAGACGGTGACAAGGCAGGGTGAGGCCGAGTCAGAGTGGTGGAGGGAATCCCATGAATGGACAGACTCTGCTCTGGGCCTGGGAACTTCCTTTGGCCGTGCACACTTCCTGCTGAGGAACAGAGAGTGCTCTACAGAGCCTTTTAGTGCAGCGTCCCCATGAGCTCACCAGTCGCTGGTCACAGGTTTCTTGGGCCAGGGCCATGAGGGCCAAAGGGAAGCCGATGTCCCTGGAACCTGGCTCCGCTGGACCTTTCACATCATGAGCTGAGCAGCTGGTGGTTCCTAAGTTCTCTGACTCAGCCTGAAGGTCGGCAGGAGTCATAAGTGAAAGGCCTGCTCCTCTTTCCTTCGGCAGGGCCGGGCCTGCCTGGCTGCTGTGCCTGCTCCGCTGAATTCTGTCGCTCCCTCCCTCCCTCAGAGACGTCTTTCCTGATGCCCTTCCCGATTTTCCAAGGTGCTCCCTTCTCAAGTGCTGCACTCTCTCAAGGTGGATGCCTTGCCCATAAGTAAGGAAGTCAGCGGTCAAGCCTTTTGGCAGATGAGACCAAAATGTCACGTTCTTTGTCTGGAAACATTTTTATGCTTTTTTGGGGACTTGCAAGAAATGAGTGACAGAACCATCAGGGAGATGTCATCAGGGATTGAAAACATGTCCCAAGTCCCAGAAGAACAGAACATGTACTTGTGTGGATTCCCTTCTGAGTTCCGTTTCCTCTCACCCTCCACCCTGCTCTTCCCTTCATTCCTCTTTTTTCCTTTTGGTAAGCTCTTTTCTCTCCTTGTGCACTCTCTCTCTCCTTCTTCCCTACTTCTCTACTTGTCAGCGAGGGCTGTCTTTTACTCACGGACTGAGCCTGTTCCATGCTGAGCTTTCTGTTCATCGTCCACCTACCCTATGGACTAGGTCCCAGTGCTGTCCACCTGGAGGACGAGGAAACACAGACTGCACCCTCAGCTGAGCTCTGCACACAGTCGCAGGGATCTGAACTCAGTCATCTGATTTCTGTGCCCGTCTTCTTCTAACCATTGTAAGGTTTCTTTTCCTCCGTTTGGAACTCCCCATCATTCCCCGTTTCTGATCCTCTGCTCTCCTTCGGTTCTTTCCCTCTGCCTCCTTCCTTCTTTGCTCTCTCGCACCATATGCCAGTCACTGCCTGTCTGGGGCTGACCCTGAAGGTGCTGAACGCATACGCATACGCGTGCCCAGGAGAGATGACAGACCATTCAGACGCTTGTCTTATCAGCTGTTTTCTTTTGAACACATGCTCCACCTTTTCCCCGTTTGTTTGGAGGCCCAGGACGGGGCCCTTCTCCACCTGAAGTCAGGGGCAGATGTTTAGTCACCAGCCAGAGGAAGGCCTCAAGCCCTGGGTGAGTCTTTGATATGGAGAGGAACAAGGATAAGACTTTCCCACTCACGCAGGGACTCTGTCATCCTCAGGGACCCCACATGCTCTCAGGGCTGGGAACCTGGGGCTGGGTGGAGTCAGAACCAGGAGACTGGTCTCTGGTGAGGCCTCACTCAGGAGTCAGTGAATGTGGACCTTGAGAGGCAGCACCCCACCCTGCCTTTCCACAGCATCAAGCATGTTCCAAAGGGAACTAAAGTTGGCATCAAGACATGAAGGTCAAAATGTGACCTTGACCACCTAAGGTCCTGTTCAACTCTGATGTGTGACTCAGGGCGTTGGCCAGCGTTTCTGTAATTCTGTGGGCACTTCAGACCTTTGGCCCACACCACCCTGTCCATGGGCAGGAAGCAGAGGAGAAGGAAAGAACTGTAGTGAGGTGCCTCACTCTCCGGGGGACAGAGAAGCCTTCCAGAGCACTCTGTCCCCACTGGGCGCCCTCTTCCTGCGGGAGCACGTCTGGGTTTGCCTCCTCTCATGGGACGCGGCCAGGACAAGGAGCTGGTCCGTTACTAGTAGGGACATCAAGGCTCGTCACTCTTTCCTTCACTCAGCCAGGCTTCTTGCATGTCCACTCTGGGCCACGCTCTGGTGATACAGAGGAAAGTCCCTGTTTTCAAGATGCCTCTGTTGGAAGAGCACAGACGGGAGAGGTGATAAAACGTGTGTGGGAGAGGGGTGAGTGTCCCTGTGTCCCCGCAGTGTGAGCAGGAAGGGTGCGAGTGATCACGGAACGGGTTAGAGCTTGGATGGTGTCATCAGCTAGAGCAGAGGGCCCGGGAAGTCACAGTTGAAAGGAGATGTTGCTGAGTCCATCAGGACGGGCCTGCGGGACAAAGTGCCCCAGGTGGACTTGCAGAGCAAGGCGGCCAGCAGCCGTGGAAGCTGAGCGCTCCTCCCTAACACGGTTGAGACACGCTGTTCCTCCCTCTCGATACGGCTGTCCCCTGGATGGTCTGTCATTACAGAGTGCTTCCTGAGAAGCCAAATCTGCCACAGCCAACCTCCTTCCTCCCCTCCCACCTCCACCTCCGGAACCCTTAAAGATTCCTTTTCTATCGATCTTCCAAGCCCACGGATGTTTACCCTGTAGTTTTCAGCATATCAGACACTTCATCTACCTTGATCCTGCAGATCCTCTAGTGCACTTATTTCCGTCCCCATCGACAGGTAAGGAAGCGGATCCCGAGAAGTGAATATGAGTCGCAGTACCTGCAGACTCCAGTTCTGTGTTTCTTTCTCCAGTCTGGTGTGGTCTGTGAACTGTCTGCACCACAATCACCTGGGCTGCTTGTGGCAGATTCAGGTTCTGGGGCCATCAGACTCCTGAGGTAGAATCTCTGGGAGTTGGAGCACAGGTTCCAACTGTAACTCACACCTCAGCTGATATCTAGATCCTTCCAAGTGTGGAAGCCAAATCCCCTCTCTTCATTTTTGCTGGGGGCTGGGGGTAGAGTACACTTGATTCTATGTTGGTCTGGATCAAGGTTCAGAACATGATGGACCTTGCAGACCTTTGCAGAAACACCCTTCTCTCTCTCTCTCTCTCTCTCTCTCTCTCTCTCTCTCTCTCTCTCTCTCCCTCTCTCTCCCCTTCCCTGCCAGCATGGGCGACTGGAGCTTCCTGGGGGAGTTCCTGGAGGAGGTGCACAAGCATTCCACGGTGATTGGCAAGGTCTGGCTCACGGTGCTCTTCATCTTCCGCATGCTCGTGCTGGGTACCGCGGCTGAGTCCTCCTGGGGCGACGAGCAGGCCGACTTCCAGTGCGACACCATTCAGCCCGGCTGCAAGAACGTGTGCTACTACCAGGCCTTCCCCATCTCGTACATCCGCTACTGGGTGCTGCAGATCATTTTCGTGTCCATGCCGTGCACCACGTGTGCATGGAGGAGAAGCGGAAGCTCCGGGAGGCCCAGGGGGCCAGAAAGGGCCACCGCGGGGCTGGCTCCTACGGGTACCCCGCAGCTGAGAAGGTGGAGCTGTCCTGCTTGGAAGAAATGAACGGGCGGGTGGTCCTCCAGGGCACCCTGCTCAACACCTACATGCAGATCAGGATGGTACGTCTGCACCATCCTGATCCGCACCGCCATGGAGGTGGCCTTCATCGTGGGCCAGTACCTCCTCTATGGGATCTTCCTGAGCACCCTGCATGCGTGCCGCCAGAGTCCCTGCCCTCACCCGGTCAACTGCTGCATGTCCAGGCCCACGGAGAACGTCTTCATCGTCTTCATGCTGGCAGTGGCCGCGCTGTCCCTCTTCCTCAGCCTGGCTGAGCTCTGCCACCTGGGCTGGAGGAAGACGAGGCACAAGTGGGGCAAGCCTCAGCAGCGCCTGCCTGGTCCCTCCAAGGGCACAGCCCAGAGCTGCATGCCTCCACCCGACTTCAACCAGTGCCTGGAGGACGGCCCCGGGGCAAAGTTCTTCCGTCCCTTCGCTGACAGCAGGGTCCCCCCGCAGAACCCGGACAGCCTGGCTGCGGACTCAGTGCCAGGCCAGCAGCAAGACCCCAGGGAGGGTTTCATCCAGATCCGGTATGGCCAGAAGCCCGAGGTGCCCAACGGAGTCTCCACCAGTCACCGCCTCCCACACAGCTATCACAGTGACAAGCGCTGTCTCAGCAAGGCCAGCAGCAAGGCCAGGTCAGATGACCTATCAGTGTGACCCTCAACCAGGGGAGGACCAGGGGTAGGCGGGGAGAAAGAGGCCCAGGGAGAGAAAAGGGGTCTCTTCTGCCCGGGTCCCCATCCTCGTCACTCCTCTGCTCCTGTGGGCCCTGCGTCTCCCGGGTGGGCGCTGCTGAAGGTGTACCTGGAGCTCTGAGAGCCAGGAGACGGGCTCCCCAGGCGCTGCCTCCCCACCTCCACCTGGTGTGCTCCTGGTCATCTCTCGGTTACTTCTCGCCTAAGGCAGAGGAAGGGAGGGGAAGCTTGGTAGATCCCAGGGAGGGCAGCCCAGGAATAGAACACCAGAAACACCCCATTAGGGCCTCCTGCTCCATCTCCAAAGAACCGACCCAGCCCTGACCTCCCATGGAGGAGTTCAGAGAGGACTTGCAACCCGCCTGCTCCAGATCTTGTCCCCAGGGGCCGTGTCCTGGAGTCGGTGAGGGGCCTTGCCTGCCCTGGTGCTCCTCCTCTACTCAGTTTTTAAAGGGATCCCCAGAACTTGACCATCAGTCTCAACTTTAGAGGTGTTCTGGTCTGTACCTCTGGCAGATGGCCCATGTTGGGGACGTCCCCGCCTTTCCTTCGCCAGAGCGTACCCAGTCCACAGGACACCTGCTGCATGGGGAGTCTCTGTGCATGCAAACGCCACTGGGATTCCTGCCACTACCCCTTGTCCTGGGGCTCCTGGGATTCCTACCACTACCCCTCGTTCTGGGGCTCCTTCACAGCTCAACTCAGTGACAGAAACCATTCTCGCCCCTCCTCCCAATCCTCCCTGGGCTGTTTGTCCAGCGGTCCTCCAAAGATCTTACCAACAGGGGTGGCCAGGCACAGTGGCCAAGCCTGTGATTCTAGAGGCTCAGGAGGCTGAGACAGGAGGATGGTGAGTTCAAAGCCAGCCTCAGCAACTCAGAAAGACCCTGTCTCTAAATAAAACCCAAAGAAGGCTGGGGGTGTGGCTCAGTGGTTAAGTGCCACTGGGTTCAAACCTAGGAAACTACCCACTCTCAGCCAAAAAAGATCTTATGGACAGGAAACCCAAGAGTCCTTGTCTCTCAGATTCCGTCCAGATCACCAGCACTGAGGTCAGCGGAATTTCCCGAGGACTTATGAAAACAAAGACAGAATTGTGCTCCCTAGAATCTTCCTGGGAAAAGTAGTTCTGCTGTGAAGATGAGATGGGAAAGGAGAGAAGCCTCTGGAGATCATCTCCCTCCTGTTCCTTTTCCTGCTGACTGCCAACTTGGGTGCCCAGAGGAGGGCGGTGGCACCGCGAGACCCCAGGTCTCCCCCAGGTGTTGGAGGGTCAGAAGCAAGGAGGGAATCTCCAGGTTGTTTAGCTCTGTTCCCCTTAAATAAGGAAGGCCCTTATTTAAGGGGAACAGACTCCAATCTGTCTCTGGTGCACCCAGGAGACTGCCAAGTGACGGATGCAGAGGCTCTGCCTCCCCTGACACTGTCCAGTGTCTCCAGATGAATCTACCACAGTGACTGCCATTTGGAATGCAGATCAAAGATGCCCAGAATTGGATAGTGACATTATCACCTTTGAAAATGCATGTGTGCAGGTGTGCGTGAGTGTGTGTGTGTGTGTGTGTGTGTGTGTGTGAAATGCATGTTTTTGAATTAGAGATTCTGCGAGATCACTCCTTGATGGTGAGAATTTTACAGGAAGAAAAAGAGAACTGATGTGAGTCATTTTTCCTAATAAACTCTGTCTTACATCACCCTTTGTGTCCCTTCTACATTGTGACTCCTGGAGAAGGGTGAGGGGGGGTTGACTGGGGTGGGGAAGGGGAGCTTCGGGGTCCCATGTGTTTGGGCTCCAATCCCAGCTGCTGATTTACAGTGGCAAGTCCCTTAATATCTGAGACTTTGTTCTGTCATCTGCAAATCAGGCTGTTAAGTGAGAAACAGTCTGGCTAACTGCTTGGGGCATAGTTGTGTGTGTGTGTGTGTGTGTGAGTGAGTGTGTGTTAATAGTCTGTTGTTAGATGGGAATCATCACTATTATTACCCTGATTACTTTTCTTCCCATTTAGAAGAGTATTTGAAAACCTGGGATGTTAGGACTAATCCTAGAACTCCCCCTGGGAGCTCACAATCTGACCTACCTGAAGTGATCAAAGTAATTCCACAAAGAAAGCAATTACAATAGAATTAAATACAATTTTTGATCAATTATAAGACCCAAAAGGCTCCAGAAAGTGATATTATGAGGGAAAACAGAGGCGGGGAGAGACCTGGCTCAGACCTAATGAGTGGCTTCAGTTTTGGAGAAGGGGACCCGAGGGCCACTCTGGAATAGGTCTCAGCACCCCGCTCTATGGACATGGAAACTGAGGTTTTCCAAGACTGGACCAGCTTCCCACTGGCCCCGCTGACAGGAAGAGCAGAAATGATTCCTGTCCAAACACACGTGGAGGCACCAACAAATAGATGTCACTTCCAAAAGAATGAAACAAGGTTAGTGAGAAGGAGCGCAAGCGTCCACTCCAATCCCGTTGGTCAGCTGCTCTGGAGAGACCTTGCAGACAGGTCACTGAACACATCCTAGGGCACCTGTGTTGAGATGTGGGCGTGCACCTGTGCCGGGTTACGGCACCTCGCCCACAGGGTCTGAGGAGTCCAGCCGGAAGAATGTCCTGGGACTCATCTGTTTTTTCCCTAGAGAAAAGTAGCACATCTCGTGGTTTCATAAACACAGCTACAACGTGTAATATCATGCTCTGAGTGCAAAAGCCCAAGGGACTAACTTCTTTATCATTTTTTTTTTTTGTAGTTGTAGATGGACAGAATGTCTTTATTTCATTTGTTTATTTTTATGTGGTGCCGAGGATCGAACCCAGAGCCTCACACCTGCCACTCAGCCCCAGCCCCAGCCCTAGCCCTGGACTCTTTTTTTAGTAAGATTGCAACCTCATGAATTTCTGCACTCATTTTCTCTCTGCAGCCAAAGCTCCTTCGCTAAGAGCATAGTTGGTGGATAATACAGTGAACACACTCTGAGATTTAGGCTCCTTCAGGCCCCCTTCCTGAATTCCCTTCCCCTAGTGCCAGATAAGGCCAGAATCTCTACCACTGACTGGTGTCTCATTGCAATGGCTAAGGGTTTAAGTAGTTAGATGCTAATAGTGCTCCTATGGAAAATCACAGTATAAATGAGTCTCAGATTGCTTTCTTAATAGCTAACTTTTGACAGCAGAGAGACAGGGCCTTGCAGGGTATTTGGAGGATTGCTTCCATGATGTGCAGATCAAGAAGTCAGTGAGGCTAGAAAGGGCCACCGAGAATAGCCGCCCACCTCCCTGTCCCCGGGAGACCCTGGGAGGCCCTGAAGCCAGCCCAGGTGCAGGCCCTTGAAAGCACATAGAATTCAAATGACAGACATGTAAACGGAACAGGGTCAGTGGGTCTTCCTAGTGTTGGTCACCTAGCGGTCGTCAGCGATGGGAACGGTCTAGAGGTTTTCACTCTTCTTCCAACTGGAGGAGGAAAACTGTCACTCAACAAGTGTTTATTGAACTACTATCTTTTTATTGGTGTGTGACATTCTACAGAATGTGGGTTGCCTTTGGCATGTATGAACATGCACAAAACATGATTTGGACCCTTCCACCCCCTGATGCCCCCTGTCCTTCCTCACCGCCCCTTTCTCCACCCTAATAGTCTCCCATCTTGAACGTTCATTTTGAGCTGGGCATTGGGTTAGGAGTCAAGGATACGATTTTATGAACCAGACCGAACTCCGGCCTTTTGTAGCCTGTGGTTTGGTGGGGGAGGCCCTGTCTGCAAGAAAAAAGCACACAATGTCACACTGAGGTGAGTGCCACCAAGGAAACCACAGGGGGCCCACAACGCCTGGGCGGGGCCTTCTTTAGAGACGGTGAGGAGGGGTCCTCTCTAGAGAGGTCTTGTTGCAACCGAGGTCTGACAGTGAGGACACAGTGCTGGTGAGTGGGGGCCACCGACGGGGCACCACGATTCCTTCTGGGAGACTCCGGGACACAGCTCTTCTCTGCCTTGGTCTGCCCGACATCCTCGAAGGACAGAATTCAGGCCACAATTCAAACAACACTCTTTGGTACCGACTGTCACAAAACACACACAACTTTTTTCTATAAAAACGTCGAGGGACAGAGGAACATGACAGAGGTCTGAATTAAAGCAAGCAATAGCGTGCGTTGAATAGGAAGCAGCCTGTCCCATGGGGCGACCACGATTTCTACAGGCATCAGTTCTTCTGTTTGGGGCTGTCTGCGCTAGGCCCAGCTCCTGAAGGAAGCCTTGGGAAGGGGTGTGGCTTGGGGACAAACCAGCTCCAGGCTTACATGGGAGTCAGGGCTGGGGGAGAAGACTGTGTCCCAGTGGGTGGGCAGGAGCCCGCAGGGCGAGTCCCAGGGTGGCCTTGGCATTGGAGAAGTCACAGCAGCGAGACCCCGGATACGGAGGCCAGCAGGGGGAGGGGGAGGGGCAGAGCCACAGGGCAGCCAGGTCACACAAGTTGGGCCACCACCAGGCAGGCAGGCCCTTCAGGACAAGTCTTAGCTGCGGTAGGACACAGCCTCCAATCTGGCCCTGGGGGCAGACCTCCGACTCAGGGGAGGGACACTGACTTGGGCAAAGCTTCATCTTCAGGCCGGGTTACCTGGCAGGGCACCCCGACGGAGCCTTGGACACAGTGACGGGGGAACGTTGGCAGGATTGCACGAGACTCAGGTGAGGAGAGCTCTGTCCAGGAGTCTGCATGACTTCATAGACACCTTCAGAGCCTCAAGCCAAGGAATGGCCACAGAGTCCAGGCCCCTCACTGAATCACGTGGCAGGTAGATGATGTTTGGCCCAGAGCCTGATGCTACTGAGAAATCAGCTGAGTGGCACCCACTCCTGACCCCGGATGAAGCCCTGGGGGGCTGTGGCTCAGAAAGGACCCGTCCCTCCCTCCCTTTGACCAGCTGAGTTTCCACTGCAGCGAGTCCAGGCCCTATTGCCCTAGGACAGCTTACTGCTGATCAGGATCTCCTCAGGAGAAGCCTTTCAGGGTGTGCAGAGCCTGGCTGTGCAGCCCGGCCAAGGCCAGTCCCCATCTCCGCTGCTTTCCGACCAACGGAAGGACCCAGAGTGGAAAGTTATCTTCTGCCTTCCTGAGGTTTTTCTTTAAGGGGAATGAAATGTAAACTGGAAGGTTTTAGATTTAAAATGTGGGTTTTTATATTGGAAACCAATAGGATTCGGATATGGTTGGCTGGGGGAAAGTCAGTCCTAAAAAGCTCATGTATTTTGGTAAGAAAGAAACAAACCTGGAATTGTTAAGTGCTTACTGTTTTCTAGGCCCTGGGCTAAGAGACTTCATGAATAACCATTTCATCCTTAAAATGATCTATGGGAATGTTGGACCCACCTACAAGAGGAGGAGAATGAGATCCAGTAACCTGCACGCTGGCCGGCGGAGGAACGGCCCCTCTATTACTGTCTGCATCATGCTATCACATACTCTCATAAAAAGGCAATGTTCACATTGTCTGCACACCATGTCATGATATGTGAAAATAGGTATTTGTAAGAACAAAAGCAAGAAATAAACCAAAATAAAAGCAGTTGCACCTATTTGGTGGATCTGTGCAGGGTGCACTAATGATCTTTATTTTGTGAATAGGAATTCTTAAGTGCTTATCATGCTATTTTTAAAATTTAAAAATGTATGTATACTCAACCTTTGGGCTAAATCTGGTGTTTCTCTAGGGTGGCTGCCAGAGCCGCCTCTTCCCACTTCCACAGAACTCAAGCCTTGGGAAAGTTTCTCTGTCTGGAATGAGGGCAGCAGAGGCATGGCTGGGGGCCCAGGCTGCAGACTGACGCAGATGGCTGGGGAGCTGTGGCAGAGGCGGCTGAGCACAGGAGGGCGTGTGCAAGCACCCTCCCACCCCGCCCTGCACAGCTCCAATGTGGGAAGCGTGGGGTGCCCACCGTGGGAGGACAGGGCCGGGCAGGCACTGTTGGGAGGCCTCAGGGAGAAGCCTGTCCTTAGCCACGTAGGCCTTGTGGGCAGGTGGGGGGGGACAATGCCAGGTGACATGGGGTAGTGCTAGGAGTGGTAAAGAGGAGAAGGCCAGGGCAGGTCTTCAGAGCAAGGAGAACACCCTGGGAGGGAGAAGGGTTGTGGACAAGCTTCATGGAGGAGTGACACTTAATTGGCTTTGAAAGGAGTAAGAAAGAATTTGTTGTGTGAGGAGAGGACATTTGAGTGAGAGAAAATAACTGATTAAAACAGGCCATGCCCAGTGTTGCAGGCCTGTGATCCTAGCACCTTCGGAGGCTGAGGTAGGAGGACCTAAATTTGAGGCCAGCCTCTGTAACTTTGCGAGGTCCTAAGCAACTTAGGGAGATTTTGTCTCAAAAAAATATAACAAGGGCTGGGCATGTGGCTCCATGGTTAAGCACCCCAGGGTTCAATCCCCAGTACCCAAACAAACACCTGCCACAGAAGCAACAGAACTTCATGGTTTGTTGGGGACCTGGGTGGACGGCCCCCCATGGGAACTGTGGGAGGTGGGGACTCTGGAGACTTTCTGAGGGTTGTGGGGGGCTAGGCTTCAAGTTGACTACAGTTGGTAGCCGTTGAGACCGAAGTGAATGGGACAGTGCTCAGCCACAAGCTAAGAACACATGCAGAGCCCCAACCACTGGAACTTGGGAACTGGTGAGGCACGTGGGGGGTGGTAGGAGGGAGTCCAGGGAAATTAAAGGCTTCACATTTCTGTGACCACTTAACAAAACATATTCCATTCATTTATTCAACAGAAGTCAGAGTGGGCTCGCTCTGTGCCTTGCATGGTGCTGGGACGGGGACTAGCTGAGGTGAAGTGATCATTATGCAGTGAAAGGATAACTGATAGATTAGGCCCCTTTCCAGCTTCCGGATGCTCTCAGCCTTAGCTGCCTCCTGCTCCAGCCAACTGGAAATCTTGTGGACAGATTTCTCCCAGGGCTGACTTGCCCTGTGTTCCCAACTCACACGGTGGTGGAACCTGCTACGACCTGCACGGGTCATGAGTGATCCAGCAGTGAGGGGAATCCAACAACACAGGGCAGGCAGG
The DNA here is from genome assembly GCF_048772815.1 of Callospermophilus lateralis. Taxonomy (NCBI): domain Eukaryota; kingdom Metazoa; phylum Chordata; class Mammalia; order Rodentia; family Sciuridae; genus Callospermophilus; species Callospermophilus lateralis. Next base: position 115,914,434 of record NC_135315.1, read on the forward strand.
GGATCATCCCTGGCCAGTGGGAGGCAGAAGCGCTATCTGTACCCCTCCCCGCCGCCTGGTTGATGGGGCTTCTCAGGGTGCAGGGCCAGGTCCATGACACACCTTCCATTAACTCTGCCCCCTTGTGCCCTCTCACCTTTTCCCCACTCGTGTCCCCAGGAAAGCGAATGGTAACTTCCACAACAACCTCTGCTTTGAGCTCGATATCATGGAGAATCCAAGGTGCACTGATTCCTGTTTGAAATTTAGTTCTCCCCACTTTACAGTGTTCAGACCAAGCCTGGAGCTTCCAGTTATTACCAAAACTTCCCTTCCAGATCACAAACGTGTGTGGATTGAAAACAATTCTGACGTTTGACGCATTCTCGTGGTGACCGCAGGGATTGTTTGTTTCCTGTGCTGGTTTTGTCCACCTGGAGAGTCCTTCACAGACAAGACCCTGCACTGCACTATGCTGGGACATGCAGGGCCAGCTGGCGGGGCCAGAGAACAGCTGTCAACCTGAGCTGAAGTTCCTCACCTGAGCTGAAGTTCTCAAACTGAGCTGAAGTTCCCCAACCTGAGCTGAAGTTCCCCAACCTGAGCTGAAGTTCTCAACCTGAGCTGAAGTTCCTCAACCTGAGCTGAAGTTCCCCAACCTGAGCTGACGTTCCTCAACCTGAGCTGAAGTTCCTCACCTGAGCTGAAGTTCTCAACCTGAGCTGAAGCTCCCCAACGTGAGCTGAGGTTCCCCAACCTGAGCTGAAGTTCTCAACCTGAGCTGAAGTTCCTCAACCTGAGCTGAAGTTCCTCACCTGAGCTGAAGTTCTCAACCTGAGCTGAGGTTCCCCAACGTGAGCTGAAGCTCCCCAACCTGAGCTGAAGTTCCTCAACCTGAGCTGAAGTTCTCAAGCTGAGCTGAAGTTCTCAACCTGAGCTGAAGTTTCCCAACCTGAGCTGAAGTTCTCAACCTGAGCTGAAGTTCTCAACCTGAGCTGAAGTTCTCAACCTGAGCTGAGGTTCCCCAACCTGAGCTGAAGTTCTCAACCTGAGTTGAAGTTCCTCAACCTGAGCTGAGGTTCCTCAACCTGAGCTGAAGTTCTCAACCTGAGCTGAAGTTCTCAACCTGAGCTGAGGTTCTCAACCTGAGCTGAGGTTCTCAACCTGAGCTGAAGTTCTCAACCTGAGCTGACGTTCCTCAACCTGAGCTGAAGTTCTCAACCTGAGCTGAAGTTCTCAACCTTAGCTGAGGTTCTCAACCTGAGCTGAAGTTCTCAACCTGAGCTGAAGTTCTCAACCTGAGCTGAAGTTCTCAACCTGAGCTGAGGTTCTCAACCTGAGCTGAAGTTCTCAACCTGAGCTGAAGTTCCCCAAACTGAGCTGAATTTCTCCAACCTGAGCTGAAGTTCCCCACCTGAGCTGAAGTTCTTAACCTGAGCTGAAGTTCTCAACCTGAGCTGAAATTCCCCAACCTGAGCTGAGGTTCCTCAACCTGAGCTGACGTTCCTCAACCTGAGCTGAAGTTCCTCACCTGAGCTGAAGTTCTCAACCTGAGCTGAGGTTCCCCAACCTGAGCTGAAGCTCCCCAACCTGAGCTGAAGTTCTCAACCTGAGCTGAAGTTCTCAACCTGAGCTGAAGTTCTCAACCTGAGCTGAGGTTCCCCAACCTGAGCTAAAGTTCTCAACCTGAGCTGAAGTTCCTCAACCTGAGCTGAGGTTCCTCAACCTGAGCTGAAGTTCTCAACCTGAGCTGAAGTTCTCAATCTGAGCTGAGGTTCTCAACCTGAGCTGAGGTTCTCAACCTGAGCTGAAGTTCTCAACCTGAGCTGAAGTTCTCAACCTGAGCTGAAGTTCCTCAACCTGAGCTGATGTTCCTCAACCTGAGCTGAAGTTCTCAACCTGAGCTGAAGTTCTCAACCTGAGCTGAAGTTCTCAACCTGAGCTGAGGTTCTCAACCTGAGCTGAAGTTCTCAACCTGAGCTGAAGTTCTCAACCTGAGCTGAAGTTCTCAACCTAAGCTGAAGTTCCCCAAACTGAGCTGAATTTCTCCAACCTGAGCTGAAGTTCCCCAAGCTGAGCTGAAGTTCTTAACCTGAGCTGAAGTTCTCAACCTGAGCTGAAGTTCCCCAACCTGAGCTGAAGTTCCCCAACCTGAGCTGACGTTCCTCAACCTGAGCTGAAGTTCCTCACCTGAGCTAAAGTTCTCAACCTGAGCTGAAGCTCCCCAATGTGAGCTGAGGTTCCTCAACCTGAGCTGAAGTTCTCAACCTCAGCTGAAGTTCTCAACCTGAGCTGAAGTTTCCCAATCTGAGCTGAAGTTCTCAACCTGAGCTGGAGTTCTCAACCTGAGCTGAAGTTCTCAACCTGAGCTGAAGTTCTCAACCTGAGCTGAGGTTCCCCAACCTGAGCTGAAGTTCTCAACCTGAGCTGAGGTTCTCAACCTGAGCTGAGGTTCTCAACCTGAGCTGATTTTCTCAACCTGAGCTGAAGTTCTCAACCTGAGCTGAAGTTCTCAATCTGAGCTGACGTTCCTCAACCTGAGCTGATGTTCTCAACCTGAGCTGAAGTTCCTCAACCTGAGCTGACGTTCCTCAACCTGAGCTGAAGTTCTCAACCTGAGCTGAAGTTCCCCAACCTGAGCTGAAGTTCTCAACCTGAGCTGACGTTCCTCAACCTGAGCTGAGGTTCTCAACCTGAGCTGAAGTTCTCAACCTGAGCTTAAGTTCTCAACCTGAGCTGAAATTTCCCAACCTGAGCTGAAGTTCTCAACCTGAGCTGACGTTCCTCAACCTGAGCTAAAGTTCTCAACCTGAGCTGAAGTTCTCAACCTGAGCTGAGGTTCTCAACCTGAGCTGAAGTTCTCAACCTGAGCTGAAGTTCCCCAACATGAGCTGAAGTTCCCCAACCTGAGCTGAAGTTCTCAACCTGAGCTGAAGTTCTCAACCTGAGCTGAGGTTCTCAACCTGAGCTGAAGTTCCCCAACCTGAGCTGAAGTTCCCCAACCTGAGCTGAAGTTCCCCAACCTGAGCTGAAGTTCTCAACCTGAGCTGAAGTTCCCCAACCTGATCTGAAGTTCCTCAACCTGAGCTGAAGTTCTCAACCTGAGCTGAGGTTCCCCAACCTGAACTGAAGTTCCCCAATCTGAGCTGAAGTTCTCAACCTGAGCTGAAGTTCTCAACCTGAGCTGAAGTTCTCAACCTGAACTGAAGTTCCTCGACCTGAGCTGAGGTTCCCCAACCTGAGCTGAAGTTCTCAACCTGAGCTGACGTTCTCAACCTGAGCTGACGTTCTCAACCTGAGCTGAAGTTCTCAACCTGAGCTTAAGTTCTCAACCTGAGCTGAAGTTTCCCAACCTGACCTGAAGTTCTCAACCTGAGCTGACGTTCCTCAACCTGAGCTAAAGTTCTCAACCTGAGCTGAAGTTCTCAACCTGAGCTGAGGTTCTCAACCTGAGCTGAAGTTCTCAACCTGAGCTGAAGTTCCCCAACATGAGCTGAAGTTCCCCAACCTGAGCTGAAGTTCTCAACCTGAGCTGAAGTTCTCAACCTGAACTGAAGTTCCTCGACCTGAGCTGAGGTTCCCCAACCTGAGCTGAAGTTCTCAACCTGAGCTGACGTTCCTCAACCTGAGCTGACGTTCTCAACCTGAGCTGAAGTTCTCAACCTGAGCTTAAGTTCTCAACCTGAGCTGAAGTTTCCCAACCTGACCTGAAGTTCTCAACCTGAGCTGACGTTCCTCAACCTGAGCTAAAGTTCTCAACCTGAGCTGAAGTTCTCAACCTGAGCTGAGGTTCTCAACCTGAGCTGAAGTTCTCAACCTGAGCTGAAGTTCCCCAACATGAGCTGAAGTTCCCCAACCTGAGCTGAAGTTCTCAACCTGAGCTGAAGTTCTCAACCTGAGCTGAGGTTCTCAACCTGAGCTGAAGTTCCCCAACCTGAGCTGAAGTTCCCCAACCTGAGCTGAAGTTCTCAACCTGAGCTGAAGTTCTCAACCTGAGCTGAGGTTCCCCAACCTGATCTGAAGTTCCTCAACGTGAGCTGAAGTTCTCCACCTGAGCTGAGGTTCTCAAGCTGAGCTGAAGTTCTCAACCTGAGCTTAAGTTCCCCAACCTGAGCTGAAGTTCCCCAACCTGAGCTGAAGTTCTCAACCTGAGCTGAAGTTCCCCAACCTGATCTGAAGTTCCTCAACCTGAGCTGAAGTTCTCAACCTGAGCTGAGGTTCCCCAACCTGAGCTGAAGTTCCCCAATCTGAGCTGAAGTTCTCAACCTGAGCTGAAGTTCTCAACCTGAGCTGAAGTTCTCAACCTGAACTGAAGTTCCTCGACCTGAGCTGAGGTTCCCCAACCTGAGCTGACGTTCTCAACCTGAGCTGACGTTCTCAACCTGAGCTGAAGCTCCCCAACCTGAGCTGAAGTTCCTCAACCTGAGCTGATGTTCTCAACCTGAGCTGAAGCTCCCCAGCCTGAGCTGAAGTTCTCAACCTGAGCTGAAGTTCTCAACCTGAGCTGAAGTTTCCCAACCTGAGCTGAGGTTCTCAACCTGAGCTGAAGTTCTCAACCTGAGCTGAAGTTCTCAACCTGAGCTGAAGTTCTCAACCTGAGCTGAAGTTCTTAACCTGAGCTGAAGTTCCCCAACCTGAGCTGAAGTTCTCAACCTGAGCTGAAGTCCCTCAACCTGAGCCGAGGTTCCTCACTCTTGTTTCCGTGGATTCTTTCATCTTCTGCTGCCTCATTTCATCTGCAAACTAGTTTCCAAATGGGAATTATCTTCCTCTTCTTGTGCTGTGGCACAGGGTGACATGGTGACACAACACAGAAACATTCACCACCCTCCAGCCCAAATGTGTGAGGTACAGGGTTATCACCAGAGCCCCCCTCACCCCCAGGCAGTGGCTCTAGGTCCTCCTTGGGAAGATCCCAGGTTCATGCTGTTACCAGGCCCCGTGTCCCCAGGACATTCCACTCTGTCCCCATCCCACACTGACAAACCTTGACAACTTCTTCTAAGCTCAGTTTGAATTTTCAGTGGGAAAGGAAATGAAAGTGTAGGAAGAAATGATTCTCTCCTCCCATCTCCCCAGGTGATCAAAGGCTTTCCTGGCACTAACTTGTCTTTTTTCCTTCCTAAAACCATATAAAGATCATAGAAAAATTAAAAGTCACCATCCACACACGCTGGGCCTCGGCCTCAGCATTCATACAGCCCTTGACCAACGGCGGGAGGCAGCAAGTTGTGGTGGGTCTCTTGTGCTGGGCTCCAGCCAAGAGCTCAGAGTGTGGAGGTGTTGAGCTCAGGACAGCAAGGCCACTTGAGATGGTTAGAAAGAGTGATGGGGCCCTCTGACAGCTGCCCCTGACAGCTTGTCTGGGAGCTGTCAGTGAAAGATAGAGCCACCGTGCGTGGCAGCTCAGCTTTGAAAGGCCTGGCTTTCCAACACTCTCTCTGCTTCCTTTCCATGGCACCCACTCAGGCCTTCCATTCCAAACCCATTGCTCCCAACCCTTCCCACCCACCTGGCTGGCTCTCCCTCCCCCGCAGAGCCCAGGTCCCTGCGGCCGGGGGATGTGCCTGTTACTCATCCTCCCACGTGAATCCCGGAACAGTAGATGGACACTTCACGTTTCTTTTCTGTTGCCCCCTGTCCATTTTACAAGAGCCGCAGGACTTTAGAACTGGAGAGACCCTAGTAGTATAATCGACATCTTGTTTTCCAGGAAGAAGGAAAGATCCTGGGGAGGAAAGAGTTCTAGAACCTGAGGGCTGAACAGTCACTGGTCCAACCTCCCACTGCCTCTGTGACCCCGTTACGTTGTCTGCTAGTAGTGACCCGGTCGTTGGGAGCACTTTGGTGGCAAAGCTGCCCAGTGGTTAAGTCTGGCCAGCCTGGTTTCAGGGGTCTGAGGCCAGAGGCCAAGTTTGTTCTGTAACTTCTTTGAGCTATTGCCTCCTCACCTGGAAAATGGAGTGATAGCATCTAACTCATAGGATTGTTGTGTTTGAAACCTCTTAGTTTCTTTTACTTTTAGTTGAAATTTAGTTCCTAGAGTTTCCATCTTGTAGGATTTGTCCAGAGTCATCCTGTGGGTTGGTATTAGTGGGGGCCAGAACCCAAATGGCTCCACAGGCCGGGATCTCTCTAAAGTAGTTGTTACATGAATAAAATGAGAGCAGGGTGCAATAATAAACTGCTACCACGAGTTTCCCATTCAGAAACTGAGACAACAAGGGATCCTCCCAAGGCCTCGGAGCTAGTTAGTGGAAAACCAGGTACAATCTCATGTGGCCTCCCAGCCAGACGCTGTGTCCCTCTGCAGGTCTGAAGTTAATGAGATCCTTTCTGCTGTCTCTGTCTTAGCCACCAGGGAGAGACCATCTGTGATGAAGGCAGCAGCCTGCTCTAATCCCCCAATGTCCCCTGTGCCATCTATTCATGCTGCAGGGGCAGGGTTTCAGAACAGGGACCCTGCTGACCCTCAAGGACACTGAGACAGGAGATTTGCCCACAGGAACAGGGTTCCAGAACAGGAACCCTGCTGACCCTCAAGGACACTGAGACAGGCGATTTGCCCACAGGAACAGGGTTCCAGAACAGAGAGTGTGCTGACCCTCAAGGACACTGAGACAGGCGATTTGCCCACAGGAACAGGGTTCCAAAACAGGGAGTGTGCTGACCCTCAAGGACATTGAGACAGGAGAATTGCCCACAGGAACAGGGTTCCAGAACAGGGACCTGCTGACCCTCAAGGACACTGAGACAGGAGATTTGCCCACAGGAACAGGGTTCCAGAACAGAGAGTGTGCTGACCCTCAAGGACACTGAGACAGGAGATGTGCCCACAGGAACAGGGTTCCAGAACAGGGAGTGTGCTGACCCTCAAGGACACTGAGACAGGAGATTTTCCCACAGGAACAGGGTTCCAGAACAGGGAACCTGCTGACCCTCAAGGACACTGAGACAAGAGATTTACCCACAGGAACAGGGTTCTAAAACAGAAGTGTGCTGACCCTCAAGGACACTGAGACAGGAGATTTGCCCACAGGAACAGGATTCCAGAACAGGGAGTGTGCTGATGCAAAAGAACACTGGAGACAGGAGATTTTCCCACAGGAACAGGGTTCCAGAACAGGGAGTGTGCTGACCCTCAAGGACACTGAGACAGGAGATTTGCCCACAGAAACAGGGTTCCAGAACAGGAACCCTGCTGACCCTCAAGGACACTGAGACAGGAGATTTGCCCACAGGAACAGGGTTCCAGAACAGGGAGTGTGCTGACCCTCAAGGACACTGAGACAGGAGATTTGCCCACAGGAACAGGGTTCCAGAACAGGGAGTGTGCTGACCCTCAAGGACACTGAGACAGGAGATTTGCCCACAGGAACAGGGTTCCAGAACAGGGACCCTGCTGACCCTCAAGGACACTGAGACAGGAGATTTGCCCACAGGAACAGGGTTGTAGAACAGGGACCCTGCTGACTCACCAGAACACTGAGACAGGAGATTTGCCCACAGGGTTCCAGAACAGGGACCATGCTGACGGTTCCAGAACAGGGACCTTGCTGACCCTCAAGGACACTGAGACAGGAGATTTGCCCACAGGAACAGGGTTCCAGAACAGGGACCCTGCTGACCCTCAAGGACACTGAGACAGAAGATTTGCCCACAGGAACAGGGTTCCAGAACAGGGACCCTGCTGACCCTCAAGGACACTGAGACAGGAGATTTGTCCTTTGGTTCTTTACCAGGTTTTGTGTCACAACCACAAGCACATTCCGTCACCAGGAGCCCATCCTACAGGACGATGGCCCAAAGCACAGAGTGTCCCAGTGGTAGCGTTGTGGGGAACTGGGGATGAGACGCACACCCTGAGCGCCTGCGGGGACTCGGGAAGATGTCTGAAGAGGCGTTCACTAATTCTAGGCAAAAGGGTGGGTCAGTACAAGCCAAACCTCCCACTTTCTTTCCCCATCAGATATGAGAAATAGAACTTTTAAAAAAAAACTGTCCAGGGGTTGGGCTCAGTGGTAGAGCTCTTGCCTTGCATGTGTGAGGCCCTGGGTTTCATCCTCAGAACCACCTAAAGATAAACAGAGATACTGTGTGCTCACCTACAACTAAGGACAAAACCTGTCCAAGTTCTTCACTGACTAGAAATGAACTGTCTCTCTAAATAACGGAAGAAATGAAACGTACTGAGAGAGCCCGTAGTCACAGGAAGGATGGAGCCCTGACCACAGGAGGAAGAATGCAAGGATATCATCAAGGCCACTTTTACCCCTAAACCAGCAGCAGAGGCCAGTGGGAGCCCCAGTACTGGCAAGGACTGAACCGGGTCCCCGAGTAAGCTGATACCTAAAGGGAGAAGTTGGGATCACTCCCCTCTCCCTCCTAGAATCGCACGCAGAAAGGTGCCAGGGGAAGAAAAGTGACACTTTTCTCAGTGTTACTCTATTTTCTCAGCGCCTGGGTCTCGAACATGAGACTTGTTTTGGTTTTGTGCAGTGAAACTGCAAAACAGCCGTGCAGTGAGGGCGCTATAGTCCAGGGGTGCATCCATAGTAAAGTGTCAAGGAAGGGGTCATAGAAATCGTGGTGATGACTCGTAAGTGTGTGAAAATCCTAAAAGTCGTTGATATATATAAGTGGCTGAATTGTATGGGATCTGAACTGTATCTCCATTAAACCATAAAAAGTGTCATGGTGGGAGGAGACCCTCATTGTTATATAGATTACATGCATGATGTTGTAATGAGTAAAAGAAAAAAAAAGTGTGTCACGTTAGATTGAACAGAGAGAAACGATGGGAGAGGAGGGGAGGAGTAGGGGGATAGGAAGGGCAGCAGAATAGAATAGACAATATGATGGATGTATGTACATTCCATGTGTGTATTATATGTCAAAATGCATTCTACTGTCATGTATGACTAAAAAAATAAATAAATAGAAATTTTAAAAAAAGTGTCACAGTGATAAATATTTGAGAGAAGTCAGTGTCATGAGTCACCATATCCAACAAATTATAAGAATTATGTCTATAAGAAAATAGAAGCAACAGGGTAATCTGAAAAAAGTCTTTGAATATGTATCTTAAAATGCTTAAAGGGATAAAGGATGGAGTAACATTCACAAAAGAAAAATCAGGATTTATGAAGCAAGAACTTGTATGTATGAAAAACTGCAAATATATCTTTAAATGAAAAAAGTAGTATTAAAAATAAAAATAGTTAAAATTATAGATTTGGCAGGGTGAAGAGAAAATTAGTAGTTTGAGAGATAGAACTGGTTAAATTTTTTAGAATTTCAGCACAACAAATTAAAAGATAAAAAATTCAAAAGGGTTAAGGAATTCCAATGTAGCCAGTGAATTTCAGGAGAGAATAAAGGTAATGGGAAAGACCATAATTGAAGAGAGAACAGGGAAATATTTCTAGAACTGAATAGGATATTCAGCTTTATAAAGCTCATCAAGTACTAAATAGGTTAAATCCCCAAACTTCACATTATAGGTAAATTGTAAAACCTAAAAAACTTCCTAAAAGATATGTAAGAGACACATTAACTACAAAAGAACCACAACAGATTTCTCATTAGCAACAGAAATTTTTTAGTATAATAAAGATGGCAGAATACAAAAATTTAGGGAGATAGAAATGTTGAAATGGACTGATCATGTGGAACGCCACTCACCATTTCCTAAGTTTGTTCCCCCGAAGGGATGGATGAAACTGTCTTTAGCACAATATTGAGAGATGGGTGCCTCTGGATGAGAAGATGGCATGGCTTAGAGAGCTGATGTAATCTACTGCAGATGCAGAAGGTTGTCTTCTCAGGGGAAACCTATTTAATTAGGATGTTCTCACCTTATGGTCATGGATATAGAATCATTTTCCAGACAACAGTGGCATAGATGCGAAGGTCTGTGTTGATTTACTGTTCAGAGGACCACATTCAGAACAAAAGCTTCAAACGTAGCCTCCACTGCTTTGGGTTATGACTAATCTCCTGCCCTATCTTCCACCTAAGTAAATGGGCCCTAGTAGGGATCACCCTCCATTCCTCTCCAAAGCCCTGATGGTGGTTCTGATCTCATGATTCCACCATAACCGAGGGATCTTTTTGGTCTGCCATTTTGGACATGGTCATGAGATTTCTGCTTTCTTCCTTCTATGATACCATGACTTTACAGGTCAAGGAAAAACATAAAAAAGATGGCTAATTTTTTAGTATCTTTCTTCTCAATATACCCTCAGAAACCATGGAATGTGTTTGTGGACCAACTGGGACTACTGTGATATGGGCTTAGCCAAAAATTCTGCATATTTTTTCCTTATAGTCTTGGTCAGGCAGGAAGACTTAGATCAAGCCCCCTACCCTGACACCCTTGGAAGAACCAAAAAGGTCTCGGTATGTGACCCCTCCCCACACTCCCACCCTGGTGTGTTCAAGCAGTGTCCCAGGTCCTGCATGTAACTCAGAGCCAGTGTTCAATGATCTCTGGAAGGGTCTGTTTTCTACCCCCAGTGCCTAGTTATTTGGGAAATGGCTGTGGAAGATCCTCATACGAAAGGAAGGAAAGAAGATTCATCGTGCGTATCAGTGACGGTGTCTCATCACTTTTCTCCAGTTTTCAGCCTTCCTATCACCCCAGGAGCTCTGGGTCTTTGGGTTGATTCTGGTCTGAATTTTCTGCTATAGGAATCCAAGTCAGGCTTGTGTTTGCCCCACCAGGAGACTGTCATCCGCACATGTATGTCACGGGTCAAGGAGTTTACTGACCTGTCGCTCCAGCCTGTTCTAGGGGTGGCAGTCGACCCACCCTTACGGAGCTCCTGTGGACCAGCTGGCCGATGCTCCTCTGGCTGTCATGCCCTTTATCGCGTCAGGGCTACTCTGCTTGCGGTGGCCAAGTTCTCTACTTGGCCTCCTCCATTCTAGGACCTAGCACCTCCTAGGAAACTTGGGAGCCCATCTCAAGGACAGCATACCCCGCCTTCATTCTTGGCCGAAGGGAACCTGGCCGATGGTGAATCTGTATGGTAAGTAGACTGCTGTTTCAGCTCTGCTGAGGGCGGCCTGCAGACTGGGAGAGGGGAAATCCTCCCATTGTGCAGAGCTTGGAGTGCCACTTTTTATGGTGTACTTTATCTGGAAGAGAAATGACCCGAGATCTGGGTCCCAGCCAACTCGCGGACAATGGCCAGTGGTTTCTGACAAATAGGGACTTGGTGGGAATAAAACTGAAGGATCTGTGACCAGAAGTTTTGGGGAAAACATATAGGAGTGGATTGATCATCATGGATCCAGGATATGAAAATACATTTGTTCCACGATAGTGTTCTCCCAAAGGTATCTGCAGGGCTAGAGGATTCCAAAGAGTGATGCAAGTATCTTGTTCTACAAATGTTGACCAGATTCTTCCCACCAATCCCGATGTTTTCTCCATTAAGGTATGAATATCACCATGGTGCCAGAATTAAAATCAGATGAGGACTTTCCCTCCTGAGCTTGACCTGGCCACACTGCTACTGAGAATTCAATCCTCAACTAACCTTGAGCCCTTCATGGGGTACCATAGTGTAGGGGGCCCAGTGGAACACTGGCCTGGAAGCCTGATTATGTCCGATTCTTTATCAGGAAGGGGCAACATTTTTGTTATTATTGGAATAGATATTTATTTGCATATGAATTTTCCATTTCTGCCCACCAAACTTCTTTCAGGATTTTCACTTATGGGCTTAATGAATGCTGGATTTGTTGTGAGGGAATCTCATGTGATTGTTGCTAGCATTGTGGTGCTATTACTTTCTGTAACTACAACACGGCACTCAGTGTGGGCTGGGGTCACAGCTCCATAAGGAGAGTGCTTGCCTTGCATGCACAAGGCCCTGGGTTCAATTCCCAGCACCACAAAACATGGATAAGTAAGTAAATAAGTAAATTTTTAAAATCCAGTGTTTTAACCCAATAGAAGTGTATTTCTTGTTCATGTAGCTGCCCAACGTGCATGTACCTGACTGACAGGCTGCGATATTCTTTTGTGTAGTGTTGGGGCCAGCCTGTGGCTCTATTACTCCCTAGAAACTCAGAGTTTGAGTCAGATGGTGGACAGAAGAAGATAAGGTGGATAATCCCTGCCAGCTTCTTAAATGTCCCAGCCTGAAAGTGTCACACATCGTTTCCATTCACATTCCGTTGGTGACAGCTAATTATGTGAACACTGAGATGTTGGGAAACATCTATCCCAAAGTCAGTTCCATAATTCTCGGATATTTGGTGGACAGTTAGCCGTCTAGTTTTAATGCCATCAGTGCATACCTCTCCTCCTATACTCACACACTTAGAACACAGAGACACACAGGATTTTTAAAAACATCCACCTAGTTATCATACCCAGCCCAAAGTCCAGAACCTTGAGAGACATGCAGTTTTCTCCAGCAAGTTCAGGTGCATCTCCTTATCTCTGCAGGGACTTCTGAACCCAGAGACGAGTATCCGCTCTCCACTAACCCTCTTTTGGAAAGCTTTCTGTTTGGCCCATGTCCAAAAATCATTGAGGGAATGGCCACTTATTGGCTAGAACGAGAACTAGGGGAGGGAGGTCCCAGGATGGGATGGGAGGGGGGCAGAGAGAGCTTGCCTACTAGATGGAATTGGCTGGAGCGGCTCCACTGTGGAGAGCCACTAAGGTATTTCCTCTCTAAGGCAAATTCTGGGCTTCATCTTGCCGCCATCCACAGCTTCTTTAGGGAGTTTCCAAAGGTGAAAGAGAGTCGGGTTGGGTGGGAGCTAAAACTGGCTCAAGATGAGTCCTGATGCAGACTGTTGGGGGTAGGAGCTTTAGAGAAGTAGAGTTTGACTTCATGGGACCTTTGTGAAAGGAGACTGGCACTGGGTGGCAGGTGTGAAGGCTGCTTTCCTGTCCCACGTCCCAGTGGGAAGGCTGTCAAACCTCCACCCGGACACCTCACAGAGCAACCACATCAGGCTTTATTGGGCTTCACCACCTCCTGCTCAACACAGATCCACTAGCAGCACCTCTGACCCAAGGACTAGAGTCTCCCAGGATACGCTGCTCTGGATGGCTGGTGGGCCCAGGGACAGGCTGGACGGGAACTCCTAGGCCTTGGACACGCTCTATTCCTCGTGCTTGAGCTTCTGGTCCTTGGCCCTACAGGTGCCTGGCCTGGAAGCACATGGACAGAAGGAGCCTTCCTGCTCTGCTCTCCGTTGGGGGTTAAAGGAGTTGGACTAGGTCAGGGCATCCACAGCCCTTTGTAGCCATGAGCCCCTCCAGCACAGTCTCTCAGGGCTTCACAGATAGAAGTCTTGATGGGATTGTCAGGCAGGGAGAAGTGTGGCTGAGCCTCACCCACTGCGTCTTAGTCTCTCCTTCCTGTAGGTCTCACGACCTTTAAGAATCCTGCACAACCAGGGCAGAGCCACGTGAGCCCAGGGAGACCTGGGATGAGGTGAGAACAGAAGCAGGATGTGGAACTAAATCACATGTAGGGCAGGTCTCTCTGCCTTGTGCACTACACCAGGGCCAAAGTAAGCCTCGTGTGCGTGCGTGCATGTGTGCATGTGTGTGCGTGTGTGTGCTCGTGTGTATAAGTACGTGTGTGCTTGTGTGTGCATCTGTGTGTGTACATGTACGTGTGTATGTGTGTGCTTATGTGTGTATGTATGTGTGTGTACGTGTGTGTGCTTTGTGCATGCGTGTGTGGGGGTGAGCAGACATGCCAGGTTTCCTCAACTGGAAGCAGAGAGGCCTTCAGCGCCAGGACCTCAGGCAGGGCCAGAGACAGGAGCAGTCTGGCTTGGCCAAGACAGAAGCACACGTTTACATGGTCACATTTGCAGATGACGGAGGAGAGGAAGTGGAAAGAGTCAGCTGAGGGGTCCCTGGGAGTCAGCGGGAGGCTAGGATTGGATCTGACAGGCAACAGGGACCACTGAGCTTCCTCAGCCGGGCGCTGTCCCCTGCAGGAGTGCCCAGAGCAGGTCTGTGCTCACAGAGCCACTCTGAAGAGGGGCCTCTGCACCACAAACCCCAGTGGGCAACCCATGTGCCTCCTGAGCCCTCCCTTCCCCGAGGCTCCCTCTCAGCACTGACCTGCGGCGTCTGCCCAAGCCTTTGCACGGCTTCTCTCCTGGCACCTCCCTTCTGTCACCCACACGATACCCTCCCCACTCTGGTGCCAGTGAGCCTCCCCAACCCAGCTTGGCACACCATGGCAGCCCCTTCAAGTCCTCTGGTGGATCCTCGTGGAGCCACGTCAAACTCCAAGGCCTGCCTTTCCAAGTCCTCGATGCTGCACCCTGCCCTGTGTCGTCCACCACATCTGGGCTTCTGTACCTCACCTCTACCCTCTTCTGGCTGACCATGCTCCCCCCTTCAGCTTCCTCACCAGCTCAGAGCCTTCCGTGGAAGGCCCTTACTCCTGAAGGCCTGGCTCTAACCTCACGCCCTGGGGACACTGAACAGTCCTCCGCAGCACTTCTGTACGCCATGAGTCCGCCCCAGCTCTTGTCTGTCTGCCTACACCACAGTTATTATAAACACGTCTCCCCTATTATGCTCATGTTTGCAGAAAGCAAAACAGAGTTGAGATAAATACTCGATGAATTTCTTGTATTGCTAGCAGAGCTTAGAAAACTTTTTTGGAGTAGTTCTGTAAATATTCAAAACCTAAGAGCTGCCGTCCGAGCCCAGGCCTTGTTGTCTTTCAAGACCCACAGAGTCCCTTCTCCTTGTTGGGTCTGTGCTGGAGGCTGACCTGCTGCGTAGCTGGGAGGCTCTGGAGGAATACAGGCACTTAGCCACCAAGGCCGCGGGGGACAGGAAAGGCAGCCTCGGCAGAGGCGATGCACTGAGCGCATGCCCCACGCAGGCTCTGGGCCAGAGACTGTGGTGACATAGCCCCTGATGTCGGAAAACGGTCACCTACGAATAAGCCAGGACAGCCTGCAGTCTAGGAAAGCCTGTGTTCTTGAACCGCACTTCATAAAGTTTAAGTGTTACTGAGACCTCAGAAAAGGACAGTGAGGCTGTCCCACAAAGTCGACTTACCTCATAAAGTGACCACTTCACAACTGAGCAGCCTTCCAGTTCCAGTCCCCACCGTCTAAGGAGGGAGTACATCTCCTCAAAGCACAGCGCCAGGCACAGGCTGGGGGCCTCTCTCCTGCATGTATTGGCCAACGCTCTAAGGTCTTTGTGCTACAATCTGGACGCTGTGGGGCGGGTCACCACTCGGACCCTGAGGGGCGGGTCACCACCCGGACCCTGTGGGGCGGGTCACCACCCGGACCCTGAGGGGCGGGTCACCACCCGGACCCTGTGGGGAGGGTCACCACCCGGACCCTGAGGGGCGGGTCACCACCCGGACCCTGTGGGGCGGGTCACCACCCGGACCCTGAGGGGCGGGTCACCACCCGGACCCTGTGGGGCGGGTCACCACCCGGACCCTGAGGGGCGCGTCACCACCCGGACCCTGTGGGGAGGGTCACCACCCGGACCCTGAGGGGCGGGTCACCACCCGGACCCTGTGGGGCGGGTCACCACCCGGACCCTGTGGGGAGGGTCACCACCCGGACCCTGTGGGGCGGGTCACCACCTGGACCCTGTTGGGTGGGTCACCACCTGGACCCTGAGGGGCGGGTCACCACCTGGACCATGAGGGGCGGGTCACCACCTGGACCCTGTGGAGCGGGTCACCACCTGGACCCTGTGGGGTGGGTCACCACCTGGACCCTGTGGGGTGGGTCACCACCTGGACCCTGTGGGGTGGGTTACCATCTGGACCCTGAGGAGCGGGTTACCACCTGGACCCTGTGGGGTGGGTTACCACCTGGACCCTGTGGGGCGGGTCACTACCTGGACCCTGTGGGGCAATTACCACCTGAACCCTGTGGGGCGGGTCACCATCTGGACCCTGAGGGGTGGGTTACCACCTGGACCCTGTGGAGCAGGTCACCACCTGGACCCTGTGGGGTGGGTTACCACCTGGACCCTGTGGAATGGGTTACCATCTGCATTTTACAAGTGAGGAAACTGAGATTTAGATTCAGTAGGTGACGTGTCCAAGGTCCCTCGGCTAGTAAGTACAGGAAGTGCTATCTGGTGACATTCATTTGAGCCGATGATCTTGGGATGTGACAACTGCAATATAATTTTCAAATAAGTACACATTTATTTGCATAGTTTATGAGAAGTTCTCTTGGATGAATCAAATGTAAAAACATTATTCACACTTGTTTCAGGTGAGTGGGAGTTTACTGGGATCTGACATGAGTTCTGGTCCAGAGAGGACTTTGCACGCAGGAGGCCACAGATGACCACTAAATCCTGATAATTATAGGCTAGTCAGAGGTCCCCCAGAAGGCACAGTGAACCCCCATTCAGGATGCATCACCATGAATAGCAAGAAGGAATTATGGGAGGGTTCCAAGGACCGCCGTCCTGCCCTGGTCATGTGGCTTTTTTCCCATGGAGCCTACCTATGTCTGGGCAGGGGCTGTGCTGCTGTGGGTAAGGCCCGGGGACAAGACTGATGCAAGCCCCCACCCCCTTCCTCACCCTCTTCCGTCTTCACCAGCCCCTCGTGAGCCACAGTGGGGGATCAACAAATAGGGAACAGTCAGGAGAGGGGACTGTGGGGGCCGTGCCCGTCTCCTTCTCACTAAAGGACAGTGAGACTGTGCCCTATCCAGTCACACCGACAGCGGCTGTCGCAGCAACCACACCCTCCACAGTTTCCCAGAGCCAAGTGGCTGTCCCCAGTGCCCCCTGGCGTGTTGAGGGAGCTGAAAACAGACTGGGGAATGACTCACTAGAACTGAACTCCAGCCCGCTCAGCCCCACCCACCTGCTTCTGCTGCAGATCACCCAGCTGCCCTGCAGGGAGGGCACCAGACACGCGGACATTGTCACTGTCCTTTGGACTTTTGGAAGGACCTCCTTCAACCTGTGTTACAAACCCCAGGTGAGCCCAGGAGTCCCAGGTTCAGGTCACACAGACTGTGGGGCCCCATGGCTTCTGCCAAGCTCTGAGACATGTTAAATATTAAGCCACAAATGCTCTCATTTTCTTTCCCTTAACCGAGGACAATATGGTGGACATCTGGAAAGAAGAGTACTGCTATATACGGATGGGAGCCTTAGGTATAAAGGGAGACCGCAGGCTCCCCTCCCTGGCAGCCACCCCAGCTGTCTGATGGGGGGTAATGTGATTTGTAGAAGGGCTAAGGGCGTCTAAAGCAACTCTCTCTAACCTTTGCTCCTCCGCTAAAGAACCTGGTCTCCGACCTTTGGTCCTCTAGCAGAAATGGCCAAGAGGCCCTGGGCCCCAGTTCTAGCCTCCCCCGCAGGTCTTCCAGCCTGCCCCCCCCAGGTCTTCCAGCGTGGCCTGCCCCCAGGTCTTCCAGCCTGGCTCCCCCCACCAGGTCTTCCAGTCTAGTCCCCCCCTGAGGTCTTCCACACCCCCCAGGTCTTCCAGCTTGCCCCCCCCAGGTCTTCCAGCCTGCCCCCCCAGGTCTTCCACCCTCCCCCCCCAGGTCTTCCAGCCTGCCTCCCCCAGGTCTTCCAGCCTGGTCCCCCCCTGAGGTCTTCCAGCCTGCCCCCCCAGTTCTTCCAGCCTGCCCCCCCAGGTCTTCCAGCCTGCCCCCCCCCCCAGTCTTCCAGCCTGGCCCCCCCTGAAGTCTTCCAGCCTGCCCGCCCAGGTCTTCCAGCCTGACGCCCCAGGTCTTCCAGCCTGCCCCCCCCCCGGTCTTCCAGCCTGGCCCCCCCCCTGAGGTCTTCCATCCTGCCCCCCCCCGAGGTCTTCCAGCCTGGCCCCCCCAGGTCTTCCAGCCTGCCCTCCCCTGGGGTCTTCCACCTGCCCCCCCCAGGTCTTCCAGCCTGGTCCCCCCCTGAGGTCTTTCACCTCCCCCCCCAGGTCTTCAAGCCTGCCCCACCCCCCTGGTCTTCCAGCCTGGCCCCCCCTGAGGTCTTCCAGCCTGCCCCCCCACCCCCCCACCCCCTCCAGGTCTTCCAGCCTGGCCGCCCTGAGGACAAAGGCCTGGAAAGGGAATTCAAAAGACAAACAGCACGAGGAGCAGGAACAAGGGCCAGAGGGGACGGAGAGGGGATGTGGGGAGAAGAGGGCCCGACTTCAGAAGGCCGCTGAGTGACCCAGCAGTCCTGGGGCCATGGGTCTCGAGGAGTGTGAGCGCCTCTGTTCACCATAACTGAGGTCCCACACATCATGAAAAATGGATAGAGTATGTCTTCCCAGTTAGGTTCCGAGGGTGCTCTGGACCGAGGCAGAAGGACAGCTCTTGGTACCGCGGGAGACACACCCTTACTTACACCCTGCTCCTGACACGATATATCTAAAAATGCACCCCATGCTGTCATACGTGATACAGACGAGCAAAGCTCCAGTCCTTATAGAAACGCCGTCACTTTTCTTCTGTCCAAGGCAAAGAAATGCAATAGCAATGCCAAGAAAGGAAGAAAGAGCCAGCCGTGTGCGCTTGGCGAGTATTCACTGCGTCAGTGCACACCAGGCGATGCACACGTTGTGAGTTACGTGAGCTTGTGCACACGCTCTTCTGCAGGCTTAATACAAAGGTTCATTGCATTACACTTCAAGGATCTTTTCGTCTCTTCATATACGTGACCCATAAAATCTCTAGTTCTCTTCTTGCTTAAGCTTTTTAGTTGGCTTTTGTTTTCACAAAATAATGTCCTAGAAACCCTCATTTCCTGAGCATCTCTGCTCAGTGTATGTCTGTGTTGTTCAATTTCCTCCCTTTTACCCCCCCCCCACATACACACACACACACACTACACACACACACACACACACTACAGACACACTACACACACACACTACACACACACTACACACACACATACACACACACACGCCACACACACACACACACTACACACACACATACACACACACACGCCACACACACACACACACTACACACACACATACACACACATGCCACACACACCAGACACTGCAACATGGTCCTATTTATTTAACTTCTCGCACAGCTCATTTGCACCTTTGTATCAGAATTTACAGTTATCCCTAAAACATGTTTTATTTATTCACTGACATATTTTTTAAATATAATCTTGTTTAACCGTCTACTAACAAGCTCAAAAACAAAAGAACAAAAAAATACCCTTGAGAAACAGTTATTAATATATTAATGAATATGCTTTTAAAGTGTAAGTTATTTCTATAAAATGAAAATATTTGACATTCATCTATTTGGCATAATGGTTTGTCAAATCAAATCTATTCTTATAACAAATTTAAAATGTTCTATTTTTTAAAAAATATCTTTATACCCTGCCTAAGTAAAAAATGGGTGGTTTATAGGAATTTTAAGATTGTTTTTAGAAAGACAAAGTGGAAGTGTTGTAAATAGGGCCTATCTGGTACCTGTTGTATCTTGGGGAGCAAGTCTGGTTTCATGGTGGCTGGATGTCCATTCATTGCTCTGGGAATGAGCTGTGGGAAATAAGCACTTTAAGCCAAGCCGTGCCTTGTCACAGGGTCAGATTCTTTCCAGCCTGGCCCAAGACTCGCCTCGTCTTCAGATTTTCACCTCTCCCTGCTTCAAGTCCAGCCTCCTTGGACTCTGCTGCCAACACCCTTGTCCACCAGGCTCCCTCTGCCGGGACGTTTTGGTGTTGGCTGGAACTTCCTTCAAGGCTCTCCTCCTTGGAAAGGTGGTGCCGACGACCCACAGAGTTCCCCACCTTTGCCCTGTGTGCTGTGACCCCGGGCACTGAAGCCTGTGACCCCGGGCACTGAAGCCTGTGACCCCGGGCACTGATGCGGGCTGTGAACCGCTCCAGGCCGCTTCTTCTTTGGCTCCAGAACCCCCGGAAGACAAGAACTGCACTCATTTGCTGACATGGTCCCACAGAGGGCTTGGTGTGTAACAGGTGTGTAATAGTCACTTTTTGAACAGGGTTAATGAATCAATCCTGGCCAGCATTTGGAATTTTTTTAGACCTCTACCAACTAATGATGTCCAGTAGGAGCAACTGATGCAGAAGAAGGTCCTAACAGGGTCGTGGGTCTGCTCCTCTTAGATTTCTGTCTTTCCCGCTCCACCTCCTTCCTGTGTTTCCCAGAAGCGAGGGTGGGACAGAGACCTCGACAATGCACTCTGCAGATGGCCCCTGACTCATGATGGCCCCTTAAAGTGTGGAGAAAACAGTGCCCAGTTCATAGCAACTAGACTTTGAGTTTTGAATTTCGATCCTTTCTCGGGTGAGCGATATTCAGTAAGATGCTGTCTCGTGATCCAGGCAGTGACAATGAGCTGACCGTTAGCCATGGTGCTCAGCTGTGGTGTTTGATGGCTTAAATGTATGACATGCATTGTCAAAATAGTGATACTTTTAACTTAATATGGGTTAATCGGGATTAACAAATCAAGGAGCATTTGTATTTGAAAAGGTTTGTCTACTAAAATGTTTTTATGTAAATGTGATTAGGTTGGTCTTACATAGTCCACTAGTCCCTCCCCACACCCAGCAATGCCTAAGAGCTCCTCCCTCAAAAGAGAGTATGATCAATTAATACACGATTTTATCATTGTCACACCAATTCCAGGGGATTTAAGATGCTTAAGATGGTGACAATGATTCATTATTAGCATAACATTTTTTGTGGGGTACATAAGTGGAGATGGAGGGATTAAGTGCTTGGAAATGCCACGCGTCCCCCATCATTACCCACAGTCTGCACAGCTCCTGGGAGTCCTGTTGTGGGCTACAGTGATCAGCAAATGTCACTCATTAACTCAGCCAAGAGACTTCAATGCAAAAGAAAGGACCCCAGCTCTGAATAAGAGCGTCAAAGTGGAAGAAGGTTGGTGCTCTGCAGAACTGAGCCAGGCCCGAGTGCCATCTGATTGGACCTCCTACTCCCCACTTCAACTCACCAACAGCATGAGGAAGGCCCAGACCTAGAACTCTGTTTTTTTTTTTTTTTTTCCATAGAAGGGACTTTGAAGATCATCCAGCCAAACTGTTCCAGCCAGGCACCTTGGGCGCTCAGGGTCACCCTCAAGGAGTAGTGGGAGACACAGAGCTGTTTCCAATGTTTTAAAGAGTCTGGAGGATTGAAACAAAGTCATAATGACATTATGAGACATGATAACTCATGATTGTTTGTCATAAGATTTCTACTGTCTCAATGACTTGCAGTATTTTAAAATGATACTTGTTTGAGTGTTGATTTTTCCAGTACAGGGAGTGAACCCAGTGATGCTCTATCTCTGAGCTTCATCTCCAGCCCTTTTAATTTCATTTTAAGACAGGTTCTTGCTAAGTTGCCCAGCCTGACCTCAAACTTGAGATCCTCCTGTCTCAGCCTCCTTAGGAGCTGGGATTACAGCCACGAATCCCCACACCCGGCCCAGTGTGTATATTTAAATCAGGAAAACATTAGATATGTATTTATGATTGCTGTTCATGCTCTTCATTGCTTTACTATACACTTTTCTCTTTGTTTATGTGGAAGAAACCTGATCGATTAAACTTCCGAGGGTTCCACCTGTGGAATTCCCCACCTGGCTGTTAACTTCCATGGCGTCATGAAACTGTGCCTTTCCAACAGAGGGGACTTGATGGCCAAGCTGGAACTGTGCACAGGTGGTCCAGTGCCAGGGATCTGGAGGGCCTGGTGTCCGTCTTTCCCCCTGAAGAGAAAGAAGCAGACGTGTGTGTGTGTGTGTGTGTGTGTGTGTGTGTGTGTGTGTGTGTAGGGTTAGAGCCTCCTGGGGACCCTGGGGCCTCCTGGTGAGAAGACCCTAAGGGGTTGTGGGAAACTCAGCAATCAGAAACATAAACGTAGACTAACGCCAACAACTTTGGGGATGCCGCCTCTCCTGGTGGGAATTACCAACCGAAGGGAAAAAAGAAAACAAAGGAGTCAATTCAGACAAGGCAACATCCTTTAGGGTCGGTCCATGGACAGGTGGGGAGATGAGTTAGAAACAAAGCAGCTCTCTTCAGCCTGTTACTGGGGGACCAGGAGCGGTCCCTCCCTTCAGGAGGTTTGTGAGAGAAGACGGCTGCAGTGGCCAGCAGGAGTGGTGTTGGAGAAAGGCCTCCCCAGACCATTCCCCGGAGGTGGTCACCAACTTGGTCCTCCAAAATGCCGGGTGCCCTGTGCTGGTTTCTGGTGATCTGGGCCAGAGATGGGAGCCTCCAAGGTGAGGTCTCTGGGTGACAGCCCGAGGCCGGCTCTCACAGGGCCTCACTTTGTGCGTACTTGTAGTTCCAGAAGCCAGGGATGTGGGACATGGTTGAGATGGGCACCTGCAGGAGAGGTCAGGGGGGCCCAAGGGCACAGGGGGCAGGATCAGCGGCTGCTGAAGCAGCCAGGGCTCTCCCTCAGCTCTGCCCATCCTTCACAGCCGGGGTTCCCACCACCTCAGCTGCTGCCCGACACAGCAGCCAGGGGACAGGTGCGGCCTTGGCCCTCAGTAGCTCCTGAATTCTGGTGGCCCAGGAAGTCATCTGGGTGTGACAAACCCCCCTCTCACACCGCGGGACAGGGACAGGTCTCTCACCTGCTCTGGGTTCTGGGACCACACTCACCTCCGGGTTCTTCCTCCTTAGCTGGGGAGCCTGATTGGGCAGAAGGCATCGTGGGCGAGACTCCATTACTTCTGTATTTACTGGGCAATAAAATGGACCCAGGAAACTTCCCACTCTGTGCGTGTGCAAGGGGAGGTGGTTCCAGTGAGGAGGATTTTGTTTTTAGGTTAGATCTCAACCTGGAAGTTACTTGCTCCAGCAAAGGCACTGGGTCAGAGAACACAGATGGGCCACTGGCTGCTGGAGTGCAGAGCTGGCCAGAGCTCAGTCCCTCGCAGCGGAAACAGAGTAGAGGACAGGAATCTCAGGATCATCTCCACAGCCGCAGAAAAGGCTCTTGATGAAATCCAGCATCTGAAGGGAAGTGAGAAAGCAGGAGATGGTGGTGGGAAGTGAAGGGCGGAGACCAGGCAGAGAGTCACAGCTGACCGACAGAGGCCATCTCTCTACAGAGGGGAGAGAGGCCCTGAGGGGCTTGGGTCCACCTTGGGGGGTGGGGGCTTGGACTTGTAACTGTGGGGCCGTGGGACAGGCTGGGGCATCAGAGCTCGGCGGTGGGAGTAGCATGGAGCGGCTTAGGTAGTGGCACTTGGGGCTTTCCCGGAGCAAAGGGTCTATCCTCTGGGTTGGCTTAGGGTTGGGGTTCCATGGGGTGGAGGAGCTTGGGTAGGAGGAGGCGCAAGAGAGTGAAGCGCAGCTCGTGAGACAGCGGTTAACGTTGAGAATGGCTGCTCCGGTGGTAGATCCACACCCTGGAGCGTCCCTCTAGGATTAAGTGCTGAAGAAACTCGGTGTAGAAGCCCTAGAAAGCAGCCGTGAGGACGGTGGGAGCGCGAGCCCACTGCGCTGACCCTCCCACGCACTTTCTTTTCCAAGAAGCTATTCCCTGCAGCCCTGCCTGGCCTCAGTGGACAGGGAATGTCACATCCCTTAGCAAACTACCTGCTAAGAACAGGGGAAGTGCAGGCTCAAGATAATGCCCACAGGAGGAGCCCAGGGACTTCATGTGACAAGATCCTGAAACTCTGGGAGATAAGGACAGTTTCCCCTTACCATAAAACCTCCAAGAATGTATGGTTAAGAATCCAGTTAGAACCAGTCAGTGGGGACCAAGGTGACTTAGGGTGCATGACAGGGGGGACTTGAAAGTCTGATGTCACCTTGGTCCTGGGCAGGACTCTCTGGAAACTTCTCTGGGATCCCCAATAAAACTGGAGCTCAGGAGAGGCACATTGTCTTTCTCTCTTCTCTGAGGGCACCCACTCTGTCCCTTGAGAGTTTCCCTTTCCCTTTTGTATCCCTTCGATGAGCTCCCTCCTGCACTCCAAGTGACATGTCTGAAACCTTCCTGACGTGTTGGCAGGAGTTGCAGAGGGGTCTCCATGCTGCCTCAGTGTCCTGGAAGACCCCACCTCCTGGGCGAGGAGAAAGACATCTTCAGTTAAAATCACAAAACATGGAAGAAAGAAATCCAAAAGATCCTGGAAGATGGAAGGACCTCCCGTGTTCACGGACGGGGAGAAGCAATATTGTCACAATGGCCAGATGACCAAAAGCCATCTGCATGTTCAGTGCAATCCCCGACAAGACACCCATGTCATTTCACTGAACCAGGAGAAATCCTGAGAATTCACGGAACCACAAAAGACACAGAACAGTCAAACAGTTCTGAGCAAAAAGAGCAATGCTAGACCCGACAGTACCCAGTGTGGAAATCTACCACAGCCTAGCGACAAACAGCATAGTGTCTGCGTAAAACAGACCTGCGGACCCAGGAACAGGGACCTAGAAATAAAGCCATGTATCTGTGGCCATCTGACTCTTGACATAGGTGTCCAAGACACATTGGATGAAAGACAACCTCTTCAACAAATGGTGCTGGGAAAATTAAATGTCCACACGTAGAAGACTGAAAATTAATCCCTGCCTCTCATTCTGTACAAAACCAACCAAAACAGACCAAAAGACTCATAGGTAAGACCCCCAACTTTGAGAGTATTGGAGGATAACAGGGAAACCACCTCCGGGTAGAGGCGCGAGCAGCCACTCCCTGACGGACTCCAGAGCTCAGGAAGTAGAAGCAGGAGTCGACCAGTGGGGGGATATCGAGTTAAAAAGCTTCTTCCCAACACCATGAGCAATCCAGAGAGTCAAGACGACCTCAGACAGATCCTTGCTAGCCGCTCCTGTGGCAGGACTCATATCAGAGGATTGATATCCAGAATATAGAAAGGACTCCAAAAACTCAACACCAAAGAACAAGCAATTCAATCAAAAAACTGACAAAGGATTTGAACCCACACTTCAGAAAGTGCAAATGGCTGATAAGTATGTGAAAAAGACACGACATCTTTAGCCTCCAGAGAAACGCAGATTAGAACTACCTGAGGTCTACCTTACTGCCGTCGGAATGGCTGCCATAAAAACACAAAGAAGCAAAGCTACAACAGCGAACGTGGGTGAGGGTGTGGGATAGAGAAACCCTGATACCCTGTTAGTGGGAATGTGAACTAGTACGGCCACTAGAAAACAGATGGTGATATTCAAAACTCAACAGAGAACTACCATGTGACCCACCCGATGTGTGTGCCTGAAGGAAATGAAGTCAGTCTACAAAGGAGATACTTGAACACTTATCTTTATTATGGCGCTGTTCACAATGGCCAAGTTAGGGACACAGCCGAGGTGACCTTCAACAGATGAGTGGATAAAGACACACACACATGCACACACACAATGGAATATCACAAAGCCATAAAGAAGAGCGAAATCATGTCATTTGCAGGAGATGGATGGAACTGGAGGTGACTGTGTTAGGTGAAATAAACCAGACACAGAAAGAGAAGTAACATGTTTTATCTCATATGTGGAAAATAAAAAATGAAAAAATTTAAAATGTGGCCTGAAAGTAGAAGAGGAACTATGACGGAAGAGAAAGGGAACTGGGGCAGGCAGAGAGCGGGAAGAGGGACGTGGACACAGTGAAACATGACACAGGCAGGACAGAAGTGTCATGGTGAGACTCATCAACACTCATCACAAATTGTGGAATTAATATGAATTGATGTTGATGGTTAAGGGGATCTGGGCGGTAGGTGTGCAAACATTTGGGGGAAGCTTCCCATGCAGAGGGAATAGTCGGTGCCAAGGCCACAGGGAGAGTGTGGTCAGAAGGTTGGGGGACAGCCAAGACACGAGGCTGGACTGGACAGAGGGGGACAGGGTTCCAGATGAGGGGGGGGGAGACGTAGGGGACAGAGTGGCTGGTCACCAGAAACGAGAGGCGAGTACTGGAGCTCCACCAGAGCCACTCCTGACCGGCAGGAAGGTCCTCAGTGAACGGAGGGAGATCAGCGTTCCAAGGTGAACCCGGGAGAAAGGGGCTGGACGCAGCAGAGACCAGGGAGGGCTGAGGGCAGACCTGGAGTAGGAAAACGGGGTGGGACGGGAGAGGCCAAGAACTGGGGGGAGACAGAAGGCCAGCACCCCGCTGTTAGAGGGGAAAGGGACCGAGGACGCGGAACTAGATATGGGGGGAGGCTCTGCAGTCCTGGCCTGATGACTGCTCCCTCACCAGAACCAGTCAAAGGGTCACCTGTAACACTCATGAGAAAACTGCATAAAACCAACCTCCAGCCAGCACACAGGAAAATCAGGGCGGTATTAGCTCCAGCTGGTCCTGGCCCCCTGAGGCTCATTAAGCCCTGATGGGTACAGAAGCCTGCCCAGCCGCCCTGAGTACTCAATAGGCTCGGCTCCCGAGCAGGCAGCTGACTGAGCGCCTCACCCGGGCCCTCCCGACATCCCCTCTGTTCATAAAGGAAGGGGGGTAATTCTTATTAAGACCCACCTAGGGAAAGTGAAATGGCCTGCTGATTTTCCTTAACACCAAGAGCTATTTTCAAGTCTCCCAAGTTGGCAGGAGCGGGGAAGGAGGAGTGTTTGATTCCTATATAAGATTGTTCTACAATAAAGGGATTTTAAAAAAATATATTTCTTCTGTAAGAGTTTTATTCATTCACAAAGCTTCTCTCTCTTTAAGAAAAAAATCCTTATTGTACTAAGAATGTGCATCACCAAAGCCTTCAAGTTAAATCACAAGGGAATCGAGGGGCAAGACTGAAGTCACTTACTGGAACTGAGTTAAGGAGGGAAAAATAAAAGGACCGCTCCCTGCACCTCCTACCCTCTGCCACAGGATGACAGGGAGAGCTTTAGGGAAACATGAGAGGAGTCACTGGGAACAAGAGCTGACATGATTCTCACTGGCCCTCAGAGGGGCTGCTGGCCTCCTCTGCCATCCTGGCTAGTCCCTCAGAATCAGTCATTGAGTTCCTATTATGTCCATGGTGCAATAATCAAAAGAGAGAGGCTTCAAGAATTCAAAGACAGTTTCCATAGAGAGAAAGAGGAGAGCAACAGACTTCACAAGTCTGAATCTATGATTTCTCACCATGTTGAAAAGGGGAAAATGGAGAGAGGGAAAGAACTAAGCTTTCTCAGTCCATCCTGTTTGACAGGCACTGTGCTAGGTGAGTGTAGGAGCTCCCCTGTGCTCTGTTAGTGTAATAGCTCTCCTGTGTTGAGTTAATGTACAACTCTCCTCTGCTAGGTTAGTGAAAGATCCTCCTGTGCTAGGTTAGTGTATGACTCTCCTGTGCTAGGTTAGTGTAGGAGCTCTCCTGTGCTAGGTTAGAGTAGGAGCTCTCCTGTGCTATGTAGTGTACCAGCTCTCCTGTGCTAGGTTACTGTAGGAGCTCTCCTGTGCTAGGTTAATGTACAACTCTCCTGTGCTAGGTTAGAATAGGAGCTCCCTGGTGCTATGTAGTGTAGAGCTCTCCTGTGCTAGGTAAGTGTAGGAGCTCTCCTGTGCTGGGTTAATGTAGGAGCTCTCCTGTGCTAGGTTAATGTACGAATCTCCTGTGCTAGGTAAATGTATGACTCTCCTGTGCTAGGTTAGAATAGAAGCTCCCCTGTGCTATGTAGTGTACTAGCTCTATATGCTAGGTTACTATAGGAGCTCTCCTGTGCTAGGTTAGTGTAGGAGCTCTCCTGTGATAGGTTAGTGTAGGAGCTCTCCTGTGCTAGGTTAGTGGAGGAGCTCTCCTGTGCTTGGTTAGTATAGGAGGTCTCCTGTGCTGGGTTAGTGTAGGAGCTCTCCTGTGCTAGGTTAGTGAATAACTCTCCTGTTCTAAGTTAGTGTAGGAGCCCGCCTGTGCTAGGTTAGTGTAGGAGGTCTCATGTGCTGGGTTAGGGTAGGAGCTCTCCTGTGCTAGGTTAGTGCATGACCTCTCCTGTGCTAGGTAATGTATAAGCTCTCCTGTGCTGGGTTAATGTAGGAGCTCTCTTGTGCTAGGTTAGTGTAGAAGCTCTCCTGTGCTAGATTAGTGTAGGAGCTCTCCCGTGCTAGGTTAGTGAATGACTCTCCTGTGCTAGGTTAGTGTAGGAGCTCTCGTGTGCTGGCTTAGTGTAGTAGCTCTCCTGTGTTAGGATAGTGTAGGAGCTCTCGTGTGCTGGCTTAGTGTAGGAGCTCTCCTGTGCTAGGATAGTGTAGGAGCTCTCCTGTGCTGGGTTAATGTAGGAGCTCTCCAGTGCTAGGTTAGTGTAGGAGCTCTCCTGTGCTAGTTTAGTGTATGACTCTCCTGTGCTAGGTTAGTATAGGAGCTCTCCTGTGCTAGGTTAGTATAGGAGCTCTCCTGTGCTAGGTTAGTATAGGAGCTCTCCTGTGCTAGGTTAGTTTAGGAGCTCTCCTGTGCTAGTTTAGTGTATGACTCTCCTGTGCTAGGTTAGTATAGGAGGACTCCTGTGCTTGGTTAGTGTAGTAGCTCTCCTGTGCTAGGTTAGTGTATGACTCTCCTGTGCTACGTAGTGTAGGAGCTCTCCTGCAGTAGGTTAGTTTAGGAGCTCTCCTGTGCTGGATTAGTGTAGGAGCTCTCCTGTGATAGGTTAGTGTAGGAGCTCTCCTGTGCTGGGTTAGTGTAGGAGCTCTCCTGTGCTAGGTTAGTGTAGGAGCTCTCATGTGCTGGGTTAGGGTAGGAGCACTCCTCTGCTAGGTTAGTGCAAGAGCTCTCCTGTGCTAGGTAATGTACAAGCTCTCCTGTGCTAGGTTAATGTAGGAGCGCTCTAGTGCTAGGTTAGTGTAGGAGCTCTCCTATGCTAGATGAGTGTAGGAGCTCTCCTGTGCTATTTAGTGTAGGAGCTCTCCTGTGCTGGGTTAGTGTAGGAGCTCTCCTGTGCTAGGTTAGTGAATGACTCTCCTTTGCTAGGTTAGTGTAGGAGCTCTCCTGTGCTGGATTAGTGCATGAGCTCTCCCGTGCTAAGTTAGTGTAGGAGCTCTCTTGTGCTAGGTTAGTGTAGGAGCTCTTCTGTGCTAGATTAGTGTAGGAGCTCTCCCGTGTTAAGTTAGTGTAGGAGCTCTCCTGTGCTAGGTTAGTGTAGGAGCTCATTTGTGATAGGTTAGTGAATGACTCTCTTGTGCTAGGTTAGTGTAGGAGCCCTCCTGTGCTGGCTTAGTGTAGGAGCTCTCCTGTGCTAGGATAGTGTAGGAGCTCTCCTGTGCTGGGTTAATGTAGGAGCTCTCAAGTGCTAGCTTAGTTTAGGAGCTCTCCTGATCTGGGTTTGTGTAGGAGCTCTCCTGTGCTGCGTTACTGTAGGAGCTCTCCGGTGCTAGGTTAGTGTAGGAGCTCTCCTGTGCTAGGTTAGTCAATGACTCTCCTGTGCTAGGATAGTGTAGGAGCTCTCCTTTGCTGGGTTAATGTAGGAGCTCTCCAGTGCTAGGATAATGTACGACTCCCCTGTGCCAGGTTAGTATATGACTCTCCTCTGCTAGGTTAGTGTAGGAGCTCCTCTGTGCTGGGTTAGTGTAGGAGTTCTCCTGTGCTAGGTCAGTATATGACTATCCTGTGTGAAGTTAGTGTACGACTCTCGTGTGCTATGTAGTGTAGGAGGTCTCCTGTACTAGTTTAGTGTATGACTCTCCTGTGCTTCGTAGTGTAGGAGCTCTCCTGCGCTAGGTTAGTGTAGGAGCTCTCCTGTGCTGGGTTAGTTTAGGAGCTTTCCTGTGCTAAGTTAGTGTAGGAGCTCTCCTGTGCTGGATTAATGTATGACTCTCCTGTGCTAGGTTAGTGTATGACTCTCCTTTGCTAGGTTAGTATAGGAGCTCCCCTGTGTTATGTAGTATACCATCTCTCCTATGCTGGTTAGTATATGTGGTCTCCTGTGCTCGGTTAGTGTAGAAGCTCTCCTGTGCTAGGTAAGTGTATGACTCTCCTGTGCTATTTAATGTAGGAGCTCTCCTGGCTAGGTTAGTGTAGGAGCTCTCCTGTGCTGGGTTACTGTAGGAGCTCTCCTGTGCTAGGTTAGTGTAGGAGCTCTCCTGTGCTAGGTTAATGTAGGAGCTCCCCTGTGCTATATAGTGTACCATCTTTCCTATGCTAGGTTAGTATAGGTGGTCTCCTGTGCTGGGTTTGTGTAGGAGCTCTCCTGTGCTAGGTTAATGTACGAATCTCCTGTGCTAGGTAAATGTATGACTCTCCTGTGCTATGTAGTGTAAGAGCTCTCCTGTGCTAGGTTAGTGTATGACTCTCCTGTGCTACGTAGTGTAGGAGCTCTCCTGCGCTAGGTTCGTGTAGGAGCTTTCCTGTGCTGGGTTAGCGTAGGAGCTTTCCTGTGCTTGGTTAGTGTAGGAGCTTTCCTGTGATGGATTAATGTATGACTCTCCTGTGCTAGCTTAGTGTATAACTCTCCTGTGCTAGGTTAGTGTAGGAACTCCCCTGTGCTATGTAGTGTACCATCTCTCCTATTCTGGTTGGTATACGTGGTCTCCTGTGCTGGGTTAGTGTACGAGCTCTCCTGTGCTAGGTTAGTGTAGGAGCTCTCTTGTGCTAGGTTAGTGTATGACTCTCCTTTTCTAGGTTAGTATTGGAGGTCTCCTGCGCTCGGTTAGTGTAGAAGCTCTCCTGTGCTAGGTTAGTGTATGACTCTCCTGTGCTATTTAATGTAGGAACTCTCCTGGTTAGGTTAGTGTAGGAGCTCTCCTGTGCTGGGTTAGTGTTGGAGCTCTCCTGTGCTAGGTTAGTGTAGGAGCTCTCCTGTGCTAGGTGAGTGTCGGAGCTCCCCTGTGCTATGTAGTGTACCATCTCTCCTATGCTAGGTTAGTATAGGTGGTCTCCCGTGCTGGGTTTGTGTAGGAGCTCTCCTGTGCTAGTTTAGTGTAGGAGCTCTCCTGTGCTAGGTTAGTGTATGACTCTCTAGTGCTAGGTTAGTATAGGAAATCTCCTGTGATTGGTTAGTGAAGGAGCTCTCCTGTGCTAATTTAGTGTATGACTCTCCTGTGCTACATAGTGTAGGAGCTCTCCTGCGCTAGGTTAGTGTAGGAGCTCTACTGTGCTGGGTTAATGTAGGAGCTCTCCTGTGCTAGGATAGTGTAGGAACTATTCTGTGCTGGGTTAATGTATGACTCTCCTGTGCTAGGTTAGTGTATCATTCTCCCGTGCTAGGTTAGTGTACGAGTTTCCCTGTGCTTTGTAGTGTAACAGCTCTCCTGCGCTAGGTTAGTATAGGAGGTCTCCTGTGATAGGTTAGTATAGGAGGTCTCTTGTGCGGGTTAGTGTAGGAGCTTTCCTGTGCTAGGTTAGTGTATGAGCACTCCTGTGCTAGGTTAGTGTAGGAGCTCTCCTGTGCTAGCTTAGTGTAGGAGCTCTCCTGTGCTGGGTTAATGTAGGAGCTCTCCAGTGCTAGGTTAGTTAGGAGCTCTCCTGTGCTGGGTTAGTGTAGGAGCTCTCCTGTGCTGGGTTACTGTAGGAGCTCTCCTGTGCTAGGTTAGTGTAGGAGCTCTGCTGTGCTAGGTTAGTGAATATATCTCCAGTGCTCTGTATTGTAGGAGCTCTCATGTGCTAGGTTAGTGTAGGAGCTCTCCTGTGATAGGTTAGTGTAGGAGCTCTCCTGTGCTGGGTTAATGTACGACTCTCCTGTGCTAGGTTAGTGTATGACTCTCCTGTGCTAGGTTAGTATAGGAGGTCTCCTGGGCTTGGATGGTGTAGGAGATCTCTTGTGCTAGGTTAGTGTATGACTCTCCTGTCCTATGTACTGGAGGAGCTCTCCTTTGCTAGGTTAGTGTAGGAGCTTTCCTGTGCTGTGTTAGTATAGGATCTCTCCTGTGCTAGGTTAGTGTAGGCGCTCTCCTGTGCTGGGTTAATGTATGACTCTCCTGTGCTAGGTTAGTGTATGACTCTCCTGTGCTAGATTAGTGTAGAAGCTCTCTTGTTCTTCGTTAGTGTAGAAGCGCTCCTGTGCTTGGTTAGTATAGGAGGTCTCCTATGCTGGGTTAGTGTAGGAGCTCTTCTGTGCTGGCTTAGTGAATGACTCTCCTGTGCTAGGTTAGTGTATAAGCTCTCCTGTGCTAGGATAATGTAGGAGCTCTTATGTGCTGGGTTACGGTAGGAGCTCTCCAGTGCTTGGTAAGTGCATGAGCTCTCCTGTGCTAGGTAAGGTAAAAGCTCTCCTGTGCTCAGTTAATGTAGGAGCTCTCTTGTGCTAGGTTAGTGTAGGAGCTCTCCTGTGCTAGATTAGTGTAGGAGCTCTCCTATGCTAGGTTATTGTAGGAGCTCTCCTGTGCTGGGTTAGTGTAGGAGCTCTCCTGTGCTAGGTTAGTGAATGACTCTCCTGTGCTAGGTTAGTTTAGGAGCTCTCCTGTGCTGGGTTAGTGTAGGAGCTCTCCTGTGCTAGGTTAGTGTAGGAGCTCTCTTTTGCTGGGATAATTTAGGAACTCCTCAGTGCTCGGTTAGTGTAGGAGCTCTCCTGTGCTGGGGTAGTGTAGGAGCTCTCCTGTGCTGGGTAAGAGAAGGAGCTCTCCTGTGCTAGGTTAGTGAATGACTCTCCCGTGCTAGGTTAGTGTAGGAGCTCTCCTCTACTAGGATAGTGTAGGAGCTCTCCTGTGCTGGGATAGTGAAGGAGCTCTCCTGTGCTAGGTTAGGGAATGATTCCCCTGTGGTAGGTTAGTGTAGGAGCTCTCCTGTTCTGGGTTAGTGTAGGAGCTCTCCTGTGCTAGGTTAGTGTAAGAGCTCTCCTGTGCTAGGTTATTGTAGGAGCTCTCCAGTGCTTGGTTAGTATAAAAGCTCTCCTGTGCTAGTATAGTGTAGGAGCTCTCCTGTGCAAGGTTAGTGAATGACTCTCCTGTTCTAGGTTAGTGTAGGAGCTCTCCTGTGCTAGGTTAGTGTAGGAGCTCTCAAGTGCTGGGTTAGGATAGGAGCTCTCCTGTGCTAGGTTAGTGCATGAGCTCTCCTGTGCTAGGTAATGTACAAGCTCTCCTGTGCTGGGTTAATGTAGGAGCTCTCTTGTGCAAGGTTAGTGTAGGAGCTCTCCTGTGCTAGATTAGTGTAGGAGCTCTCCTGTGCTAGGTTATTGTAGGAGCTCTCCTGTGCTGGGTTAGTGTAGGAGCTCTCCTGTGCTAAGTTAGTGAATGACTCTCCTGTGATAGGTTAGTATAGGAGCTCTCCTGTGCTGGGTTAGTGTAGGAGCTCTCCTGTGCTAGGTTATTGTAGGAGCTCTCTTGTGCTGGGATACTTTAGGAGCTCCTCAGTGCTCGGTTAGTGTAGGAGCTCTCCTGTGCTGGGGTAGTGTAGGAGCTCTCCTGTGCTGGGTTAGAGAAGGAGCTCTCCTGTGCTAGGTTAGTGAATGACTCTCCCGTGCTAGGTTAGTGTAGGAGCTCTCCTCTACTAGGATAGTGTAGGAGCTCTCCTGTGCTGTGATAGTGAAGGAGCTCTCCTGTGCTAGGTTAGGGAATGACTCCCCTGTTGTAGGTTAGTGTAGGAGCTCTCCTGTTCTGGGTTAGTGTAGGAGCTCTCCTGTGCTAGGTTAGTGTAGAAGTTCTCCTGAGCTGGGTTAATGTAGGAGCTCTTCTGTGCTGCGTTAGTGTAAGAGCTCTCCTGTGCTAGGTTAGTTAATGACTCTTCTGTGCTAGGTTAGTGTAGGAGCTCTCCTGTGCTAGGTTAGTGTAGATGCTCCCCTGTGCTATGTAGTGTACCATCTATCCTATGCTAGGTGAGTATAGGAGGTCTCCTGTGCTCGGATAGTGTACCAGCTCTTCTGTGCTGGGTTAGTGTAGGAGCTCTCCTGTGCTAGGTTAGTGTATGACTCTCCTGTGCTAGGTTAGTATAGGAGGTTTTCTGTGCTCAGTTAGTGTAGAAGCTCTCCTGTGCTAGGTTAGTGTATGACTCTCCTGTGCTACGTAGTGTAGGAGCTCTCCTGTGCAAGGTTAGTGTAGGAGCTCTCCTGTGCTGGGTTAGTGTAGGAGCTCTCCTGTGCTAGGTTAGTGTAGGAGCTCTCCTGTGCTGGGTTATTGTTTGACTCTCCTGTGCTAGGTTAGCGTAAGACTCTCCTGTGATAGGTTACTGTAGGAGCTCCCCTGTGCTATGTAGTGTACCAGGTCTCCTGTGCTACGTTAGTATAGGAGGTCTCCTGTGCTAGGTTTGTATAGGAGGTCTCCTGTGCTGGGTTAGTGTAGGAGCTCTCCTGTGCTAGGTTAGTGTAAGAGCTCTCCTCTGCTAAGTTAGTGTAAGAGCTCTCCTGTGCTGGGTTAGTGTAGGAGCTCTCTTGTGCTAGCTTAGTGAATGACTCTCCTGTGCTAGTTTAGTGTAGGAGCTCTCCTGTGTTAGGTTAGTGAAGGAGCTCTCATGTGCTGGGTTAGGGTAAAAGCTCTCCTGTGCTAGGAAAGTGCATGAGCTCTCCTGTGCTAGGTAATGTACAAGCTCTCCTGTGCTCGGTTAATGTATGAGCTCTCTTGTTCTAGGTTTGTGTAGGAGCTCTCCTGTGCTAGATTAGTGTAGGAGCTCTCCTGTGCTAGGTTAGTGAATGACTCTCCTCTGCTAGGATAATGTAGGAGCTCTCCTGTGCTGGGTTACTGTAGGAGCTCTCCAGTGCTAGGTTAGTGTATGACTCTCCTGTGCTAGGTTAGTATAGGAGGTTTTCTGTGCTCAGTTAGTGTAGAAGCTCTCCCGTGATAGGTTAGTGTATGACTCTCCATTGCTACGTTGTGTAGGAGCTCTCCTCTGCCAGGATAGTGTAGGAGCTCTCCTGTGCTGGGTTAGTGTAGGAGCTCTCCTGTGCTAGGTTAGAGTAGGAGCTCCCCTGTGCTATGTAGTGTACCAGGTCTCCTGTGCTACGTTAGTATAGGAGGTCTCCTGTGATATGTTTGTATAGGAGGTCTCCTTGCTGGGTTAATGTAGGAGCTCTCCTGTGCTAGGTTAGTGTAAGAGCTCTCCTCTGCTACGTTAGTGTAGGAGCTCTCCTGTGCTTGGTTAGTATAGGAGGTCTCCTGTGCTGGGTTAGTGTAGGAGCTCTCCTGTGCTAGCTTAGTGAATGACTCTCCTGTGCTAGGTTAGTGTAGGAGGTCTCCTGCGCTATGTTAGTGTAGGAGCTCTCCTGTGCTGGGTTAGTGTAGGAGCTCTCCTCTGCTAGGTTAGTGTAGGAGCTCTCCTGTGCTAGGTGAGTGCATGAGTTCTCCTGTGCTAGGTAATGTACAAACTCTCCTGTGCTCGGTTAATGTATGAGCTCTCTTGTTCTAGGTTTGTGTAGGAGCTCTCCTGTGCTAGATTAGTGTAGGAGCTCTCCTGTGCTAGGTTAGTGAATGACTCTCCTGTGCTAGGATAATGTAGGAGCTCTTCTGTGCTGGGTTACTGTAGGAGCTCTCCAGTGCTAGGTGAATGTATGACTCCCCTGTGCCAGGTTAGTGTATGATTCTCCTGTGCTAGGTTAGTGTAGAAGCTCCTCTGTGCTGGGTTAGTGTAGGAGTTCTCCTGTTCTAGTTCAGTGTATGACTCTCCTGTGCTAGGTTAGTATAGGAGGTCTCCCGTGCTCGGTTAGTGTAGGAGCTGTCCTGTGCTAGGTTAGTGTATGACTCTCCTGTGCTACGTAGTGTAGGAGCTCTCCTGTGCAAGGTTAGTGAATGACTCTCCTGTGCTAGGTTAGTGTAGGAGCTCTCCTGTGCTAGGTTAGTATAGGAGGTCTCCTGTGCTGGGTTAGTGTAGGAGCTCTCCTCTGCTAGTTTAGTGTATGACTCTCCTGTGCTAGGTTAGTATAGGAGCTCTCCTGTGCTAGGTTAGTGTAGGAGCTCCCTTGTGCTATGTAGTGTATCATCTCTCCTATGCTAGTTTAGTATAGGTGGTCTCCTGTGCTGGGTTAGTGAATGAGCTCTCTTGTGCTAGGTTAGTGTAGGAGCTCTCCTGTGCTAGGTTAGTGTAGGAACTCTCCTGTGCTAGGTTAGTGTAGGAGCTCTCCTGTGCTAGGTTAGTGTAGGAGCTCTCCTGTGCTAGTTTAATGTATGACTCTCCTGTGCTAGGTTAATATAGGAGGTCTCCTGTGCTTGGTTAGTGTAGTAGCTCTCCTGTGCTAGGTTAGTGTATGACTCTCCTGTGCTACGTAGTGTAGGAGCTCTCCTGTGCAAGGTTAGTGAATGACTCTCCTGTGCTAGGTTAGTGTAGGAGCTCTCCTGTGCTAGGTTAGTATAGGAGGTCTCCTGTGCTGGGTTAGTGTAGGAGCTCTCCTCTGCTAGTTTAGTGTATGACTCTCCTGTGCTAGGTTAGTATAGGAGCTCTCCTGTGCTAGGTTAGTGTAGGAGCTCCCTTGTGCTATGTAGTGTACCATCTCTCCTATGCTAGTTTAGTATAGGTGGTCTCCTGTGCTGGGTTAGTGAATGAGCTCTCTTGTGCTAGGTTAGTGTAGGAGCTCTCCTGTGCTAGGTTAGTGTAGGAGCTCTCCTGTGCTAGGTTAGTGTAGGAGCTCTCCTGTGCTAGGTTAGTGTAGGAGCTCTCCTGTGCTAGTTTAATGTATGACTCTCCTGTGCTAGGTTAGTATAGGAGGTCTCCTGTGCTTGGTTAGTGTAGTAGCTCTCCTGTGCTAGGTTAGTGTATGACTCTCCTGTGCTACGTAGTGTAGGAGCTCTCCTGCGGTAGGTTAGTTTAGGAGCTCTCCTGTGCTGGATTAGTGTAGGAGCTCTCCTGTGATAGGTTAGTGTAGGAGCTCTCCTGTGCTGGGTTAATGTACGACTCTCCTGTGCTAGGTTAGGGTATGACTCTCCTGTGCTAGGTTAGTGTAGGAGCTCTCCTGTGCTAGGTTAGTGTAGGAGCTCTCATGTGCTGGGTTAGGGTAGGAGCACTCCTCTGCTAGGTTAGTGCATGAGCTCTCCTGTGCTAGGTAATGTACAAGCTCTCCTGTGCTAGGTTAATGTAGGAGCTCTCTTGTGCTAGGTTAGTGTAGGAGCTCTCCTATGCTAGATGAGTGTAGGAGCTGTCCTGTGCTATTTAGTGTAGGAGCTCTCCTATGCTGGGTTAGTGTAGGAGCTCTCCTGTGCTAGGTTAGTGAATGACTCTCCTTTGCTAGGTTAGTGTAGGAGCTCTCCTGTGCTGGATTAGTGCATGAGCTCTCCTGTGCTAGGTAATCTACAAACTCTCCTGTGCTGGGTTAATATAGGTGCTCTCTTGTGCAAGGTTAGTGTAGGATCTCTCCTGTGCTAGATTAGTGTAGGAGCTCTCCTATGCTAGGTTAGTGTAGGAGCTCTCCTGTGCTGGGTTAGTGTAGAGGCTCTCCTGTGCTAGGTTAGTGAATGACTCTCTTGTGCTAGGTTAGTTTAGGAGCTCTCCTGTGCTGGGTTAGTGTAGGAGCTCTCCTGTGCTAGGTTAGTGTAGAAGCTCTCCTGTCCTGGGTTAGTGTAGGAGCTCTCCTGTGCTGGGTTAGTGTAGGAGTTCTCCTGTGCTAGGTTAGTGAATGACTCTCCTCTGCTAGGTTAGTGTAGGAGCTTTCCTGTGCTAGGTTAGTGTAGGAACTCCCTGGTGCTATGTAGTGTACTAGCTCTTCAATGCTAGGTTAGTATAGGAGGTCTCTTTTGCTGGGTTAGTGTAGGAGCTCTCCTGTGCTAGGTTAGTGTAGTAGCTCTCCTGTGCTAGGTTAGTGTAGGAGCTCTCCTGTGCTAGGTTAGTGTAGGAAGTCTCTTGTGCTGGTTTAGTGTAGGAGCTCTCCTGTGCTGGATTAATGTACGACTCTCCTGTGCTAGGTTAGAATAGAAGCTCCCCTGTCCTATGTAGTGTACTAGCTCTCCTATGATAGGTTAGTATAGGGGTCTCCTCTCCTAGGTTAATGTAGGAGCTCTCCTGTGCTAGGTTAGTGTAGGAGGTCTCCTGTGCTAGGTTAGTGAATGACTCTTTTGTGCTAGGTTAGTGTAGAAGCTCTCCTGTGCTGGGTTAATGTAGGAGCTCTCCTGTGCTAGGATAATGTACGACTCTCCTGTTCTAGGTTAGTGTATGACTCACCTGTGCTAGGTTATATTTGGAGCTCACCTGTGCTGGGTTAGTGTACGAGTTCTCCTGTTTAGGTTTGTGTGTGACTCTCCTGTGCTAGGTTAGTATAGGAGGTCTCCTCTTCTCGGTTAGTGTAAGAGCTCTCTTGTGTTAGGTTAGTGTAGGAGCTCTCCTCTGCTAGGTTAGTGTACTAACTCCCCTGTGCTATCTAGCGTACCAGGTCTCCTGTGCTAGGTTAGCATAAGAGGTCCCTTGTGCTGGGTTAGTTTAGGAGCTCCTGTGCTAGGTTAGTGTAGAAGCTCTCCTGTGCTAGGTTAGTGTAGGAGCTCTCCTGTGTTAGGTTAGTATAGGAGGTCTCCTGTGCTGGGTTAGTGCAGGAGCACTCCTATGCTGGGTTAATGGACGACTCTCCTGTGCTTGCTTAATGTACGACTCTCCTGTGCTAGGTTAGAGTAGAAGCTCCCCTGTGCTATGTAGTGTACTAGCTCTCCTGTGCTAGGTTAGTATTGGAGCTCTCCTGTGCTAGGTTAGTGTAGGAGCTCTTTTGTGCTAGGTTAGTGTAGGAGCTCTCCTGTGCTAGGTTAGTGAATGACTCTCCTGTGCTAGGTTAGTGTAGGAGCTCTCCTGTGCTGGGTTAATGTAGGAGCTCTCCTGTGCTAGGTTAGTGTATGCCTCTTCTGTTCTAGGTTAGTGTAGGAGTACCTCTGTTCTCGGTTACTGTATGTTTTCTCCTGTGCTAGGTTAGTGTATGACTCTCCTGTGCTAGGTTAGTATAGGAGGTCTCCTGTGCTCGGTTAGTGTAGGAGCTCTCCTGTGCTAGGTTAGTGTGTGACTCTCCTGTGCTATGTAGTGTAGGAGCTCTCCAGTGCCAGGTTAGTGTAGGAGCTCTCCCGTGCTGGCTTATTGTAGGAGCTCTCCTGTGATAGGTTAGTGTAAGAGCTCTCCTTTGCTGGGTTAGTGTAGGAGCTCTC
Source organism: Callospermophilus lateralis (assembly GCF_048772815.1). Lineage (NCBI taxonomy): Eukaryota > Metazoa > Chordata > Mammalia > Rodentia > Sciuridae > Callospermophilus > Callospermophilus lateralis. Next base: position 115,953,298 of record NC_135315.1, read on the forward strand.
CTGTGCTAGGTTCGTGTATGACTCTCCTGTTCTAGGTTATTGTAGGAGCTCTTCTGTGCTATGTAATGTACCAGCTCTCCTGTGCTAGGTTAGTATAGGAGGTATCCTGTGCTGGGTTAGTGTAGGAGCTCTACTGTGCTTGGTTAGTGTAGGAGCTCTCCTGTGCTAGGTTAGTGTATGACTCTCCTGTGCTGGTTTAGTGTAGGAGATCTCCTGTGCTCGGTTAGTGTAGGAGCTCTCCTATGCTAGGTTAGTGGATGACTCCCTTGTCTTACGTAATGTAGGAGCTCTCCTGTGCTAGGTTAGTATAGGAGGTCTCCTGTGCTGTAGTGTAGGAGCTCTCCTGTGCTAGGTTAGTGTATGACTCTCCTTTGCTAGGTTAGTGTAGGAGCTCTCCTGTGCTAGGTTAGTGTAGGAGCTCTCCTGTGCTAGGTTAGTGTAGGAGCTCCCCTGTGCTATGCAGTGTACCAGCTCTTCTGTGCTAGGTTAGTATAGTAGTTCTTCTGTGCTAGGTTAGTGTAAGTGCTCTCTTGTGCTAGGTTAGTGTAGGAGCTCTCCTGTCCTTGGTTAGCATAGAAGGTCTTCTGTGCTTGGTTATGTAGGAGCTCTCCTGTGCCAGGTTAGTGAATGACTTTCCTGTGATAGGTTAGTGTAGGAGCTCTCCTGTGCTAGTTTAGTGTAGGAGCTCTCATGTGCTGGGTTAGTGTAGAAGATCTCCTGTGCTATTTTAGTAAATGATCTCTCCTGTGCTACGTAATGTACAAGCTCTTCTGTGCTGGGATAGTGTAGGAGCTCTCCTGTGCCAGCTTAGTGTAGGAGCTCTCCTGTGCTAGATTAGTGTAGGAGCTCTACTGTGCTAGGTTATTGTAGGAGCTTTCCTGTGCTGGGTTGGTGTAGGAGCTCTTCTGTGGTAGGTTAGTGAATGACTCTCCTGTGCTAGGTTAGTGTAGGAGCTCTCATGTGGGGGTTAGTGTAGGAGCTCTCCTGTGCTAGGTTAGTGTAGGAGCTCTCCTGTGCTGGGTTATTGTAGGAGCTGTCCAGTGCTAGGTTAATATAGGAGCTCTCCTGTGCTGCATTAGTGTAGGAGCTCTCCTGTGCTGAGTTAGTGTAGGAGCTCTCCTGTACTAGGTTAGTGATGACTCTCCTGTGCTAGGTTAGTGTAGGTAGCTCTCCTGTGATAGGTTAGTGTAGGAGCTCTTCTGTGCTGGGTTAATGTAGAAGCTCTCCCATGCTAGTTTAGTGTAGGAGCTCTCCTGCTCTGGGTTTGTGTAGGAGCTCTCCTGTGCTGGGTTAATGTAGGAGCTCTCCTGTGCCTGGTTAGTGTAGGAGCTCTCCTGTGCTGGGTTAATGTAGGAGCTCTTCTTTCCTGGGTTAGTGTAGGAGCTCTCTTGTGCTAGGTTTGTGTAGGAGCTCTCCTGTGCTAGGTTAGTGTTGGAGCTCTCCTGTGCTAGATTAGTGTAGGAGCTCTACCGTGCTATGTTAGTGCATGAGCTCTCCCGTGCTAGTTTAACGTATGAACTCTCTTTTGCAGGTTAGTGTATTTGCTCTCCTTTACTCCTCACATCAACACCACCTCATGGATATAATGACCTTCCACAGCTGGGGAAGGGGGAGGCTAGGAAAGAGTGAGGACCTCGCCCCTAAGCAAGGAGAAGCCGCTTTCCTTGAGAACAGATGAAAAGTGAAATTTTGAGGACTGATGGGAAGGAGAGGGGAACAACCGTGGCTGAGCCCAGAATCCCTGGAGTCCAGCCATTGGCCGAGGAAGACTGGCCTTGCAGGACTCAGGGAAAAACTCAAAAGTCACCCTCCCACAGGCCCACTCTAGGGTAGGACCCTGCACTTACAGGGGACACAGAAAAACTGGGTTCAGAAATTGTTAGGGAGACGGGTTTCAAACTCACCACTGCCCTCTGCCTATTAAAGTCTAGACCAGCAGATCTTAGGAAACTGGCGCCTGCATTCAACCAAACAGACAAATTCCATCCCTGGGCCCATCCTGGGAACCGCTGATGAGGGCCTCTTCATTGCAGTACACAGACTTTATTCACGGCATTCTTTGAGAAATTGTTTCTAGTTTTTTTTTTTTTTTTTTTTTTTTTTTTTTCCTTCTGGTATGTTCTCCTTGTCTTGACCTCTGAAACGTAGGCACCTGGACAGCCCCCTCCTCCGGTCCGTCTCCAGCCAGGTGCCCACTCATAACCCAAACCTGGGTTCTCAGGGGTCTATTTTTGTATCCCCTTCCCTCACCCCTGTTTTTCCCTTCTTTTATACACTTACTTTTAATTTAATCTTGGTCAACATATCCCTAGATCCTTTTCTGAAACAAGGAGGAGAAAGAAAAAGAAAGGGCGAAAGAAAGTAAGAAAAAAGATCAAAGACAAGTGTGATTCGAGGTCTCAATCAGAAAGACAGCCATTTCTTCATGATCCCAGGTCAGGGACAGAGCAACCGGAAAGTCAAAAACAGAAACCAAAGGCAGGCTCCGTGGCCCACGCCTTTCCTCCCAGGATCTGGAGGCTGAGGTGGGAGGAAGTGAGTTCAGAGCCAGCCTCAGCAACAGTGAGGCACTAAGCAACGCAATGAGACCCTGTCTCTAAGTAAAATACTAAATAGGGCTGGGGTGTGGCTCAGTGGTCGAGTGCCCCTGAGTTCAGTCTCTGGTGCCCCTTCCCCCAAAAAAGAATAGAAACTGAATCAGAGCAGAGCCTCAAAGCCAGCCAACCGCAGGAAACAAGGTGTGCTGTAGGACAACCCCAGAGAACAGAGTCCTGAGGGTACCGTGGACAAGGATGCTTGACCCATTCAGGGTCCCAATAGCAAAAGAAAAGTGGGGGCCATTGATAGAATGGGGGACAGAAAATTCCACTTCTGTGTTGCTGCTCATTATATAGAATGATCTTAAGGCTAGGTCATTGATATCATTCTAGGGCTGAGCATCTATTTCTGATAAGATCAATGATCTTGTCCTATCTATGGCACTAAAATCTGTTGCTTGTGTAGCCCAGAAATGCCCAAAGTCCCTGGCCTTTTAACATTCAAATAGCAACCGCTGCCTCTTATCAGGTTTCCCTTTGAGCGCTTCTAGTGGTAAAACTCACCTGTTCCATAATCCTGCTTGTCCCATGTCATTTTGGTCAGAACCCTCACTTCAGAACACCAAGGTGCCAAGATCATGCTTTTATTTTTGCCATCTTGTAACTCAGTTCTTCAGGAGTGGCAGCTCACTCCACCATGTGCCTTGAATATGCACATGGCCACATTCCTTCACCTCCCCACGTGGCTGCCCCCAGTCTCACCTCCCCAATGAGGCTGCCCCCAATCTCACCTCCCCACCATGGCTACCCCCAATCTCACCTCCTCACCATGGCTACCCCCAATCTCACCTCCCAAATGTGGCTACCCCCAGTCTCACCTCCCCACGTGGCTGCCCCCAGTCTCACCTCCCCAACGAAGCTGCCCCCAATCTCACCTCCCCAATGTGGCTGCCCCCAATCTCACCTCCCCACCATGGCTACCCCCAATCTCACCTTCCCAATGTGGCTGCCCCCAGTTTCACCTCCCCACGTGGCTGCCCCCAGTCTCACCTCCCCAACGAGGCTGCCCCCAATCTCACCACCCCAACGTGGCTGCCCCCAATCTCACCTCCCCAACGAGGCTGCCCCCAATCTCACCTCCCCACCATGGCTACCCCCAGTCTCACCTCCCCAACGTGGCTGCCCCCAATCTCACCTCCCCAATGTGGCTGGCCCCAGTTTCACCTCCCCAACGTGGCTGCCCCCAGTCTTACCTCCCAATGTGGCTGCCCCCAATCTCACCTCCCAACCATGGCTACCCCAATCTCACCTCCCCACCATGGCTACCCCCAATCTCACCTCCCCACCATGGCTACCCCCAGTCTCACTTTCCCCACGTGGCTACCCCCAGTCTCACCTCCCCATTGTGGCTGCCCCAATCTCACCTCCCCAATGTGGCTACCCCCAATCTCACCTCCCCACCATGGCTACCCCCAGTCTCACCTCCCAATGTGGCTGCCCCCAATCTCACCTCGCCACCATTGCTACCCCAATCTCACCTCCCCACCATGGCTACCCCCAATCTCACCTCCCCACCATGGCTACCCCCAGTCTCACTTTCCCCACGTGGCTACCCCCAGTCTCACCTCCCCAACGTTGCTGCCCCAATCTCACCTCCCCAATGTGGCTACCCCCAATCTCACCTCCCCACCATGGCTACCCCCAGTCTCACTTCCCCCAAGTGTCTATCCCCAGTCTCACCTCCCCAACGTGGCTACCCCAATCTCACCTCCCCAAAGTGGCTGCCCCCAATCTTACCTCCCCAATGAGGCTGCCCCCAGTCTCACCTCCCCACCATGGCTACCCCCAATCTCACCTCCTCAACATGGCTACCCCCAGTCTCACCTCCCCAACGTGGCTACCCCAATCTGGAGGTGCAGTAAATGGCATCTTGAAACAGGGCACACAGTGGAGAGCAGCGGACAACTGCCATTGTACCTCCATGCTCAGAGTCTAGGCCCCACTTCAGCACACACACACACACACACACACACACACACACACACACACACGCGTCTCCCATTCTCCAGGCCCGAGGCCACTGAATTTCTCTGCTTGCACAGATGGCAGCAGCTCCCATCTCCCATTCTCACACAGGGAACACTGTAACCCTTGTTTTGTGATAAAATGGCCTGCTCTGTGCTACCTAAAACCCTGTGGCACACCAACCACCCGGTCTGTGTCCTCTCCGATCCATTTGCTGGTGTGTGGGAAAGAGAGAATCAGGCCCAGGTGTCATGACTGCTGTCGCCTGTCTCCTGCTCTGCGTGTGCTAATGCTTAGGCAACCATCCTGCGTCTCTCTTGCAGACACAGATTTCAGAACTGAAACCACAGCTCAAATCCAAACATAGGAAAAAATATCCTAATTCTGCAGGATTTGGTGACACTCCATCCAGATGATCTAAATAGAACACTTAACCTATCTGGAGCAGCTTCCCCAAGGACAGCGAATGGACACTTGCCTTCCGTTTGCCTGGCCCAAGAGACCACTGAGAAGACCCTTTCGGAATATGTCTCAAACAGTGCCCATTTCCCACCCAGAGGGCAGGACCTGCTCACGGGGCCCTGCGCGGTTTCCCAGTTCCCCATGTTAGGGTTTACCCTCTACTCGGACCTCTTGATCACCACCCTGACCCCATCGGTCTGTTCCTGATTCTAGCCTAAATCTTCCCAAGGAAGCAAAAAGTCACACACATAAAACCTGAATATGTGAAAATGTCAAAACCGGTGAGTTACACAGTCACTGTCATAGGCGTTGTGGCGGAGCCTGTGACAGTTTATCATTTATGCGTTTTCAACAGAAACTTGGTCGTTTTGGCTTACAGCTGAGTCTCCATATAAGGCTGTATTGAACACAAGAATGAATAATCCTTTTTATCTTCACGACAGGCAGTGACTAAAGATCAATTCCTGGAACTGTGAGTCATCTAGTTATCCTAAGGACCAAGGGAACCGTGTGAGTTTTGTTGCCACGAGTTGGCCTCCTATAGCTTGGGCACTCAGGGGGCTCACAGAATGGACCCTAGGAAGCTGAAGACCAGGCCTCAGGAACACGATGGTCTCCCAAGTGCAGCTAGTGCGTGAGGACCTCCCTGGCCGCTTCCTTTTTGACTTCTCTTCAGCATAGCAAGGACCGGTTAAGGACCCTTTCATAGATAACAGGGCCTTTCTTCTACAGCAGCTTGGCTGAGTAGATCTCTCACCTAGAGGACACGCTAACACCTATTCTCAGTTTCTGATCACCTACAGCTGCGGCTGTTGATCATCATCTATTGAGTCACCTCCAAGTATCAACCTTGGGGTGTACTCATCTCTATTTGTGTCTATTATCCCTGATCTTTGAGAAAATCCTGTGAGGTGAGCACTAGTTTCCTGTTTTACAGACGATAACATGCAAGTTCAGAAAGGTCAAGTACTTTGTCTCAGGCCACAAAGAAGGGACAAGACTGGCACCCAAATGCACATGTGTGTAGCTCCAAGCCTTTTCTTTTCCTGATTTCTATTCCGGGTACATCCTTCCAACTTCTCAGAGAATGAACATTAGTAGCCACCTATACAAGTCAAAATCAAACAAAGAGTGATACCTTATGGCAATCTGAACAGGGGAAGTTTAAGTTTAAGGAATCATTAACTCTAATGGAATACTGGAATAAAGAGGAATTGTCTAGTAAAAAGTAAAGAATAACTCTGAGTGATAAGATAAGCAATGCATCTTTTCATAAATGGGCAAAGGATTTGAGTAGATATCTCACTAGAGAAGATTTAGGAATGGCTAGGCAACACATGGAAAGGCAACCTCATCCGTGCCTCATCGGAAGGTGACAGTTATTAGCCACTCTAGTCATTGCAATGTGGAAATGTAGTCTTAGAGTTGCCAAATCTTCCAATTTTTTTCAAAAGCCTAGAAATTCAGATTTTTATATAAAAATTTCCTTTTTTCAATTGGAAATAGCTCAAAATAGGTCCAATCAATAGTGCAGGACTGGCCTAGCTTGTTTGTGACTCCACCATGGGAGGGTCTCTGGGGAGGGCCATAGCAAAACACGGGTTTCAGAGACTCCGTGGCAGCAGTGTGTGCAGTCCAGACCTGAAGGAGAGAGGGTGAGGTGGGATAGCCAGCAGCAAGACGAGCTGTGGAGAGGAAGGGCCTCGGGTGACTCAGGGAGCAGCGCATGCCTCACACGCTCATCGCACTGCAGGCCAACTGCTGGGACCCAACCAGAGATGGCTTCTCTGGACAGGCTGAGCTGCTCCGTGTCCGCGTCCCTCCTCCAGGGACTTTTGCCATCACCCCCAGCCCTGATCCCCGAACAAACTGCAGCTGATCTGAGGAAATGGAGTTTTCTGTGGGCAACTATAGTTACAAGAACCAAACAAGTCTTAGAATAGCTTCCCTCTATGTGTGGGACAAGACTCAGTCATAGCCCCTTGAAGTGGGTGGGCCCAGGATTTGAGGAAGTCACATTTCCCCACTGTTAGGACGTTCTATCTCACCAGCCTTGTTCACTGTGCTAAGGTAAGTCACTGTGGCAACTGACACACAGCGTCCCACTCCCTTCCTCCTTCCACAGCACTCACCACACACAGACACTTTGTAGGGCTGGGTACTTGTGCAAACGCCTAACGCAGTACTCAGAATGATGCACCTTGCCACGAGTTTTGGCAAAGGCCACTTCCTCTGGTTACAGAGTTCTCCCTTAGTGCACCATGCTGCTTTGGGGTTCTGAATAGGCCTCTTAGCGTCCTCAGCCCAGAGGTCCTCGTCTCTCTTGCTGGCACGTCTTGGCAGCAGAGGAAGCGGAGGATCACATATGTATGAAGGAAACAAAAACGATGTCTTATGATCGTGCACGCACAAAATACAGAGTGAGAACTGAGGGGTTACCTGTTGATCCACCTTACAGAAGTTCCCGTGATTCACCAAAGCATTGATCTACTCATCTTTATTCTCCTAAATCACGTTTAAGGCCTGTCCTTAGAGGTAGGTTGCTGGCCTCATTCAGGTTTCTTAAAAGTGAGTTCTAATAAGTCACACTGGGGTTCCCTGTGACCAAGGGTCTTTCCCTCACTCGCCAAGGCGGCTCATACTCTCAGGAGTGGTAGGAACCCACCCTGTAAACAGTAGAAAACAAGGAGGGTTTCCGTAGCTCCTCCCGGTCTCCACCCGTATGAACCCATCCCCAGCAGAGGGATGTGTGGAGCTCAGGAAGACCAGGTGTACTGATAGCTACCCAAGGCTCCTGGGCCACCTGCCAGATGGGCAGCCAGAACCAACCTCTGGTAGATCCAGGGGACCTTCTTGTCTTCCGTCCACCTGGCTGTATACCGTGGGCCACCAAGTGCCTCTGAGGACACAGTGGTCCCACCATTCCTAGGAGTGTTCCATCACGAGAGAAGAGCCTTGACCAAGAGGCATCAGCTCTCACCTGTACGATTTGCGGAGTGGGGTCAGTTGTGACAGTTGCCATCTCTTTCGGTTCTCACAACCCTTGCTCTTGTTGTCCCCGTTGAACTTCTGGCCACCAGCACTCCTGCTCCCATCAGGCTGTGAGGGCCACACTCCTGGGCAGGGTGGGTCATGCTCTTCACGCTCAGGGCTGGGCCTGCTGAGCTGAAAAGGCCTCCTGTCCCTCAGGGTAAAGCCCTAGGGAGGCAAGAACTCAGCCATCTGAGAACTGGGGAGTGTCCCTCAGCTTCTGTTGACGTCCTGAGTTCTTTCTCAGCAGGAATCCCACCCCCATTTCCCTGACAGAGAGATTCAAGAATGACAGAATTCAGAACCAGGGACTGACATAAAGGTGTGGCTGTGGGCAACTCTCCAGGCATAAGAATCCAAGGGCAGAACGAGGACCTTCATGCCTGGAGAGGTGCATGAGCTCCCTCCGTTCTGCCCCAAACACCTGCTCGGACTTCAGTGTCTTTCATTTTCTCTCTTCGTTGCTCTACATACTGGACATCTACTGAACATCTGCTATATGGCAGGCCTTGTTGGGGGTGCTGGAGATGAAACCATACAAAACCATGTCTTCCTGGGTGGGAACTAGAGGCCAGGACCAGGGCAGGTTTTCTCAACGAAGGCCCCTCAGAGCCAGGTGACCAGTGTGTTTCCATCCGTGTTTCAGCCTTAATTGAAATCACTTCTGGGAGAGGCTACAGCTGTGGGTGGAGGAAGTTCTTGGCCTGAATTGACCCAGGTGACCAGCCAGTATTGCATGGCGGTCCCCTGAACACCTCGTCAGGAGGAAGGTGCACAGGTTGAAGGTCTCAGTCCTCTGGATATTTAAGGACAGAAGCTGGCTCTGTTTATTGGGGTTTGTCCCTCCCTCCTCTGTGTGCTGTTTGTGTGTGCGCATGAGCACACATTAGTGTGCCCTCATATCTGTGCAGACCTTATTGGACTTATATGTCAGGGCGTTGTGTTGGGCTATGTTATTCTCCATAAAATGGAGAAATAAAAATAAAATCTTCATAATTGCTTAAAAATAAGATTCCTGCACCACAGAACAAGAACCAGACTCTTAGAACCAGAAGGCACTCTGGAGACTTCAGTTCTATCAGTCAAAAATGGGCTCGGGGGGCGGGGGAGGGAAATTCTGGTGTAACAAAGATTAAGAGAGTAGGTCTGGCTGGGCCAGTGGTACACGCCTCTAATCCCAGCCACTCCAGAAGCTGAGGCAGGAGGGTTGCAAGTTCGAGGCCAGCCTCAGCTACTTAGTAAGATCTTTGCTCAAAATAAAAAAAAGAAAAAGAAAAAGTGGGGGGGGCAGGGGTTGTGGCTCCGTGGTAGAGCGCTTGCTAGCATGTGTGAGGCACTAGGTTCCATGCTCAGCACCATCTATAAATCAATGCATAAAATAAAGGTCCATCAATGTCTAAAGAAAAAATAAAAAAAAATAAAAAGGGCTAGGAATGTAGTTTAGTGGTAAATCACCCTGGATTCAATCTTCAGTGCAAAAAGACCAGGCTCTGAAGTGAGATGCAATTTAAACTTCTGACCTTGCCATTTAAAGGTAGTACGGATCGTTTTGTTCTTAAATAACTTATTTATTTAGGTCTCAGTCTCCTTACCTCTAAAATGGAGAGAACTGCTGTAAGGTTCAGTCAGGAAGTCCATGTAAACTATCCCCATAGTGCTTGGTGCAACACGCTCAGTGAAGGGACTTTCTCAAGTCACACAGCTAGTTAGAGGTAGACATGAAACTAACTAGGGTTCCTACTCCCTGGGGTGATTTTTGACACCGCCCCTGCACTATGCGGTAGAAGAACAGCAGGGCAGTGAGGTGAGCAACTTAGTTCAGATGTGGGTATAATGGTGCCCAAAAGGAAGGAAAAATCCTGTTCTTTTGAGAACTACTGTGCCAAGCATTATTCTGCTTACCACATATATGTATGAGCACATTTATCTTCAGAGAAACCTACATGGCATTATTATTGTCCCTACCCTAGAGACGGAGACGGAGGTTAGGAAGAGTAAGGCACTGAGCCCCCAAACCGTGCCTTACTCTACCTGAGGCAGGGTCTGGAGGCACAGTGAATGCAACGCAAGACAAAAGGGACTTGAGACAAGGCGGTGGTGGGTCACTGTCACTGCTCTCAGGGGCTGCCCCTTCATGAGACTATGATTGCCATTTGGGGAAGAACTCGGTGTAATTTGAGTGGACAGTGTTGTCTCCCTGTATGAGAGAATCTGTAGACAAAGAACCTGCCACCATTCAGGACCAGAGTTCCAGGGGAACAAACCAGGTGCACCACTTGACGTCAGGGGAAGGTGCTCTGTTTCCAGTGTGAAATGCCAAATTGTCCAGGAATGATAAAGTCACCCTAGTTTTTCTTATGAACTCCTAGAAGTCATCTTTGTTGGTATAAATGAGATCATTTAGCCTAATTAGTTCCAAGCTTAATTAGCAGTAATTATCCCAACATGGGAGTAATATGCGAGCAGGAAATGCAGAGTCCTCGATTAGATAGATCTCTAATTGGTGTTGCAATATTGTAATTAAAGCGTGTTTGCACTCCTCTGCCGCAGCACACGATCTGTTTCCTGTCTGATTAAACAGGGAGAACCAGTAGCCTTAGAAGGGGCCAGAATGTGGATCTGACTCCCGAAACATGTTAATCCCATGAAAAGAGATTTGGACACCTGTCTCTGTGGTCAAGGTGAGGGCCCACACTAGGCTGTGGGCGTGCAGAATATTCTTGGGCCAATAGGATTTGCTTTTGGTCTGCTCAACCCTCCTGCTCCACAGAGTATAAGCAGGAGAAGGTAAATATTTGATTGGAAGGTCACTTTGTCAGTTTCTGTACTTTTGAGGATGGATTCAGACAACTCAGGGAAGGCTGTAAAAAGAATAATAGCTATCATTTATTGAGCATTTACTATGTGCCAGATGCTACGCTAAATGCTTTAAATGTCAAAACTCATTGAAACTTCAGTGACACCTCTGAGATAACTTGTTAAACTCCGCATCTTACAACTCTTCTTCCTGGAGGGAAGGGGTCGCTTCCTCTGGCTGAGTCTGGGTGATCCTTCATCTCTTGCATTCTCATCACTCTCTGGAGGCCACCTCTGAGCACCAGACCTGGTTAGTTCCCCTCCAGAGTTCCTTGTGACTTTTTTCTCACACTCTATCAGAGTCTAATTGTCCATCTCCCCCATCAAACTCTAATCTAACCTCTGCCTCAGCCACTGCTCTTGGCCCAGTGCCCGGCACCTAGTGAAGTGCCAGCAGCATTCAGGAACTGACCAAAAAGAGCCAAACGAACTGTCACCCAGGTCATCAGTCACCCAGAGATTCAAACCAGGTCTGTGGGGTTCTCTACTCCATGTTTTCCATGACATCCTGCTTCATTTCTTTATGTTAGAAAAATCAAAGGTAAAGTTTCTAGGTAATACAAACATAATAATGTTCATTTGGGGAAAGGAGAAAGGAATAGACACTTTCTTCCCATTTCAAAAATGCTGTTTCACAGTTTTGCAATAGATTCCCTTAACCACTCACTAAGGGAGAACTCGGTGCAGTCGACCAACGCTTTCATTTGATGATGAAGAAGTTGTGGCCCAGAAAGGTGACATGACGTGCCCAGGTTTACACAACTGTGCCCTCTGAAGACATGCTACTGGGATACTGCCTGAGAAAATATGCCTGCTTTCCCCGTGTGAGAAGAAAAACAAAAATGTTTGACATCTGCTGCTTTGGGGGGGAAAGTCAACAAAGTTGCCAAAAAACAAGGCCAAAAATCCCTCATAAGGGACTCTCATTCAAGATAACTCCTACAAATGACAGAAAGGATGACATGACCCAAGGCAGGTGTGTTAGGGAGCCCATGTCCCAGCTATTCCTCCCCCCACGGGGCCAGGATGAGCCTCAAGGAGGGCTGATTTCTTCAGGAAAGGAATACGCCTGTCCCTGAAACGTCACCTAGTTATTTGAGTATATATCTCTGCACATATCTGAGGGCCAGGCACGGTGGTGCCTGTCTGTGATCCCAGAGACTCGGGAGGCTGAGGTGGGAGGATTGTGAGTTCAAGGCCAGCCTCAGAAACTTTATGAAGTCCTAAGCAACTTAGCAAGACCCTGTCTCAAAATAAAAAATCAAAAAGAGCTGGGAACGTGGCTTGGTGATCACGCACCCCTGGGTCCAATCTCCGTTACCTAAGTAAATAAATAAAGACCCAACTTGGAAATGGGTCTTCCTAAATAGTCTTTAGAATGTCCTTCCTAGTGTATAAAGTGGTCCCCTGGGGATCTCACTGGCCTTCTCTCTGCATCCAGGCTGCGCTCCCTCATTCATTCACTGATCACCTGGCCCTGACTGGGTTCCTGTTCTGAGCTGCATAGGATAGGCCTTGGGAAGGCCGCGTCCTTGCAATGAGAAAGTAATTGCTCTCCAGTAATTTCCCCTACCTCCACCCATTGAAGACGGGGTTGTCTATCACGCTTCTTATCTGAGAAGTATCAGCCTCCTTTGGAAGGGGAAGGAGGGGAAAATTCAGAACTAATTGGTTTCATGTCTCCAATCATCAAGCAAGCAAGTTCACGTCACCCAACTACAGCGACAGTGATGAGCTGGGGGGTGGGCAGGTCAGAGAGAAGAAATGGCAGGACTGCAAGCAGAGAGGGGTTCCATACACCTCTGGATGGCAGAACAAATGAACAACAAATGAACAACGAAAAAGTTGAACCGTCATGATTTGGACATGAGGTGTCCCCCAGAGCAGGAAGATTCATATGTAAAGTGACTGAACTACGAGAGCTGTGACCCAGTCAATCCCTCCTGGTCTGAATGGCTTGACTGGGAGGCAACGGGAGGCAGTGGGACATGGCTAGAGGAGGGGTTGCTGGAGCACACCCTGGGAGGGCTGCTCTTCCCGTGGCTCCCCCTGCACCCCGTGCTCCTTGATGCCAGGAGAAGAGATGGTTCTTTTTGCTGCTCCCTGCCCCCAAGACACGTTGCTTCATCTTGAGCCCAGAGCAATGGGCTGGTTGTCTATGAACTGAAATCATCTGCCTCCAATACACTGTTGCTCCTCTAAGTTTTTCTTGTTGGGTATTTTGGTCATGGTAATGCAGAAGCTTCCTAAAACAGAAATACAAAAAAACCCAAAATCTTATTCATTCATTCCACAAATATGTGATGAGCACCTGCTAGGTGCCAGGCACTGTACTAGGGGCAGGGTTCTGAGATAAAATGATCTTATTCTGGAGACTCTCAGGATTTAGAGGAGGAGCCGTACACATCCTCAAAATTAAGATGACATAAGTCCTAAAGGAAGTATATATGTAGTGCTAGATGGAAAAAGAAAATACTGAATTTGGAGACATTTTAAAGATGAAGTCGAAGATTCTCATGATTATAAAGATGCATAATCAAGGACTGGGTTGGTCAGAAGTCTTTACCTTTTTAAGGTGGTATTATTTAACCAGGAAAGGGAAGGTAAGAGGAGGTGTAGGTTGGGGTTGAGATGTCCCAGGGCAATTGAAAATGTCTGGGACTCAGGAGAGACATACAGGTGTCAGGGAAGCCATGCAGACGTAGCCGTGGAGCCCTGGGAAGCTGTTGGAGAGTACAGGGACGGTGACAGGGAGTCAGTCAGTGGTGTCACATCAGGGGGAATGGGAGTAGGGCAAGGGACAGGTGCGGACAGGAGCAAGAGAGAGGACATGCATGATTCCTGCACCTAGAAAGATGTGGGGCTGTGCTGCGGCCTCGGGGTGAGCACTCGCCAGGCGCGGACGAGGCCCTGGGTTCCATCCTCACACCACATAAGATAAATAAATAAATAAAGATGTGTTCATCTACATGATAATGCAAAGCTTCTAACCATTCCTATTTGATAGAAACTGCTTGAACCTGAGTCACAAGTGGCTTTGAATCGTCAGATCCACAGAGCCCTTGCTGGCCTCCATCTTGCCTGACCTCTCTGTGGGCTCTGCACTAGGGCCTCTGTCCATGCCTCTTGAAGTTCTCCCTCACCTGGCTTCAGTGATGCCATCTTTCACTTCTTCTCTTGCTCCTCATTTTTTTCCAGCTATTTCTTCTACCTTTACATTAAGTATCAGGGATCCCAAGAGTTCTATCTGAAGACTTCTCTTTTCATTCAATGTGCACTTTCAAGGGATTTTGCAAAGTTTCATTTGCTGCTTATGAACAGATGGCTTTTAAACCGTATTTCTAGCCCAGACATCCAGTCGAACACAATATCTGGCATATAGAAAGTAAGCAATAAATGTCGGCTGAAACCACCGGAGTTCTAGCTGGATTTTGTTCGGGCCACAGACTCCAGTGGCCATAATCATCAGGATGTCCCAGATTATGCCTGTGGGTCTTCAGATGCATCATAAATGGAAATAATCTTCTGGGCCTGATCCTTCTTTCTCAACTTTTCCCCCTTGGGGAAGTGGCATTTGTTAGGAAGGATTTCTTTTGTGGGTTTCAAAGCCTCTCAAGACTGTGGCACCACATCTCTTAGGAGATGGTTTGACCATACTACTTTGCCCGTAAGCACTTCCATCCTGTGGCAGAGCCTGTCGGGAGAGATTCCAAGACTACGACTTTTCCTGAGGATAAGGGGATAGCTTGGACATTTCTAAAAAATCAGGCATGGACCCCAGAGGCGGAATTGTCAGCCTACCTCAACGCTGGCATGCAAAGGCTTCCATGAGAAAGGCTGCAGCACGCCCTGTCATGGAGAGAGGGTGGCACGTGCTGACGTTGACATGTGCCTGTGCTCTGCAGAGCAGAAGGGCAGACGCCGAAGTGCGACTGTTCGAGCTGCAGCGGGACATTAAATCTGCAACAGCCAGCAGTTGGGCAGGAGGCAGTCTGGCTGTGGGTCACCAGCAAGGCTACCTTCTAAGTAGATAAGGGAATCTCTGCATTAGGGGAGGGAGAGATTGGTTCCTGAGATAGGTGGGGAGGACTAGAAAGGATTCTAGGCTTCACTGTGCAGGAACACTACTTGCTTTCATTTCCTGGGTCTCGTTATTTCCCCACATGTTTTCCTTCCACAGAATCAGGCATTATTCTCATTGGGGGTCAGTTACATGCCAATTTTGATGCTTAAAAAAATAATGGTTTTTGTACCATTCATTGTTGAGCATATCTTTTTTTTATAAGTGAAACATTTTCTCCTTGCTTTCACTTGACTCAGAAGTAAATGAATGGGTTCCATCTTGTCTTTCCTTCTTACATGTGTCTTGGGCATTTGGCAAGTACGTAAGAAATGTCACCTCAGTTAGAATATTTTGGAAGTAAGTTATCTGTGATTATGAAAAGCAGGCCAGAGTACAATTCTCTTCCGAAACTCACTGATGACATTGCTGCTGCGGTAGTAGCAACAATCTCTTATTAAGATTTTTAGAATATTCTCCTCTGAAAGACCTAAGTCAGTTTCCTAAATTTTGCCGTCTGTTGGCTTCACTCTGACAGAACATTGTCACCAGAGCCAATGGGCCTGTAAAATCCACTTGTTGAAACCGTGTTCGTTTGGGGTGGGGGTGGGGGGTCAGGAGAGGGAGGATTGAAGAGAGCTCTCAGGGTGCGGTATCCCTCGGTCAAGTAAGATGGGACTGCAGACAGACACCGTCAGCACTGGGTGCCACACGTTCCCACGCTGGGGGTGCTCAGTCCCCGTAGGCTTCCCAGCCACCAAGGCTCTGTTCCCCAGCACTGAACCTTCGCATTTTTCTCTCTTTCTCTTTCTCTTTTCCCTCCCTCCCTCCTTCCCTCCCTTTCTCCCCTAGCTCCCACACAACATGAGGTGATGGAAAGTGCCTGATGCCGAGACCTCACCCCTCCCGAGCCTCCTGTGCTCACCTTCACCCAGATGCTCTCTGTGCATTAGAAGGAAAGGAGCCACACTCAGGCCTAGAGGTAAGTCGAGACCTAAGGACCGTAGGCTTCAGGACCTCTCACTTTCACCAAGCTCTTGCAAGGCCCTTTTCTTCAGGAGGTCCTCAAATGGAAGAGCTTCCGGCCACATGCACCTGGACTCGGCTCTGCCTGTCCCCATAGTTCACTCTCAAGTGCTAGCTGACCTCTTCCTCAGCAAGACCCAACATCCATTTCACCTGACAACGAACCCCACAGTTGCTCATCTGAGACACGTATTGGAGGGACAGAGCCACCACACAGTGACGTTTCCAGCATGATTGCTACTTCAAATGTTGGACCCTATTATCTTGAGATGAGCTTTTATACCAACCAGATCTTTTGATTTGATGCGAAGGGTCTTGACAAATTTTAAAAGCACCCCCCACACTTTTATAACTATCAGCTTACTGCTTATTCAATCATGGTCTTTCAATGACAATTAATCAAAGAGATAAGAATTTTAGGAAACTGTAGTTTGGGGTTCTAGTACATGGTAGCATTGGTGGCAACTGTAACTGCAAGCGATGGGTTGGTCATCTTGGAAAGGGCCAGCTGGTGAGAAGATGGGGCAAGGGGTGGATCTGGAGGGAAGAGAGTTAAACATCTACCAGGAACCTACGCTTTACGAAGACCTGGCATTTCTTACAATCATGTTGCATGTGATCCTGGGGGACAACAATCCCCATCCAAGATTCCCCAGACGTTTGCCGGAAGAGTAACTATTTCAGGATTGAAGTAAAAAGAGAAAAAGAGGAGGTAAGGTCAGTCCCAGGGTATTGTCCTGGGCCTGGGGATTTATTCAGATTCCAAGTCACTGAATACTCTGTCTAGGGCACTTGTGGTCTCGCAGAGGTGGGGTGAACATTCAGCGTATCTTTGTTCTAACACAGTGAGAGCTTACCAACAGCACTGCTCCAGGCAGGAGGAGAACGGCCCCTGGCACACCAGGCAACTTGCAAGTTCTGTCTCAGGCCCCTTTTCTTCTGAGACATGGCAAGAGGAATGGAAGCCTGTCTCCGTCATAGTTACCCTGTGAAATAATAGCAGGGGGTCCACATAGAGCTGGGTAGGCCTGCAAGTGCTCTCATCCCTTTGGGCTTACATTTTCTCAGGTATAAGGTGAAGAGATTGGAATAGATGATGGCTAGCTAGCATCCTGTCAACTCTCGACATTCTAAGATTTAGTCCTTGAGTTTAGTGCATTGAGTTATTAACTCAAAACAACTAGCTTGCTTTTATGGTACCTATAGGATCAGGAGAAAGTATGGGGAAATGGAATTCAAGAAAATTCAAGGAAAACAACAATGTTGTGCAACAGAACTTTCTGCAAAGATGGAAATGTTATCTGTAAATAGTGTCAAAAGTGGTAGCTGCTGGCTATCTGGGGCTATCAAGTATTTAAAATGAAGCTGATGCGACTAAGAAACTGATTTTAAATTTTTATTTCATTTTAATTATTTCAAATTTAAATGGCTTTATGTTAATAGTGGCTATCATATTGAATAGGGAAAATAGCCATTTTATGTGAGCCAAATGTCAGGTACAGATCAAATAGGGAGTGGGTCAAGAACTGTTCAGTTGAAGAATAAAGAAAGGCATGGGTTTAATTTTGGAAAGTTACAAATAGAGCACAATTATTTTATTTTATTTATTTTTGGTACCATATCTTTATTTTTATTTATTTATTTTTATGTGGTGCCGAGGATTGAACCCAGTGCCTCACGAGTGTGAGGCAAGCGTCCTACCACCGAGCTACAGCCCCAGCCCACAATCATTGTTTTAGGTCTTCTAAGAAGGAAGAACAGACTCTCAGTTTGTAGGGAAGGAAATGATCATGAACCTTGTGATTATATATGACCCCATGTTCTCCAAGAGCCTTTCATGAGCACAGTGTGATATTCAGAACAACTCTGTGATGTTTTCTCATTTTACAGATGAGGAGATTGAGACCCAGATGTCTGTCCAAGGTTGCAGGCTTCAAACAGTGATGAAGAAATGTTTAGAACCAACCAATCACTTCCGGCCTCACTTTTCTACTTCCTCTCCCAGGCAGTTCAACCTCCAATCTCTCCCCTTGCCTAGCTTCACCATGGAAATGGTCACAAATTATAAAATATCCCAAAATATAATAAGAATAGAAAAGATGAGCAAAAGAAGGGCTCAATAGTCCACCAAACTAGACAATCAACCCTGAACAAATCAAGAGTCCGTTATATCTCAGCTGGGCATGGTAGGTAGCTGTGATCACTGCGAAGGCTGAGGCAGGAGGATTGCAAGTTCAAAGCCAGCCTTAGCACCTTATTAAAAAAATACTGTGGTATAGCTCAGTGGTAAATGCCCCTGAGTTCAGTCCCCAATATGGGGACAGCAGGGAGTTGTATCTCTTAAGAGAAGAGGAAAGGAGTAAAATTTAAGTTCCCAGTACGTGTCGGGCATTGAGAAATCACTAGCTTGAGCTCATACACCAATGAAATGGCACAACTGGAATTCTGTCCTGCCCTCCTGGCTGTTCCCACAGTCATGTCCACATTCAGAGCAAGGAAGATTTCTCCCTTTTCTCTTCCCACGGAGAATGCTGCAAAGAAGCCAAGCATGCAATCTCTGGGGCTGCCAGGCCTGGACTGGACCTTAGATTCGGCACATTCAGAGGGTTCTACATTTCCAAATCCCGCTTCCTCAACTGCAAACCTGGAGAGACATTCTACCAATTTATAGGGTTATAGTGGATTCAACCAAATTAAGTTATAAAAACACAGCATAGTGCTTGGCGCACTTGCAGAGTGAACAGTGGTTATTAATATTTTACATTTTTAATGTGCTGCAGACTGTTGGCAATTCTAAAACAGGAGTTCCCAAAATTACTTCAGAAAAGTAGTGTTTTTGCAAAAATCCACTGAGTAGATGGTCTTTGAGGACAAAGGACGCTCAGTTGGAGGATGGGAGTGAAGTTGAATGGATGCCGCAGATTTCAAAAATGGTCATTGGCAGGATCAGCGACTGAGACGGAAACAGTGAGGTGATCTTGGCTCAAAGGCCTGGGGTTGCTTTCTGACCCTCTCTCTCTCTCTGTGAGTTGGTGTCCCTATTAACCCTTCTGGAGTTCACATATCCACTCCTCATTGCCTGTGTCTACCTGAATGTCACACCTGTATGAAAACCACATTCCCCAAAGAACCATTCTTTTTACCCATTCAGTAACTACTTATGAAGTACCTCCTGTGGCCAGGCTCAGTCCTGATAGTCAGAACTCAGCAGTACACAGGACAGAGGGAGGGGACAGACACAAAGTGCACAGATGGACAAGATCCCTACAGAACGCGGTGCTATGGACAGCAAGAAGGAGAGAGCTGGGCTTGTAGGCAAAGGGCCGGACAGTGGACGGGTCAGGAGAGGCAGAAAGCCAGACCTGCAGGACAGGGAAGAGCCAGCCTGCAGGGTCTGAGGGCAGACGATTGTGGGCAATTATCACAGCAAATGCAGGAGCCTGAGGCAGAAATGAGCTTGGTGCACCTGGGGGAAGGAAAAGGCCAGCGCGGCTCAGCTGAAGCCCCCTGTTAGGAGATGAGGGCAGACAGTCAGGGGCCGGGTCATCAGGCCCATGCTCCGCCCTGGGAAGGAGTTTGGATTTTGTTCTAAATGCATTTGAAGGCCACTTGGATATTATTAAGCAGGGGAGCGATGAGATCTGGTTTGCCTTTTAAAACCATCACTCCTAAGCCTACCCCCGGCCCAGCTCTGAAGTGTGAGTGCACACGTGCACGCACACCCCTTCTCCTAAGAGCACTGCCACTTTCCAGGTACCTAGGCCTGCCTGCGCCTCTCCCACCCTTCAGCCCCTGCCAGAGCCACCAGGTCTGCTGCAGGAGTGTTCCTGGCTCAGCCTCTTTGTATTTCCCCACCATGGCCTAGTCATGTCCTTGAATAAGGTCTGCTAATGTCACCTTCCTCTTCAGGAACTCCAAAGACCTCCGGTCCCCAAGAACCCAAGTCAGAATTCTCTCACCCTCCCGTGTCATCCTGAACTGCTCTTCTCTCCCTCTGCGCTCACCTGTGTGCCTTCTGTACGCCACCTGTATAATCCTGTGCTCCACCTGTATGCATTCTGTACTCCACCTGTGTCCTGTACTCCAACTGTATACATCCTGTGCTCCACCTGTATGCGTTCTGTACTCCACCTGTATGCCTTCTGTGCTCCACCTGTATACATCCTGTACTCCACCTCTTTACATCTTGTACTCCACCTGTATACCTTCTGTACTCCATCTGTGTGCCTTCTGTATGCCACCTGTATACATCCTGTACTCCACCTGTGTGCCTTCTGTACTCCACCTGTATACATCCTGTACTCCACCTCTTTACATCCTGTACTCCACCTGTATACCTTCTGTACTCCAACTGTGTGCCTTCTGTGCGCCACCTGTGTGCCTTCTGTATGCCACCTGTATGCCTTCTGTACTCTACCTGTATACATTCTGTAAACCACCTGTATACATCCTGTACTCCATCTGTATACCTTCTGTACTCCACCTGTATACATTCTGTACTCCACCTGTGTGCCTTCTGTATGCCACCTGTGTGCCTTCTGTACTCCACCTGTATATATCCTGTACTCCACCTGTATACCTTCTGTACTCCACCTGTATACATTCTGTACTCCACCTGTGTACATTCTGTACTCTACCTGTATGCCTTCTGTACTCCACCTGTATACGTTCTGTACTCCACCTGTATGTGTCCTGTATTCCACCTGTATGCCTTCTGTGCTCCACCTGTATACATTCTGTACTCCACCTATATACATTCTGTCCTGTATTCCACCTTTATGCCTTCTGTACTCCACCTGTATACATTCTATACTCCACCTGTGTCCTGTACTCCACCTGTATGTGTTCTGTACTCCACCTGTATGCATTCTGTACTCCACCTGTATGCCTCTGTGCTCCACCTGTATACATCCTGTGCTCCACCTGTATGCATTCTGTACTCCACCTGTATGCATTCTGTACTCCACCTGTATACATTCTGTACTCCACCTGTGTACATTCTGTACTCCACTTGTATGCCTTCTGTACTCCACCTGTATATGTTCTGCACTCCATCTGTATGCCTTCTGTATTCCACCTGTATACATCCTGTATACATTCTGTATACATTCTGTATACAGATATATACACCTGTATATATCCTGTACTCCACCTGTATACCTTCTGTACTCCACCTGTATACATCCTGTATACATTCTGTATACATTCTGTATACAGATATATACACCTGTATATATCCTGTACTCCACCTGTATACCTTCTGTACTCCACCTGTATACATTCTGTACTCCACCTGTATGTGTCCTGTATTCCACCTGTATGCCTTCTGTGCTCCACCTGTATACATTCAGTACTCCAACTGTAAGCCTTCTGTACTCAACCTGTATACATCCTGTGCTCCACCTGTATGCATTCTGTACTCCAACTGTATACATTCTGTAATCCACCTGTATGCCTTCTGTACTCCAACTGTATACGTTCTGTGCTCCACCTGTATGCCTTCTGTGCTCCACCTGTATGCCTTCTGTACTTCACCTGTGTGCCTTCTGTGCTCCACCTTTATACATCCTGTGCTCCACCTGTATACGTCCTGTGCTCCACCTGTATACATTCTGTGCTCCACCTGTATACGTCCTGTACTCCACCTGTATGCCTTCTGTACTTCACCTGTGTGCCTTCTGTGCTCCACCTGTATACATCCTGTGCTCCACCTGTATATGTCCTGTGCTCCACCTGTATACGTCCTGTGCTCCACCTATGTGCCTTCTGTACTCCACCTGTATACGTCCTGTGCTCCACCTGTATACGTCCTGTGCTCCACCTGTATACATTCTGTGCTCCACCTGTATACATCCTGTGCTCCACCTGTATGCGTTCTGTACTCCACCTGTATACGTCCTGTGCTCCACCTGTATACGTCCTGTACTCCACCTGTATGCGTTCTGTGCTCCACCTGTATGCCTTCTGTACTCCACCTGTGTGCCTTCTGTGCTCCACCTGTATACAGCCTGTGCTCCACCTGTATGCATTCTGTACTCCAACTGTATACGTCCTGTGCTCCACCTGTATACATTCTGTGCTCCACCTGTATACGTCCTGTGCTCCACCTGTATACGTCCTGTGCTCCACCTGTATACATCCTGTGCTCCACCTGTATGCCTTCTGTGCTCCACCTGTATACGTCCTGTGTTCCACCTGTATACGTCCTGTGCTCAACCTGTGTGCCTTCTGTGCTCCAGCTAATCTGGCCGATCTGCTCCTCTTGCTCCTCTGGCTTGCTTTTATTTGCACTATTTTCCTGGGAGTGTCAGTTCACTCCCTCAATCACATCTACTGAGGTCTTTGCCATCCAGTCTCTGGAGTAAAATGATACTGTCTCCTCAACACTGGCTCTGCTCTTTCTGACTAAATGTGAACCTCCTGCAAGATTTTGTCTGAACCTTTTAGAGTATTTATTATATTCTTCTTTGTATTACAGTTAATTCCCCTACCAAATTATTAGCCCCTTGAGGATGGGCACTGAATACTATTCATTTTATTTTTGTTTTTTTTAGTTGTAGATGGACTCAGTGCCTTTATTTTATTTATTTTTATGTGGTGCTGAGGCTGAAACCCAGTGCCTGACACGTGCGAGGCAAGCGCTCTGCCACTGAGCCATAGCCCCAGCCCGAATGCTATTCACTTTTTATGGCTGTTAATATCTACCAAAGAACCAAGTGCTTGCAAGAGGTACCTGATAAATACGTGTTGAATGAATGAATGAACAATGGAATAAATAGACAATAGATTCTAAAATTCATCTTTGGGCTGCATCACACAGCAAGATGACTTTTAGAAATCTATGAATAGTCAGAAGAGGGAAGAAGCAGGGTCCAACCCTTTCATCTTCACAATGGCTTGTAAGCGCCCCTGAGAACACCAGTAAGCGTGGAGACAGTTTCCCATTGCTGTCCATGGAATGGGAGTCAGGAAAAAGTCACTCGGGAGTTTCTGGGAATCATGCACTCTGTTGACGGGCCCTAGGACATGGACTCCAGTCTGTGGCTCCCCGCTACCCACAGTCCTTCAATCCCCACGGTGGATTTATGGGAAATAATGTAAAACCATTTCCCCTAGCAATTAATTTTGAGTTGAGCAGTTCCTGTTCTGAAAAAAAGACAGAGGTTTCAGCTGATTTCCCAATTCTTCTCTGTACTATATTAGCATTCCCAAAGACTGATCAGTGTGTTGGGGTTTACCTCAATCAATGGCCCTGGTGAGCTCATTTATTTTAAGTGGCTTGGCTTTGGAAGAAAGAACTCACTCGTGGAGCAGCCTTCTGTTTCTTTCTTCCTTGCTTTTTAAGAAAATGGGGGCAACATTTGCTTGGGAAACAACAAAGCAACCTCTCCTCACTATCTCTTGCTTTGTGCATTGACCTTGACTCTTTTTGTGAATAAGATGGTGATCCCATGGAATTGTTGCTATTTAAATGACAGGGACTGTTAGTACCTTGCTTAGATGAAAGCGTCTGTGACTAATCATATCTGGGCATCATAAGGAATGGATGAGGTGCCTTGTTTTCATTCCTTTGTCACAGCTTAAAAGACTCCTCCTAGAAGGTGAAGGGATCCGTGCAGATTGGTCCCTTTAGTGAGGGGAACGCAGCAGTAGGTGGCTCCTGGGCTGCGGCTCCTCCTGAGTCCTAGTGAGGGCTCGCAGGGAGGTGTTCCCCATCATCATGTTCATCCACCTTTTACTCTGAAGTATGGAGTTCTGCAGGAAGTGGACAGAGGCAGGCCTTTTCAGGCTGGTGTCCAGAGTTTAGGGAGCCAGCTTTCTACCAGCTTCACCTCTCTGTTCTCTGGTCTTAGTCCCTGGCCCTAGAGAGCTGACTACTGGTTGGAGAGTCCAGGAAACAGTCTTCTTTTACAAACACTTTTTTTTTTTTTTTTGCGGTGCTGGGGGTTGGACCCAGGGCCTTGTGCAAGTGAGGCAGGCCCTCTACCAGCTGAGCTGCATTCCCAGCCTGCAAACACTGTTTCTATATGTACTTGAGGTCAGTGGAGAGATGCAGGTGTGAGCCTATCCTTAGGGATGAGGGTCCCTTCTCTTGGCTGTGGTTCTCTGAAGGAAGGGGAAGAAAGAGCCTTTTTATTATGACATTTGGCTCCTTGGGGTCAGAAGTATTCTCCTGTAGTTCAAGAAAACCAGGTGAAAAAATACTCCGTTTGAATTTCAGCAAGGTCATTCTCAATGGGATAGGAAAACCTGGATGCAACCCTGGTTCTGCTTTTAACAAACGTCTATGGATCAGTTTGCCTAACTGTAAAACAGGAACAAAAATACCCATGTGTGAAGGTTTTGCACAGGTTACATGGGATGACAGATATAGACAAGATAGAGAAATACAGGGGATGACAGAAGAATCTGGTGGGCTGGAAGCTGAACAATCAGAAGATTTATCGTGACCTCCCAAAGCCTCTGTCTTTGGACCTGTCCCGCTCAATTAATATAGAAATGATTTTGTTAAAGCTATAGAAAGCATTTTTAAAAATCTCATTTGACAGAGGACAAAAATAAGGGATGCTCTGTTGGCTCCATTTTTTATCACAGTGCTAAAACTCCATTTGCTGACAGAAATGAAGAAAAAGAAAAAGAAAAAAAAAACTCATTTGAAGATGCTATAAAATTGGTAGAAATGACTATTAAATGCAAATGCAAAAACTAAACCAAAAAAGCCTCAAAATGTTAATTCTAAAAAAAATAAATTTCAAAATAGATACAAGCAAAAATAACTTAAATCCAATATATGAATCCATAAGTCCAGGTTGCTTACACAGCAGCATGTGCTGAGGAAAGGAGATGCAGGAGGGGGGAGGGGAGGAGGAGGCTACACCAAGAGACTGTGACACCTAACGCAGGGAGGTGAGGGTTCTGCATTCCCATGGAGACAAGTGATCAGTTTTGAATGCCTCTCTTTAAAAGGAATACAGACAAACTGAAGGGCATTCAGTACAATGGCCAGAGAGAAAAAACTTACACGGTGTCCTATAAGGAACTCAGTGTTCCACCTGGAGAAAAGAAGTCTCGCGGGGACCCTCAGACCTATTTCAAACATGGGGAGGACCACGTGTAGTTAAGATGGGTGAAACTACTACGTGTCTCCCCAGGCAAAGCCAGGACCAGTGAAAGATGAAACAAAGCTCAGGAAGGTTGCACAAAGCTGCCCTGTCTCCACTGGTCCTTCTACAGACTCTGTGTGGCCCTCGGGGAGGAGTGTCACCATCAGAGTACAGGCCCCCGACAGGAGACCAGACCAGAGGAACCCCAGAGTTTCCTTCTACCCCTCAGAAGTCATGGCTGCCCCTGATCTTTGGGAGACAGATCCAAAGGTAAATGCTTTTAGTGAAATATGTTTAATTAATTAATTAATTAATTAAAAAAAAAAAACCTGAGTTCTGGGCAAGTAGTGGTTTCAATCACCAGCACAGGACTTTGGAAAAGGCACTTAAGTGGAGACAGACAAGTTTGGGTCAAACCCCAGCTCTGACACCTGCGCTTTGACTTTATGCAAATTACCCAACGACCCTTAGCCTCACTTTCTTCACCTACCCATGTTAGTATGTAGCTTAAAGGTTGTTGGCAGGATTAAATGAGGTACCGTGTCTCATTGATTCTAAGATGCATATGTATTTGCATTTTAATTGCTCTGAAATGAAGATATTAAACATTCTAATATTGATGGTACATATAGCATACATACAATTTAATTGGAAGTGTTTTTTTTTTCAAATTTTGTGGTGACAGATTGAAGTGGGTCTCACAAAAATAAATAGCAATTTATATTCAAAGGAATATACCAATGTGTACTAAAAATTACCATAACGAATGGCACACAGTGTGCTCAGTACAATGCTGTTTCTGTTCTTCCTTTTTTAAAATATTTTATTTGTTAGTTGTAGTCGGACACAATACCTTAATTTTATTTATTTACTTGTACGTGGTGCTGAGGGTGCAACCAGGGTCTTGCACGTGCTGGGCGAGCGCTCTACCACTGAGCCCCAGCCCCAGCCCCCGTTCCTTCTTTTCTAGACAATTGTTCACGACCTCCTGGGAAACAGGGAGCTCCTCCAGGATTCATAGCTGGAACTGGCTGACAGATTCCCAAGATGGCAGACGAACAAGGATGTTCACTCTCACCCGATCTCTAGGAGGTCATTCCCAACTCCCCCTCACACCTACACACACTTAGGTCCGGGTACAGTGTGTCTACTCCTTCCCTCCCCATTCTTCCTGTGGTCATGGAAACATTCTGTACCTCCCAGCTCTGCTGGCTCTGTATACTCGAGTTAAACCGAGCTTCACTTATGAACGCCATGCCCGACGCGCCTGCCGGCTTTGTATGAGGAGAGATTCCTGCCCTCACCAATGCTCTGCTCCCAGTTTCCCAAACCCGTCACCTGCCACAGATTCGACTTCTTCCCAATGCTGGTGCTCAGGTCAAGGTGTTACTTGGCCACGAAACACACAGAATGAATTCAGTGCTGCAAGGGTACAGCAGTAAGGGAGATTGTTTCTTGACCTGGCTGGCCCCGAACATGATCACCAGGGTGGTCTTTCTTTCCTTCTTTGTAGTCAGAGACCATGGTTGTCAGTGCAGATTTTTCCTCATGTAGGAACGTATCGGATCCTTTACAAATGTTACCAAGCATGTTGCCTCACTGTTATTTTATGTTAGTGAAGTTGGCCAGGTAAAATACATATTACAAAATCCACCTCTTTATACTAACTCACATTTTTTAACTATTTAATGGTATACGCCATCTAATCTTGAGGCAATATTAGAAATTCATTTGCTAGTGCACTCTCTCTTGCTCTCTCTCTATATATCTCTCTCTCTCTCCCTCTCTCCCTCCCTCTCCCTCTCCCCCCCAGCCCAACTTCTAGACAGTGGATTGCTGCTTGGTACCCCCTGCAGAGGGTGTGCAGAAGTATGGTCAGTGAGCCGGTAACTTAGTCATGTTCATTTGACCGCCTGTATGTCTCTCATCACACTAGGTTCTGGGACTAAGAAGAAAGGCCAAAGCTAGGCCTTTAAGGCATTCGTCTTCTAGAATAGAGATATGGAACAGAAGCCTTACTGAGCAGCAATTTCCTCAAGCAATGACACTTGCTGATCTGGCCGTGGTCTCCACCCCCTCAGCATGTTGAGCCACAGCTAGTGGCAGTGGGCTGCCCTGGGATCCCCATACTCGGCTGCAGTTGTCTGTTCACAAAGATTCAATGCGTTTGTTCCTAGACCTATCTGTGCTAGTTCTTCTTATTATTGTAATTACATGATTTAATTAAACTTTTTTAAAGTAGAGAAATACAGGTACAAAAAAGAAATTGTTTCTATAAGATCTAAGTTGGATATACGAGAGAGACATTAAAAGTGAGTTACTAAAACCAACAACCACAAAACTGTGCTGTCAACGTAGGCATGGGAGAGCCAATTGCAAAACATCGTTTAATTTGGGAAAATTCATTTGTCCCACAACTGTCTTTAAGGTCTTGCTCCACTTTAAAGAAACCAAAACAAATACACATATATTATTTATATATAATAATTTATATATATGGAGAGGGAGAGAGAGAGAGAGAGAGAGAGAGAGAGAGAGAGAGAGAGAAACGCACCTCAGAGGTGCAACTCCAGGTCAGAGAGCTAATCGGAGGCCTTAGACTCCAAAGATGAGGCTAAAGGTTAGGGAATGATTCCATCATTTGTATGGTTTAACTCTCTTGTCCAACTAAATCACTAATTATGAATCAAGTTGGTTATGAATGGGGTTCTAACGTTGCTAACATAAAATGTTGAGAATCAGACAAGATGGCCTCTTATGGGGAAGAGAGTGCACAGGCAGACTCCACAGGAAGAGGTAAGTCCTGCTCCTTGTCAAAGGGGTCCGAAGTTCCCAGGGAAGTAAGGAAGGGCGAGTCTCTTCCCAGGGGAGGACCAGGTGAGTCAGTTTTCTAAACTTCATAGATCAGCCCCGAGTTAAGCGACCATAGATGTGGCTCTTTTTCCTGCCCTGTGTTCTCCCAAGTTACCCGTGCCTCAGTGTGGGCGAAAGGTGAGGAAACAGCGGACACTTCAGTGGGCTACTGTGAAGATGAGGTGATCATGTAGTAACAGAGAGGTAAGCAGAAATCATTCTAAGACTTTTCAGAAGTAAGGTAATAGGAATGCTGAGGATGATTCTAGAGATGAAGGAAATATTTTGTTTATTTTTAAATCCCACACCAAGAGCATAAGAAGTATGAGATTGAAGAGAGGAGAGGGTGGACATAGCCCCCAGAGGCTGGAAGTTCCTAAGACTGGCACATGGAATGGAAGACACTCTTAACTAGTACTCAACTTAACTAGCACTCAACTCAACTCACCAGCACACAACAACTGACCAGACTTTTCCAACAAGCCATGACCTCCACTTGTTTTTCTGTGTGGGGACACAGGGTGGTGCAGATGACCAGGGGACGGGGACTAGAATTCAGTCCCTTGATGGCAAATTCTATATGCACTCCAACTTCCCAGGCCACCTTCTCTGGAGCTGCTCAGTTCACAACCCTGTGCTGGGCTGTCTCGTGTTTATTCATTTGTTAAAACTTTTTGTAGGAAAGGGAGCTGCAGCTAATGGCTGAAATGAGGGAGGGCTGGAGATTACCGAGGATTTCAGTTATGCTGCATACCTCCAACCTCCATTACCAGGGATAATCAGAAGCCAGCTCTAACAATTTTCCGCAACTTTCATTAATTTTAAGTAAATTTATACACTGTCATTTTCCCCCCTTTACCCAGATTAAAATGTCCTCGTCTTTTCAGTCTCATTGCAGGCAGACCCCTTGCATGTCTTTGAGACTGTCTGTTGTTTTTCTCTGGATCCTTTGTATTTCTGCTTTATTTTCTTTGAAATGAAAGGACTGAATGCTGAATTTTGATTTTAAGGTGAAGTCATAACATCAATGTATATCATTAAAATGTTTTATTGTAATTACAGAAATATTCAATGCCAAGTTATATGCACTATATTATTTTCTGCATTATTCTTTATTCCATTCTCAAAGTTAATACAGCCTATTATATCTCATTCATTCTGCTGACTGCTGCTGCGCAGCGAGCAGATGTCTCCATTGAGCAATCCACAATGAATCCAAGATCTTTTTCCTGAGCACTTACAAGTAGAGTAATTCAGAGCCCATCAGTGAGCATGAGCTGTTTCAATTGTTCCTCCAGTGTACATTAGCTTGCACTTGTCTACATAAAATTTCAAAGAATCATAGATATTAAAGATGGAAAAGACCAGTTAGTTGATCAGGCCTTCCCGCTCTGCCAGCAAAAGCAGACAAAGGAAGGAATTCTATCAGGATGTACTATTTTAATGATGCTGATTAATAATGATTACAATTACCATTCATAGTATGTGATCTCTTTCATCCTGAAATCAGTTAAAAGACTTTTTAAAAGCAGCATTTCTCTTTTAAAAGGAAACCAGGCACATATATCAACGTTACCATACTCTAAGTCAACCCAAAGAAGCCACACATTCAATTCAGTTGCCTGCAATAAACAACTCCTGCCCTTTTGTGTACCAGCTACTAAGTGGTTTCTGGCAGTGACACATAAAGCTATCAGAGTCATTCTGAGGGTCGGAGATAGGGGTTGGGGTGGTGGCTCAGTGGTGGAGCACTTGCCTTGCCTGTGTAAGGCCCCGGGTTTGAGTCTCAGCACCACATATAGATAAAGTAAAGGTCCATTCACAAATAAAATAAATATAGATTTTTTAAAAAAAAGAGTTGAAGATAACATGGACACTCTGGGGTAGAGTTTCTCTGGCTCCAGGAATTGAGAAAGACTTCATGAGGAAAGTGACAATTGAGACAGGCCTTAAAGGATGAGCTTAAAGTCCGTCGACAAGAGTTTGGGGGAAGGGGACGTGAATAAGGACCAACCAAAACAAAGCTAGAGATCGTCACTGGGTCTCCACTTTACAGTATGCATTTTCTCACTGCATGTGAATAAAGTCTACTTGACCTCTTAGAAAGGATCAGGATACAGAGACTCAACTTGACCAATCACCTTAAACAACAACACAACACCTGACTACCGGTTGTGGTATACTTATGGAAACAAGACAGAATACCTTAAATAGGACTCCCTGAAAATTTTTTTTGGAAAACCTGGTATTGTATGTAAGGAAAATTGGGACTTCCCAGCTAGAGACTAAATTCAAATCAAAGAGTAGATGCATAGACGATCTACCTGTTGGTGCCTTCTTACTCACCGAGCAACACACGAGAACTGATACTAGGGCATCATTGGGTCACTCCACAGATTTGTGGGTCCTTGTTGGAACACTGTACAACTCTAGAACACAGAGTTGGGGATAGAAGCATAGAACAGGAGGTCTCATTTTCTGACTCCTTCAGTAGGTATCTGTATAAGTATAGACTAGGAAAAGGCCGATACATTCTTACACTGAGTAAGAGTAGATGTTTCTCTACTTTCACTCAAAGAACCTAACCTTTGAAAACCCTGTCAGTATATCCGTTACTTACTATATTAGTTTCTTATCAAGTTAGCTATTAATGCCTTTTTCATAACACCACTGGTCTGAAGAAGAAGGAGATAGCTGAAGACTTATGGCTCCTCCACATTTGCCCTCAAGGACCTTGCAAACATCTCCTACGTGAAGCCTAGCAATTTTCTGCAAATTTCATTGCCAAATTAATTGTCCTCTGCAACAATTGACTCCTGTAGTTCTTTGAGCATTACTATGTGTTTTACAACGTGTGCAATCCTCTCCCTCCGACAGGATGGGAGTACCTTAAAGGAAGGGTTTCATACTCCATTCATCTGCATTCCCCACGTTGCTGAGCTCATTTTTTGTTGCCTGACACACAATAAATATTCACCACATGTCTGTTAAATTGCTTCTCTGGGTCCTGGAAATCTTATTTTGACATATTTAAATTATTAAGTTTTTTTTTTTTGTCTATAACCTTTCCAAAATTTGCCCTAATCTGTTTGATCATGTCACTCAGATTCAGATGCCAGCTCCTTGTAGGTGGGTGCCTAACGCGATCCTTCATTTAATCAGTATGAACCCTGGTAGGGAACTGAACAAGCCCTTAACAAGACTTGAACCTTGACTGAGTCACTTGTGACTTTGCAAAACCTTTGGAGTCACATGAACCTGGGTTTACACAGACTTTATATTCAAGCTATGATTGTCCTTTACTAGTTTTATGACCTTAATTGTATGAACTTGGGCAAGTTACCCTCTCTAGACCTCAGGGTCCTCAACTAGGAAATGAAGGTATTAGCAGCATCTGTCTCGGTTTAAACGAGATAATGTACAAAAAAGTTTAGCTCTGTCCTTGGCACAAAGCAAACAATGATCATTGTGGTATTCTCATTCATCAAATAGAAATAATAATACAACTGCTTTAGGATTATTGTAAGGAATAAGTAAAACAATAAGTGAAAATTTACTTAACACACCATTCCATAAGTGCTTCCTTCTTCCTATGAGCTAAGATAATGCTACAATTGGATGAGGACCTATTACATACCAGGCTTGGTATGTGATACAGTCACTTTAAATATATGGGCCCATCTAATTTAACTCTTATGACAAGGTATCGAAATGATAATCATCATCCTTATTTTACAGTTAAGTGAGTTGAGTTGAAGAGGGAATAACCAGTCCAACTTCACGTAAGTGCTTCAGATTATTCCAGAAGCTACAGATGAGAAGGATTAGGGGTAGATGAGGGAAGTTTAGGAAACACACACACACACACACACAAGAAATGTCCTATGGAGTTGGGCATTTCTATTTGTTCTCATCCTTGGCCTCCAGTTCCAGAATCATGCTTGCTTCGTGCACTGGCCTCTGGACTCCATGTCAGTATGTGTTCGTGCTCACTCTTCCCCTACTCTAGCTTTTAAACAGATACATGAAATAAGGCAACGATATCATCCATCCAAGAGTCGACTCTCACCGCTCCCTCCCCCGGTCGGTCTCACTCGTGAATCCGCTGTCTCCATGGTTGTCTTTTCTGTCCACTAATTATCACCCATGAAACATTTAATTTTAATGACCTGGTTATCCTTAGTTTCCTAGACTTTCATATGGACTTCCATTAGGTACGTCAAATGTATGAGCTGCCACTACATGGGAGGAAAATGGCCCTTCCATGGTTCCTCCTAAAAAGCAGCCCACCCCAGCCCTGCCCACCCCCTAGCCCTGCCCCAGCCTCCTGGACCATAGGGGAGCGTCCGACCTCTGGCCACTCCAACACAGCCATCTGAGGACAGAAGGCGTCACAGTGCGAAGGTGAGATGTGCTAACTGGGTTCTTCCTTGGGATCTGCATTACAGAATTCTGGAAGAATGAAGAAATTTTCCTAGTCCCCGCAAGTTGAAAAAGCTACAATTGGGTGTCAGCGAAGGCTACAGACTAAACCAGCAGGTGCCAGGGGAGACGGGAAGCAAACAGCCAGAGAAGGAGGCTGAGGGAGCAGGAGGTCTCCTGGGATGGCACAGTATGAGAGCTCTGCAGTCTGACTTCCAGCCTGTCTTGAGCCTCCTCACAGTGAATGCCCCTGAGTCAGTCCTTTGCAACTGGAAGCCCTTTTCCAGAGAGTTCAGCACTTAAAGTGTCTTAGAGAACTGAAGTGTATTGTTCCCTTCTGCATTTCTGAAGGTCACCACGCAGACCCCTGGAAGCCAGGTGCCCACCTGGCTGCTCTCGGATCGCCTTTCTCAGACACCTCTTCATTCTCCATTTCTGAGAGAGGAAACTTCCCTGTACCTAACACCTAGATATCAACCAATGGTCCTACCAGGGTAGGACAGGCAAACATGACCAAATCATCTATCTTCAGTGATTCTTCAGCAGAAGAAAATAAGTCATCAGTGAAGAATCAGAGGCCCAGGAATGGGAAACATGAGAAGCATGCTTTAGGGGAGACCAGCTGGGAGCAAGAAAGGATCCCGGGCACACAAAATACTTGATTACAAATGTCAATTTATTCTTTGCAATGAGAGAAAAGGATGAAGACCTTATGGAGATTTCCTTTTTAAATGTGAAATATAATGTTTCAATTCAGGGTTTTTTTTAAATTCCTTTTGCATTTACATTAATTAATAGGTTCTATTTCGATGTGAATTGTTTACTCATTCTAGAGCACTTATTGATCACCTGCTTTGTTCCTCCCCTTCCTAAGCATTAGGGGTCCAGACACTAAAAACATCTCGCCCTGAGGGAGCCACTGCCCAGAGTGGAAGGCGGAAGATCTAGGACAGGTGCTAAGGGTGACAGGGTGCATGCCCAGCTCGGGTGGAGCAGCATGGTAGGGTGATGACGAGGGGAGGCTTGGGTCAGGAAGTTTTCCAGAAGAAATGCCCAGGATTGAGGCTTGCAGGCAGCAGGAGCCAGTGTGGAAGGAAGAAGCAGAAGAGCAGACCAAGGAGAGGGGCAGCCTCTAGGTCACAGTTACCTTAGACACCCTAGTGTCACGCACCTCTGTGTGGTGAGTCACCAAAGCCACCAAACAGGCATCCGTAGAGCCTGTGCCCTGACCCTTATTCGGAGTCTCCTGGCCATACCTTCTCACAAAATCTCCCTCCTCAAACAGATACCGACTGCACAAGCCCGAGAATAATAAAGAATCCAACATGTCTAGTGTGTGACAAGATAGAACTACCTCCAGGTTCACAAATGTCTCTTCTGAGCTAAATGATGGCTTGGATTCTTTCAAATGCTATTAATGGCAGTTTTGAGTTTGTATATTTATTTTTCAGGCAAAAGGGTGATTATGGTTTTTTGTGGAATTACTAAAGCTTTTCAATGCTTTAGACCAAAGGCATTTTAAATTTTGAAGTGAATAACGTAAAACTACTTTTGATAACTACTTAAGCCATTAAAAATTAGATTGGCAACAATAATAATAAATATGTAGAATATGCTTTTCTTTTCCTTTATAAAAGCAGTTAGCATTCATCAATAATAAATATTTTACATATTTCTAGAGTATATTTGTATGTTTTAAAAAGCTTGCTGATATACTCGTTCTGCTTTTCTATCTTTAAAATCAATAATACATCACTCTTATGCATTTGCCTTTGAGATTGTAATGAAATTAAACAAGATACCCAATGTTAGAAATTCTAAGCAACCCAGAATAAAAGGATCAATATAAGTCAAAGATAATTATGTATTGGTATATATGTGAATTGTTTGTTGTCTTCAAAATCTCCTTTCCCAATTAGGAAGTAATTATATCTTATATACTATTTTTTTTCAGATGTGGGAAAAAAAAAACAGACCATGAGGCCGATTAAGAGACTCATTGGTTTACTAACTGTCAAGGCAACCTTGAAAGGGTCTCCCTTGCTACAAGCAAAATGATCTTACTAAAAGATGACAGAGAATTTACATTGGGTCCTAAAAATCCCATTAAGAGCTATCGTACAGAATTTTAAAATCGTATTTTTTCAATGGTTGAACCAGTTTTAAATAAGTAGTGCCTGAAATGGCTCAGAGGGTGACATGATCAATGGAAACATGGTTCGTTCCCTCTCTGCTATGCCTCACCCTCAGGCCCACTTCAGAAGCAGTCTGTGACTCACATCCTAGAGCATGTACAACATGCACACACACAACACACATGTACATATCAGCAAGTCTTCATAATGTCCTCATAGACTGTCAATAGTCCTGTCGTCCCCAAAGCTGAGTGTTACACACATGGCACGTATCACCAGCACTACAGTCACTTAAACTGGTCCTTTGCACCTAAAAAAACATGTGAGCATGATCCAAAAAGAAACAGCCTGTTTTTATGAAAAGGCTGTAAGAACGGAGAAGCGATGGACCCAGTGCCGTCTGTTTAGATTCATACTTATTATACATGAAGACATGCATCGAAGCAGCCTATTCTTTTGAAAATGGTTCTTTAGTCTTGCACATGTGCCTGCATGCTGACTGGCAAATTCTTTCAAAATCCATAAATTAAGATCCTACTTTTTTCCATATTGCTTTCCACCTCAAAATGCCAATGTAGTTTGTACGGTGGATGAAAAGGAATGAATCCCAGCATCCACAGAACCCATGGTTCTTGAATTGGGCTTCTTGACCAAGACCTCAGATTTATGCTGTATTCTTTTCACAGAATCAGATACTCTGAATAGCTGAGCTGGAAGGGATCATAAAGATGATTCAATCCAATTCTCTCATGGAAAAGAGATCTAGAGAACTAGAATGGGGATTTTGGCAAAACCAAAACCCGAAGCTGCTCCAGTGTACCCTGCAGAAAACATGTCATTATTAATCAGATTTGGGGATCTTTTTTTCCCTTTAAATCGAGGGCTGGGGCTGGGACTCAGCAGTTGAGTGCTTGCCTGGCACGTGCCGGGTGCTGGGTTCGCTCCTCAGCACCACATAAAAATGAATGAATAAATAAAGGTATTGTGTCCAACTACAACTAAAAAAAGTTTTAAAAATCAATACTCTCTAAGTCCTAGTATTTTTTAAAAAAGTGTGTGGGGGGGCACACTACAGTCATCATTTTAATGCCACGTCAACACGTGAATAGTGCGGTGACTGCCTCAGTTCTCTACTCCTCGTCACTGATGACCTAGCGACTAAATCGCCACCCACACATTGCACGCTATTTTCTTGAGTTCTTGAATGAATCACATAACCTTACTCAAACATAACCAAAGGATAACAATATCATTGAATTCACAATCTCTTATAGGAGATGACCAAGCAGGTATTTTAGAGTGCATTGAAATATCAGGACTTACAAGGAATGAAGACGTTTTCTATTTTATATTTACATCTCTTAGGGCTGGGGTCCAAAATTTCCTTCAACCAAGCTGTATGCAGCACAGGATTTGGGACTGAACAGCCTGGGGATGTCCTGCACATCGTGTGAGTTTTGCCTTTAGTGGGACTAGAGGTGCCAGCATTTTTACTTATACCCAGCACATACACATTGAACCTTGTAAAACATCATAAAAGTCTTCATTTTTATCCTCCCAGAGTTGAGGATGGTCTGTTAAACCTTTCCTCCAACCAGGTCCTTGTTTTACTCACGTCTCAACTGCCCACTGTTTTTGGATTACTCTTCCAGTGCCAACTCAGATTTCCTCTGCCAGAGGCAGCTCCCTGGTGAGTAACATGTTTGGGAGGCAGAGTTAAATCGGAAGTGATCAAAGACTTGCAAATAGAGTGCATCCTGCCCCAAGAAAGAATTGGCCTCAAATGCCAAAGGCAGACCATGGCAAGCTCTGATTTAGGGAGTCGGTACAGTGTGGGCGGGGCACATCACTCCATAACAATATGGGGTGAACAGGAATGACTTTCAGTTTGCTCATGACGTGACTTAACCATGCAATGTGTGTGTAGGTTCCCAAAGTATACGCACCAAACCTATGATTTAGGTGTGGGTGGGCATGTCTATCTTCTTTTTAAACTATTAAATTAATCTTTTTTTTTTTTAAAGACAGATTGACAACACTGAAGACAACGTTTCCTTGAGTACTAGAAAAAGACACAATGTAGAAAATGGTGATACAGGCACCAACATAAATCTGCCTTCTTGCAAAAATGACTAGCATTTCAACATACCCTCTCTCCAGGGAAGACGGCAAACGGGAGCAGGGATGGGGAGATGGTCCTATCTTTGATATCACCAAACTGGGAAGGTTTTAGTAACCCAACCAAAATGGAATCTGTTGCTGGGATTTTTTTTTTTAAAATCTTTTCTCTCTATATATAGGCATGTTGGGAAGAGTGGGAAAAGCCATTTCACTACCCTTACTACCTTTGAAATTCCAAGATAACAGTAATAATGGTGGAGTTTCCTGCAGCCAAGTGTTAGTATCAGCCCAGGAACTATGGAATAAGTAAAGCGAGGGGAAAGCCTCGCGACCACAGTCCCCTCCAACGCCAATTAGGATTTAACAGCGCTCAGAGGCTACCGCTAACTGAATTACCCAGATAATGACTGTTATAAGGCCGGCTCACAACAAGTGTTAAGGTATTTAATAGTGCAAGTGTAAAGGGTTAGCAGATGTTATTTGAGTCTTTGCTATGCTGTGTGCTGGGGTTGGGGGTTGTGGGGGGTGGGAAGAGGGAGAGGGAGAGGGAGAGGAAGAGAGAGAGAATTTCCTAAAGTCTTTGTCATTGCAATTGCTGGGCTCCATGATTAGGAATGTCACCAGTGGAAACAGGACTGGCTGGGGCAGGGAAATCTCAGGCACAAAGAGAAAAGGACAGTTAGCACATATCCAGTTAGAGAATTTAGGTCGACAACGTGAATGTCTTATTATGACATCTGCATGCTGCT
Source organism: Callospermophilus lateralis (assembly GCF_048772815.1). NCBI lineage: Eukaryota > Metazoa > Chordata > Mammalia > Rodentia > Sciuridae > Callospermophilus > Callospermophilus lateralis. The sequence goes on from NC_135315.1 coordinate 115,990,678, forward strand.
GTTTAATCTATATCATGTTGTGATCCCTATCAGGGTACGGGGGCACACTTTCAATCCCAGCTATTTTGGGGACTGATGCCAGGGACCATAAGTTTAAGTACAGCCTCAGAAATCCAGCAAAATTCTCTCAAACTAAGAAATAGAATGGACTGGGATGTGGTTCAGTGGTAAAGTGCCCCTGGGTTCAATCCATAGTATGAGAAATAAAAAATACAATAAAAAGAGCTGGGTTGTGGCTCAGTGATATAGCACTTGCCTAGCATGTGAGAGGCCCTGGGTTTGACTCCCAGCACTAAAAACAAAAAACAAAAGTTTTAATTACTGATCTGTGGAAGTATGTACTTAATGCTGATCATACCAACAGCTCTATAAGCTCCCTAAGGGTAGGGGCTTATCTGTAGTGCTTTTCCTATATCCAGAGTGCCCAATAAGGTGCCCGACACATAACAAAGGCTCCCAAATATTAGCTGAGTTAACAAATGTATACATGAGTGGATTTGTGCCAGTCCATGTTGTGGCCGTGTTTGCCGTTTGTGCCCGGGACAGCAGAGCAGGGCAGAGAGCTGCTAGAAGCTCGCATGAGAACCAGAGAAGTGCCCACTCTTGATGGCCCAAGGCTGGAGGGTGTGAGATGGAGTGTGGGGGAGGCGAGGTGGGACTATCCACAGGACACTCTGAGCCCCAGGTGAGATCTGCATGACCCCACAGCTTCGTGAGGCCTCCTCGGATCATTAGTTGCCTTTCTTGGGCCTTAACAGCCTCATCTAAAGCATGATGAACCTGGGCTCAGTGGGGCACATGCGTAACTCCAGCTACTCAGAAAGCTGAAGCAAGAGTGTCACAAGTTTGAGGACAGCCTGGGCAACTTAGGGAGGCTCCATCTCAAAAAAAAAATCAAAAGGGCTGGAGATATAGCTCAGTGGTGAAGCCCCCTGGGTTCAACCCCCAGGACTGCAATGAAATAAATGAATAATGAAACATGATGAACGACCTTTCTTCTCCATTGCAGTTCTGAAATTCTGACAGGTATCTGAGCCCCAAGAGCTTGCCAGCGACAAACCAGGCTAAGATCTTCTGCCTAGGAAGTAGAAGACAATGAAGTTTGAAGATATAAAGTATTGCTCTCTTCCAATAAAACAGTCAATGTGGGTTGGAGGGGGTGGGTATCTTCTTGCCAGATTGAGACCAATTGAATGTCTTTCAGACATCATCCTTTCCCTGCCTAGAAATCAGTTTCCAGGCCTCCTATAAGAACAACGATATTCTCAACCAGGCTGGCCTTAGCTTCCACCTCTGACCATCACAGGGAGGCCGTCTGATAAACACGTTAGGATGGAAGTAGTCACAGCCTCCCAGACTTTCCAGATTTATTGGGGGGCAAGTAGCAGAGTCATAGGAAACCTAGAATTAGGTAAGAAAGCAAAATTCCCCCAGAGAATTCAGAGAGAGCTACAACTGACCATCTTAAGCAATCACTGTGTAAGAGCAGAAGAAAGAAAACCCACAACTCAAAAAAATGTATATTTATATATGCATGATTTTTTCTTCCAAAGAAACATCTTAGAGATGAATATTAGGTAAATTTCAGCTTTCTACTCCCACATGTCAAGATGTCACTTTGAAAAGCAAAAGGTTTTATCCACAAAACCACCAGTGAGTAAAGAGCCATCACATTCCTACCCTCACACACACAGTAAGGTATCTACTCTCTGATAAAAGGCAATTGTAAATAAATCTCATTTGATCTCTAAAAGCCACAATAAAAATCTTCACCCTCCACAGCAGACCTTACAGATGTTTGTGCAGCCCTGCCGGGGCCAGAACACAAGGTCTCGAATCAACTACCACAACAGGAGGCACATTTTCTTCTCAAGCATCTTTCATTGACCTTCTTTTTAAAAAAATGTAGAAGGGAGGAGGAAAGGGGAAAACCCAACCCCTCCCACCCCATTCTCTGTACAAATCGGCCAATAAATCTAAAGACACAAGGGAGAGGGACAGGAGCCAACAGGTGGAAAAGGGCTTTTGGTTTCCTTAGAAATGGTCAGACACTGGATCTGTGCTCCGGGGTGTTTGTCTCAGGGTGTCCTTAACGATGGTTTTGTCATCATCATGGTGATGATCAGGAGTCATGAGGACACTTGTACTCTGTGATTCCACACCATCTCTGGCTTGGCGATTTCTCCACGTTTTAGACACAGTGATCTGGGATGTTTTGCTAAATCCCGGGGAGATGTGCAGCATCCCCAATCAGCTTTCTCTCCTTTATACAGGTGGGGAAACTGAGGCTCGGGGAACCCCCGGCTGCTTTACAGTGTCTGCGACTGGAGAGATCCCTGAGGCTGGAAAAGTTTGAGGATTGTCTCGTGGCAGAGTTCTCTGGTTCTCCCTTCTCGCCTGCCATGCCGCTCTTCCATGGAGAGTCTGGGCGGGGGTTGAGGACTGGGGTAACTCCCCTTCACCACAGGTGCGCCAAGGCAGAGTGTGGGAAGTCCACACTCCCACAGACCACGGCAGACTTGCACACACAAAGCTCGGTGCAATCTCTGCAGTCACTCAGCACAGCCCAGCCAGCCCTGGCTCAGCCTGAGAAGGCACAGCTTGGAGCTTGCAAGGCCGCCCTGGCTTGGGCTGAGCTTCCCGAAGGAGGGCTCTGCCCTCTCTCCCTGTCTCCCTGTCTCTCTTTCAGGCTTCTCTCCCCCTCTCTCTTTCCCTCCCACCCTCCACCCTCCTCCCACCCTCTCCTTCCACCCCTTTTCCCCACCAACCCAGAGGCGAGATCGTGTTACTGGGGTTCCCTGGAAAGAGGGGCCATCCCCAGCCCTGAGCGCCTTGGAAAGACTTGCAGGGGCAATGCGGGAGCTCCAGTCGCAGGACCCCAGCGCTCCTCCTGAGCAGCGCAGGATGGAGACCCCCACTTCCAGGCACAGGCGAGCCAGCCTGCACAGAAGAAGGAATTGTTAGGGCTCTTACCTTTTTTATGAGGAGAAATTCTGGAGAATCATTTCAGAAACTGAGGGGGGAAAGTGAATGAAGACAAAAAAGGCCCTTTTCCTGCAATCCCTGGCCTCCTGGTATCAAGACACCAGGACAACATCAAAGCAACTTAGGGGGGACACTTTAGGGGCCTATTGTCTGCTCTGGTCTGATCTGTTTTCCTTCTGACTCCCCCTCTCACTGTGGTGACACTTTGTATGGCCCAGGCATTCATGCCAAGTACCTTTCACACATGGAAGCTTGTCTGAAGCGATTGCTGACAAGCCACAAACAAGACATTCCCCTCCCTTCTCTGCACCCCCACTCCTCCCCCCTCTTCGCACCCCCACTCCCCCTCCACCTTTCCTTCCTCCCCTCGGGTCTCCCTCCTCCTTTCTTCTGAATGCAAACTAAAACTCTCCAGTGACAGGCCCGGCTTGCAGGCTTGGCCTAGCTGCACAGGCAGGCACACACACACACTCACACACACACACACACACACACACACACACACACTCACACTCACTCGCAAGCAGCTCAGCTAGTTGCTGCTGCACTGGTGGAGTTGAGAGACAGGAAGAAGCCCAGGCTGAGTTGGGGGCAGGGAGAGAAAGAGAGGGAGAGCCAGAGCTGAACTGCCTCCTGTGTCCTGGTAAGATGAAGAGCCTGGAGCACTTGGAAACCCAGCAGGGCCACCACGTGTGCCCACGGACACAGACTCCAGGCCAACTGAGCTCCAGGAAGAGTGAAATGAATGACCCAACAAAGGAAAAGCAGAGTCCCATCAGCTTGGGATCAGAGGATGGGGAGATGAGAGGGGGAGGACCCAGGACTGGGTTTGGTGAATGTTTGGAGGGTTCCCTTCTCTCCTGTTGAACCCTGAGGATCCTGTTTCCTTGGCTGTACAATTGAGCACAGACCTGTGCACTAGGTAGAATACAACCGTGAAATGTGTAAATGTGTGAGTGAACTTAACTGTGGGCTCAACTTGTGCCCAGGATATTTGTAAAGTGGAGCTTTTCTTTCTTTCTTTCTTTCTTTCTTTCTTTCTTTCTTTCTTTCTTTCTTTCTTTCTTTCTTTCTTTCATCTTTTTTTTTTAGCAGAAACCCTAGAGAGCAGTAGCAGAGAGAATAGTAATAAGTAGTGTGAGCTGGGAGAGCTGTGAAGTGTGATGCTAAAGTTACTAACTGTCAGGCTGCTGGAATTTATGGAGGGTGGGCCTTGGAGTTGGAGGGCGAAGGGTGAGTCTCTGTGAGCTGTTTTCTAGGAATGAGGGGTATGAGGTAGGATAATGAATATGGCAAGAAGCAAGCAGGAATTTGATTGGTGTGGAGGGAGGAGATGGGGGAAAGGGGGGGAGAAGAGGGAGGGAAAGAGAAACATCACTGCATTAAAAAAAAAAGGAGAGAGAGAGAGAGAGGCCCAGAGACTGAAACATGCAGCGTAAATGGGATGGCAAAGGAAGCATAAGATGTGAGCAAAAAAGCACAAAGGATGTGCAGATTCACAGCGGGCGTGAAGTCAGAGAGCCCAGGAGACAGGAGGGGGACGGCAGGGTGACTGTGAGTCACCACTAGGTCTCCCCTGCTGAGGCCAACACGGCTATCCTGACAGGCCAGGAGCCCCGCGGAGCTCAGTTCGAGACCATAGCTGCGTTTTTCCATGAAGGTTTCTTATACCCTACCCCTCAGGATTTCTCTCTACAAAATGCAAATTATGTGAGTGCACATCACTCATTCCTTCATAGGTGTGGAGCAAGGAGGAACCCAGGACTTTTTGATACTAGCTGAATGACCTGTAACTACCTAGAACTCACCACATTAAGGACTTCTTGCTCCTCTCCCCTTAGCTAGCTTCCTCACTATTGCTCATCCCTAGAGCTGTCTGACTAGACAGCCAGGCACTGTGACAATGGCAGTGGTAATGTTGATGACCATTACCTTTTACTGAGTATTTACTTGTTCTCAGCATTTTCCCAATAATTGACACCATGAAGTAATTTCTACTAAGACCTTCTCCATTTACAGATGATTCTAAAATGAGGCGCACAGAGGCTTAGTAAATCGCCTGAGATCACCTGGCAAGACAGAGGCAGAGCTGAAATCCAGCTGAGCTCCGTGTGATGCACAGCCTCAGCACTTGCCTCCCGAGTTGTGCTCTCACTTGAGCAGCCCAAGTTCTCCATGACATTCCAAGTTCAATTGGCCACATAAGCCCACAGTTCTGCACCCCAGACTGGGTTGGATCTTCTCACTCTAAACCAGGGGAACTTCTGACCTTCCCTTAAAAGCCACTGACTCACCAACCCCCCCCCCTGCTTCTAAGTGGTGGTGACTCACTCTACCTCACTCTACACAATGTGGCCTAGACGATAATTACATGAGGGGTCACCTTAACCTTTCGTGACAATTTAGACTTCCAGGCAACAGAGAAAGGCACCTAAGACCAGAAAAGTTTCCTTTCCTTAAATAGAAGAACATATTTTCAAAATTTAAAAAAAGCAAATAAAAACCACCCATAAAGTGCTGCTCATACTGATGACCACGAGCATGTATTCAGCACTTATATGTGTATTAGAAAAACCTCCATTAGGTAACAACTAGTATTGCTTCCACTTGTGAGTTGAAGAGGCTGAGTCATGGTTGAGTAACTTGGCAAGGTCACGTGGCCAGGAAATGGTGACTGAGATATGACCCAGGCAAAGGACCTTTCTAAAGGTAGAGGATCCACAGTCTGCTGTACCTGCTAAGAGGGCAAAATAGTGGCTCTAATTATTATCAAATGTAATTAATATTAATGATAAATAATTATTTGTATTATTATTACTAAATGCTCAATGAGAGAATGAAAAAAGAAGTAACCCTAGCCCTAATGTTTTTGCAGGTACTTCTAAACCTCATGATCTCTCCCATGGATAACTAGTGTCTCCTACCTGGCAGAGGAGAGAGCAGGCTAAGCCTCGGGGTCAGGACACGCAGGCAGGAACACCAGGTCAGACTGTCAGTGTCTTTAGCACCAGTGACTTCCACCTGCCAATCTAAGGAGAAAAGAAAACCCAGTGGGTAAGTGAACAGGCAGGTGGGTGCACAAATGTCCCTAAGTTCATGTTACAAGGCCTGAATGCTGAGCCTGGAGTGTAGACAATGCCCAGGTCCTTTAGCAGAAGACCTGGATGCTAATGCAGATGCTGCCTCCCATCAGTTGTGGGCCTGGGCCTTGTTCTCTGAGCTTTGTCTCCTCAATTACAAAATGAGCCTGTGCTATGTGCTGTAAGACCCTTTCTAGCCCCTGGTGGGATGGTTCTAAAGTTGTCAGGTTGAGCCAGGTGCATTGGTGCCTGCCTGTGATCCCAGCGACTCAGGAGACTGAGACCTGAGGACTGCACATTCGGGGCCAGCCTCAGCAAGTGAGTGAGTCCCTGTCTGGGGATGTAGCTCAGTGGTGAAGCACCCTGGGTTAAACTCCAGTGGAAAACAATAATAATAAGATGAAAAAGGGATTGTTGGGCTGATGAGTAAAGGTCTGGAAGCCACGGTTGCGGGTGAGATGTGTGTTTGGGCTCAATGTGCTTCTGGGTGCTGGAGAGGTCAGTGGCATAAAGGGAAGGGCAAGAGGCCCTCCTTGGGCTCGCTAGCCGTAGTGCAGCAAGGCCTTGTCCTAAACACCTTCTGCCTAGGGCTGTTTTTCACTTTATTTTGTCTCACTCCATGAATTCCCACCATTACCAATTCACTTGCAATGATAACAATCTTTTTAAAACACAGACGCCTGGGCCTCTGGAAAGGACAGAGGAAATGAGCCCTTTAGGCTTTAATGTGAACTATTTCACCCTCTCCTTTCCTGCAAACTCTGAGTTCATATCAAATACCCATTTAGATTAGAGGGTAAAAAGGAAAAAAAACAGGAGAAACAAATAGATAGCTTTGGAGCTTAGGAGGCTCTTTGGTATAAGGTTGGCCTGGTTGTGTGTGGGGGGTGTTATTCAGAGCAATAGAAAGATAAGGAACACTAGGAAAATCCTGAGGAGCTGGGAGACTCTCGGGACTTGATCTGGGATGAGCTTGGATTGAAGGGACCTGAGAGACCCTGGCTTCATCTTTCCCATTCACTTCCCTCCTTTTTGGTGTCTGGCACAGGCTTAGGATGGCTTCCCATGGCTTCATGGTGGGACTCAAGTTCCATTCAAAGTGTAGGAAAAATGCTCACATCTCTAACCGTCCAACTTACAATGACCCTTAAAAAGACAGCCCATTCCTAGTTTGACTTCCACCTACCCTGGGATTGAACAGCGGGGGAGAATGTGGGTGTCAGACAGAGGGGCTTCTCTCTCCTCCACGTTCCGGAAGGAGAACTGTCTGGAAGAAAGGAGAGATTCAGCAGGAAATGAAGAAACAAATTTCAAGATTCACCAAGTTAAAGCCACAGTTTTGAGGCAGGTAAGATTAGAACCCACTAAACTGAAAATAACCCATCTTGAAATAACAAATGAAATATATAAAAACCACAATTAAAAGGCAGGGTGAGGCTTGCTGCATTTTAGAAGTAAAAGATTTGGATCCTGATATCGGGGTGCTCATGAATGAAATGAACTCAGTTGAGTTTTTTAACCTTTCTGAGTCAGTTTCCAATGAGTTACTTTGTAAATTGTCTTTGTCAACAGTAAAATTTTATACCCATTTTAGCAGGTAGCATTTAAAAAGAATAATATGTAATAATAGTGCCAACAATGTGCAGGCATATTCTTTGCTTGGGTTATCTCGTTTAATACTCCCAACTCACCCTATAAGGAGAGTACTACCCCAAGGACACAATATCAACACAGTATAATGTGGTATTTATGAACTTGGTTTTTACAGCCAAAAAATGTGGCGTTGAGCTATGGGCTCTGCCATCCTGAGATTGTGGACAAGTTACCCAACCTTTCTGAGCTTCTATTTCTTCATTTGTAAAATGAAGATATTAATAGTACCTTCCTCATGAGATTATTTTGTAGATGAAATGAGATAATGAATGCATGTGACAGAATCAGCACAGTGCCCAGCACATAAAACGTAATCAACAAATGTTAGATGCTCTATTTGTTCTCATTTTACAGCCTTAGTGAGATCAAGTGCTTAGCTCAAGGTCACACAGTTCATAAACAGAAGGGGTTCAAACTTGATTCTGTTTTATCCCAAACCCTGTTCTTTACTGCTGTTATATATTGTCTGTATTCCCATCAATCTTTCTGACCCACAGATAATTGAAGGGACACACTACTTACATCACCTTTTGTTTTTCCCTTATTAGATTCTCATGATCTGTAAACATACTCTGTAAACATACTCACGGAAAGTATTTTCCATATAGAGATCTTAGAGAAATTATGCTATTATTTAAAAAATATTATTTGAAAAGACCCCTCAAAGTAATCCATATTGGAGTTAAGTGTCTCAGAAGGGCATGGTGACAGACTCATGTTTTAGGACTTAGAAGTTATGCGTTTACTTTTCTCCTTCTACTCAGCTAACCTTCACTTCAGGAAGGAGCATTACGTGGCGGAAGGTCGGGTACAGAAGAAAGGACAGGACATCCGAGTGATCCACAGACTGAAGCGTGCTTCACCCAAAACTGAGGTTTAGAAAATTGAGAACTACATTGTTTACATGTAAAACATGTGTCAGGAGACAGGAATCAACCTTAAAAGTATGAATTAACAAAAGGTGCACATTATTGAGCTTCTGTGAGAGGTAAAAATAGACTGTCATCATAGTAAGGAAGAGAAATTTCCCTCTCCTTCAGAATAAATGAACACAACTTGATTCTTTCAACCTGTAACTAGTCAGGAGAGTAGGCAATGAGTGCACAGGCTGAGAGGCTATTCATCCTGGAATCGGACCAAAGGCTAAATGCCCCAAGATCTTAACATGTCATTAAAAAAAAAAAAAACTTTAAAAAAATCTTTACTTTATTTATTTATTTTTATGTGATGCTGAGGATCGAACCCGGTGCCTCGTACATGCTAGGCGAGCACTCTACCGCTGAGCGACAACCCCAGCCCAACACGCCATTTTTTATACACATTTATTATTCTTGCTTTATCTGGGTGACTTTTTGATTAAGTTCTAATTTCTACCAAATGCCTATGAAATGCTTTTGAAGGGTCCTTTCTAACTGATAAAGAATAATCAAAGAGATTTGCTCGAGGTCATGTGTGTTCCATTCATATGGATAATTGTCACTTGAGTGGGTAAACTAAGTATAAATTGAAGTTGTGTAAATTTCATTAAGAGACGTTGTAGCACACTGAATGTGCACTCTCACGCACATTCCTCTTGGGAGGAAGATCAGTCTGATCATACATTATCAAGTATCCCAAATACAAAAGTCGTAGAGTGTCTATTAGGGACAAGACACATCTGCAATAACACTACTGACATTTTAGTGGGACAGAGAAGCCTTTTTGTTCTGCGTTCCCCACCCACACTTCTAATTGGGATGTAGAAGGCAGAAAACTCTGAGAGGCCTTAGGATCAGTGTTGACCAAGGCGAGGAGGGTCCCCACCAGAACCCAGGGCGGTGGCTGTAGGCTGTTTGTAATGCCCCTTCCTGGAGATCTGCCCCCGTGGAGAGCTTGCCCTCATCAGAGCAGGAAGAGGAAGCAGAGCCACCAGGGGAGCCACTGGGTTTAGTAAACAATGAGCCAATTCCTCCCCCAGGGAGCAGATCAGAGGAGACGTCATGGACTAGGAGAAACTCTCCAGCAGTCAGAGACAGCCAGGAAGGAGGCTGCCTCTTCTGATCAAGCTTGTCTGCTGCCCTGGAATTGAACACGGGCTTCCTCTGGCCTTGGGGAGTGGACTAGGGATCTAGATGTGATCTGGGACACCGAGGGCCAGGGTTAGAGCCCTACAGAGGCAGCGGCTCCCGGACCAGCAGCCATAGCTAAGCAATGCTCTGCTCAGACCAGCCCCGGTTCAGCTGAAGCTCATCTGAGAGGGTTCCTTAAAAAGGGCTTCTTACCAACCAGCCCCAGAGTTGGAGTTGCTCTGCCCTACAGAGCTGGAAGGAGATAATTGCTCTGAAACTCTTGTAGCTTTTATTCATAGTTCATCTGAACCTGAGGTTGTTGACCTCACCACCTAAAGTGGAAATAATGCAATTAACTCAGCTAAAGACAATTTAATAATAGAAAAACAGTACTGAAGCCAGGAAAGGAAACTTCTATGTCTTCTGCCTACAATGGAATGCATACTTTTCATAAAGATAAGAAATGCACTAAAGGCTGAGTAGAGGTGGTGTTTTGAATTCAGTAAGTGTTTTCTATTGGTGTTTTGTGCAAAGCATTGCTAGGCTGGGGACACCAAAAAGAGAAATACCCTGTCCCTGTCCCAAAGGGACACTTTCTCTAGTGGAAAAGAGATCCATCAGTAACCATCATGAGTTAAATGAAGCCAGCAAATATTGTAAACATTTTGAAGTGTCTCCTCAGCATATTCCTTCCAGTTAAAAAATAATAATCCCTGAACTATCCTTTTGGATAAACTTTTCACTAATATTTATCCTATGCCACCAGTTCCCTTGGCCAATCAGATCTCCTCTCCCAGAAATTTAAAATGAAGACTCACAGAAACAAGCTGATCTCTATTAGCTCTTGAACCGAGAGGACTGCCCAGAAAATAAAAAGTAATTAGATAAACCTGCTGGGAGAGGTCAGTCTCAGAGTCCATGTGGCCTGAGAGAGAAGTCTGATGTGGCCTCCCTGGATTCAGAGTCTTTCAGATGTTCCTGATTCTAGTGACCCTTCCTTCCCAGCCCCGGACCCAGCCTAATGTGTCCCTTTTCTTGCACTCAGTCGAGGTGGGGTGAAGCTCAGCGGTTCAGCCCAAGTCCTCTCAGTGGCCAAGCCTCGCACACTTCTGAATGTGTGGTGGGGAAAGGGAACACAGAGGGAGTTTGGGGCCCAGTAGGGATTGGATGGGGGGAAGCACAGTATATGGCAAAAGAAGTGCCGAGAGGGCTCTGAGCAGGAGACAGCTCTGAATCCTTCACGTGACATTTGACCTAACCCTTGACAAGTGAGAGGTTTTAACAGGTCTGGTGGGATAATGCATCTCAAGGAGAGGAAAAGGCGCTTCCCACTGAGAAGGCAAGAAGTTTGTATTAAGATGTTACTTCTACACTTTATTTCCCCTCTAATTTCCAACCAAGCTCCAGAATGGCAGGCTGGTCTGCCCCCTGTGACCTGCAGGGCAAATCTGGCCACCACCTGTATCTGCATAATATAGACTTCAAGATGAAAATGGGTCTTACATCTTAAAATAGAGGTTGTAGAAAAATCAAAAGAAGAAGAATATTTCATGACACGTAAGATTTATATGAAATCCAGACTTCAGTCTCCATAAATAAAGCTTTATTGGAACTCCACCATTCATTCATTCATTCATTCATTCATGTATTGTCTACGATTGCTTTCCATTGACAACCAGAGAGTTAAGTGGTGTCAACAGAAACCATGTGGTCTGCAAAGCCTCAACTATTTCTATCTGGTCCTTTGCAGAAAAAGGCAGCTGATATATACATAGTTTTATAATATATATTTCTATATACATACCTTCACAGGTTTCTTTTGGACATTTGTGAAGATGCAGCCTCCAGAGGAAGTGTAACAGACAAATAGTGTATCAGCACATATTTGTAGGATTGTTTGAAAGTGATCCATAATATTTGTCAGTGATCAAAGGTGTGAAATTGTGTGTTTTGCATCTCACAGAACATGTGGGTGTGTGTGTATATAGTTTGAAAAAATATGCAACCTTCATAAACATTGGCTACTTCTGAGATGTGAATTATGGGAAACTTTATAAAAGAATAATAACAATAGTAACCACCTTGTATTGACTGTTCACTATGTGCCAAACACTGTGTTAGTGTTTAGTGTGTATATATATATATATCTCATCTTATTTAAATTATCCAAGAACCTGATGATATAAAAATTATTATTGCCTTCATTTAACAGATAAGAAAACTGAGACATAGAAGAATTAAGTGATGTGTCCAGAATCACACAACTAATATCAGGAGATCCAGAACGTGAACAAAGGCAATGCAAATCTAGTGCCCTTACTCCTTCCAACACAGCACACTTTTTAATACTGACCACTGTCACTTTTGTAATGTATGTGTGTGTGCATGTGTGTATGTGATATGTTGTATGTATGTCTATACACACACACACACAAACATATATATATATATATATATATATATATATATATAGTAGCATGATTCCTGGTTCGTAGTAAAGATGATAATAGTGATGAAAAGGAAGAGGAGGAGAAGAAGGATAACATATTTTTTGAGCTCTTCCTATGATTGGGTTCTGATACAACATACCAGACACTCTGCATGCTAATTGGGAACACATTTGACAAATTGTTATTGTTGTCATTCTTGTCACCATTATGTATTTCCAGGATAGGCTGGGGCTGGATGTGGGTCTGGGATGGAGCACGGCATCCAACGTCTGTATCTGGAGGGTTCGGAAGGAGTTGTTCTCAACGCTTCCACCTGTTCCTCAAAACGTCAGATGGTCAGGGGTGAGTGAGTGTGGATGGGTGAACCAGTGACTGCTGGGGCCAGGCAAGTGAAGTTCTGAACCTGACTCCAGAACTTGTTGTCTCTGTGATCTTGCCCTAGTCCTCACATTGTCACAGTTGGACATATTGATCCCATTTCCTCAATCTTACCTGGTATAACAAGGCAACAGATATTGAGGCCCCTGGGAAGCTCTCCCCGCCCCATGGCAGGCCTCCCACAGCCTGAGAATGTCTCATGAAAGATTCATTTCTTTGGCTTAAAGCTCTGCCAAGCAGAGGTGACATATTAACCCAGTGACACCATGGCAATTTAATTTCATGGAATCACAAGATGTTAGAGCTAGGAGTCAACTAAAGTCTACAGCCTCATTATTTCTGCTTCTAAGCTTGTTCCTTCCTCTTTCCATCTACAGTGGGAGATGTGTCCTGGCTCCTGTCTAAGGTAAAGTTTCTCCCTGTTCCATGAATTCACCTGCCCTCCTCCTCGGGACCTCCCCCCACCCCACTGTCCTGTTTCCCACACCATCACCCTTCCACTCTCCCAGCTGCGCCCTGGAAGTATTTAAATAGCTCAAGTCTCACTCACCTTAATAAATAAAAGGCCTTTGGGGCCTCACATCCCTCTGTGGCTGCCTCACTCCACATCTTTCCTTTTTAGCCAAACTTCTCACAAGGATCACCTATAAACTTAGAGGGGTGATGGGAAAACTGAGCGTTTAGGGCAGGCGCAGGTTCACCTGGGCCTGGGCCAGCCTAGAGGAGGAAGCGGAGTGGCACATTAGCTGAGGAATGAAAAGAGAGGAAAGTGGGAGGTTCACGTGGACAACTGGCTACCTCACAACTGTGCCCCTAACCCACAGTGACTCTTCACCAATCAACAGGGCACACTGGGTTTGGGTACTCCTCTGAGAATGCTGGCTAGGTACTGTGGGGAGCTGTCCAGTCCCCACCCCATCCCTGCCTTTCAACGCCTTAGGCCTCCATCTGGGTCCTAGGTTTCAACACAGGACAGTGCATGCCCAAGCCGAATGAGTGGACAGGGTCGGGCTCCCGGGCTGTGAGCGTCAGCACCACTTGGGGACTTGCCAGACCCCTTCTCAGAGCTGTCTCAAAGGCCCTCCAGGTGATTCCCGCGAATGCTGGGGTTTAAGAATATTGAGTGGACACTGGGGACCCCTGTGGAGTGGAGGTCAGACCCAGGGCCATTTGGCACCTACCTTTGATTCTGATGAATGAGGTACAGCACTGGGTAGAAGGGGGTCCAGGAAGGTGAACTTGTGAGCCAAGGTATGGAGATTGGACTACACCAGATATGAGAGTGTGGATGGAGGGCGCTCTAGGAACGAGGGAGGGGAGGATGGAGAGCCAGGACAGTGGTTCAGGGGACACGGGGGTCCCAGCGAGGATGGGGCCAGAAAGCCTTCTGCATAGAGAGGGTCCGCCTGCCCCTCCTAGATCCTTTCTCTCCTCCACTCCACAGCCTCCCTTCCCGTCACCCTCTCCCTGGACCCTCCGGCTCTGACAGGATGGCATCTCCTTCCCTGCCCCGTCAGGGCCTCCTCCTTCCGTCTCTGAGTCCGCCTCTCCCCACTGCTGCAGGTGAGAGGTTTTCACCGTCCTCTGAAAGAAGGTTCCTCTAGAGGCTACCCATTAGAGCCAGGCCCCCTTCAGAGCGTGGGGGCCGCCCCTGCCTCTTACATCCCGACAGTGTGTGCCAGGGACCACTCGGCACGGAGCCGAGGGTGGCTCTCTGCTGTTCCTCAGCAGTGAAGTTACACAGGGTCCCCTGGGAAGGCTCCACCTGGCCCGGTCAGGCAGCTCTCAGCGGGAAGTCCCTTCCAAAGCCCAGAGGAACCCTTTAAGGCCGTGCGCAGCCTTGTTTCCCGTGGGATCTCCTCTGAAGACAGAGCCTTAACAGGCACCCCGAGGCCCTGAGGTGTGGAGCACCTCGTTCCCTGAGAGGCACCAGGTACGTGGATGCACAGTGGGTGCTGAGTGCTCCAGCAGGAGGGCTTCTTTTTTCCTTAAAGGTTTTCATCAGAGGACCAAGGTTTTAAGCCTGAACTCTTCTATGTGCTAAACAGGAGACTTGGTCGGATTTCTTAGTTGTCTGATCTGTAAAACGGGCATAAAAACACCAGCCAATGCAGTCACCGTGAGGAGGAAAGGGGAGGATCGCAGCCCGCCGTCTCTACTGCAGGCTCTGAACGGCTCTCCTGCTCCTCTGTCCCCTTCTCGCCTCGGCAGAACTGGGCTGTGAACTGGTTTTCCTGAAAAATAGTTCTTATTAAATGGCAGGGTAGTATTTTAAGATATTAATTCACCTTTCCCGCCTCTATTTCCCGTTCCAAGGTCTCTTTTCATCCTTCACCTGTGGCAGGTGACATGGCAAAAAGACAAGGACACTTGAGACCAGGCTCTGCTTCCCGCCTTCTCCAGGCCAGGGAAGACCCCTCAGCAGGGCCCTTGTGGAGCAGCCCAGACCTTCTGGGAATGAAGATGTCCGGGGTTGGCTAGGAGGAGGACGAAGGCCAAGGCCAGCCCCCTCTCCCCATGCTTGCTGAACCCTACAGATCTTGCTCCCTTTGAGCATGGGGGTGCAGGCTGATCTTTTGAGGTGTTATTTTCACTGCAGGGTGAAATGGGGGTTGGAAATAAAATTCCATCTTAGTTCTGGGCTGATTCAGTTTGAGACTTGACATTTAAAATGCTGTTATAGACCAAGTCACTTCTTTAATCTAAGGGTCTCAGTGACTGCTTACCAATTCCACCCTCAAGCCCGGGTGTTACCTGGCTCCCAGTTAGCCAGTCAGCCAGACTTCCCGGTATCTTCCTCCAGCCCAGCCCATCTCTGGGGCTCCCGCTGGGTCTATCCAGTGCCCTGCCATGTTCCAGCATTGCCACATATTTCTGGATTCTCTCTCTATTCCCACCTACACTGCTTAAGATCTGGCCTTATATTTTATTCTGAGTTTGGTTTCTCCCCTCACTATACCCCTCCCTGTTTATTCTGTTTACAGAGAGGCAACTGAGTACAAGAGTTTAAAGTTTGTCCCTGAAGGCAGAAAATCTTTCTGAACCTTACCATCTTGATGACCTTGGGAAAGTTTATGCATCTCTCTGGAGATGGTAAATGTTACTGCGAAGTTAGATGTTTATAAATCACAGTTGGCCCTGGATACACCCTGTGTTGCTTAATGACGGGGTGTGTTCCAAGAACCATGTCACCAGGGACTCACCATCCTATTTAGGATCTGTCATTTACCAACACTTTGTTATATGAAGTGTGGTTGCAGCATAAAGTAAGTCATGGCTATTTTTATCTTTCCAAAATGCAAATATGATATGTCATGTCCCCTCAGTCTTTCACAGATTGCCCAGTCCTCCAAATAAAGCAAATTCCACGAATGTCCTAATAGCCTGCAGGATCTGATCTCTACCTCATGTCCCATTTCCTGTCTCCCTCTGTCCCCTGTGCTGTCCTTCTGTGTGTTTCCAGGGGACACTCTGCGCATGCTGTTCTTGTGTCTACTGTGGCCTTGGTACCATTGACACCCATTGGGCCCCCAAGCCATGCCCGGGGAAGATGGTGCCCTTCTGCCTACTGCATTATACACACTTGGCTGTTACTGTCAGTCCAGTCTCTCTGCATGTCTGACTCTCCTATTAGATGGTAAACTGCATGAGGGAAGGAATGATGCCTTAGTCATCTTTCAGATGCATAATGGACATTACCAAAAAAGTTTGTTCAATGCATTGATGAATCAATATAATACACTATAAAATCAATAAAATGGAAGTCACATTTCTTGGAACGTGAGTTATCTCCTGGTGTCGTCCTCAGAACGCCACACCAGGCCCTCAGAGAGGCAATTCCACTGGTGCTCACAGCAAGCTTCCTGCTCTCTGAACGTGAGATCATCTGCGATCTCAGAGACTCCAGAGGCTGAGACGGGAGAACTGCCCAGTCCAGGGCCAGCCTAGGCAATTAACAAAACCATATCTCAGAATGACAAAGGGCCTGGGCATATAGCTCAGTGATGAAAAACCCCTGAGTTCAATCCCAGTACCAAAAATTTAAAGAATAAAACAAAGTGTGCCCGTGCTCTGACCTGGGTTGCAGCATTCTCCTACCAGTCCGCTATTAAACTGCAGGTTCCCTGGGGGCAGGGGTGCAGCTGCCCAGCTCCCCACCCCTGAGGCTTCCTGCAGAGTGGCTGCTCAGTGCTAGTCAGCGAGTCAGCAAAGAAAGTGTGTCAGGGAACGCCTGATGCGGTAGCCCCTATGCCCTGTCTTCTTGGGCCATTACCTGTTTTGAGGTATGATCACATACCATCTTGGGTTGTAAGCCCAAGAGCAAGCATTCCCCCCTCGCACTTTTCTTGCAGCCCTGATGACGGTGCTGAGAAACATGGCAGAAGTTCGTACACATCTTGAGGAATTGCACCTGCCCCTTGGACTAGAAATGGGACTAGAAATGACTAGAGCTGTACAGAAAGAACTTGGCCTGGTGTCTTAACAACCAGCCGCACCCAGTGTACCTGCTTCTCTGTCACACTGTCCTGTTTGCTCTTACTGAGTCTGTTCTTTGACCTGCGGCTAAGCTAAGCAAGACCAATCTGGTTGGCCATGTTCTCCGTCCCTCAGTCTCCATCCCTGTCATTTGATTCATGCCAATAGCCGTTTCCCAGGGATTCTTCCCTTCCCCCGTTCACGCCTCCATCACCTGCCTCTGTTCTAAGTTGGTCCAGGACAAACCTTGGCTTCTGCCATCATCCTGCAGGATGGGTGAGATCAGAGTGACTCTTATAACCACAGCCAGAGCAACAGCAATGAAGCTGCATTTAGCAAGGGCTTGCAAGGCAGCAAGCGATGAGCCAACTGCTTTCATTTTTTTTTAATATTTAAAAATACTTAATAGCGGGGCATATACCTGTAATCCCAGTGACTCAAGAGGTGGAGGCAGGAGGGTCGCAAATTTGAGGCCAGCCTTGGCAACGTAGTAAGACCCTACCTCAAAACAAAATAAAAAAAGGCTGAGGATGTAGCTCAGTGGTAGACCATCCCTGGGTTCAATCCCTCATACAACAAATAAAAAAAAATAAGAATGAATAAATACAAATACTTAATAACAATACCTACCATTACATTTTATCAGAATACAGTAAAATGCAATAGTTTAGAAGCATATTGAATAAAACATAAAATGCTGAGTATTTTTCTGAATCTTGTCAATTAATTCTTACAATGATAATTATCATTAATTTTCAAACAATTTTATAGCCAGGCAGATTTTATGCATTTCACGCACCTTGGCTTGCTTCAAGCCTCACCACAACTTTTGGAGGTGGATGTGCTTGTGTTACCACCGTTTTAAAGATGGGGAAACTGAGGTACGAGAGGCATAGAGAGACACTAACTCTCCACAGTCCCAGGAATGGAAGTGGTTGAGTCCTATTCAACTCCAGGGCAGGGCTAGCTCAGTCACTCAACGCTGTCCACGGGGTAGTAAGAACAGTATTCCCGTCAATAAATAGATTCCAGATGGATTTATTCAAACAGGTTCGCATTGGCAGATGCACCCTGCCTAGGGATGTCACAGTGAATAAGGCAAAGTCCTTGTCCTGGTGGGCTCCGTTCTAGATGAGGAAACCGATGTTCACAGGGTAAACAGTGGTCAGTGAGGGCTGGTCAGCCTGTAAACGACAGCCCTGGACCCTCAGTTCCCACCTGGCCCAGTGTCTTAATCCTGAGCCCTGCCGCCTGCCTGAAGACAGTCTCCTGTCACCAGTCCAGGAAGGGGTGGGGGGGCAACTCTAGTGACACTGCAGTGTGTCTGCACTATTACTAATGACATCCTTCCACCCCGGCTTTCTTGGTGTTCTTTTTCTCCCTTCCCTTATCATTCTCGTGAGCCTTCCAGTGTACAAGGATAAACTTAGCCTTGAATGGGGCGCCCAGTCCCAGGGAGATTAGCAGGAGGACAAGCCCAGGGCTACCACTGACTGGGCATTCTTTCACGCCTCCTTAGACTGAACACGGTAGGGTTTTAAGTGCAGGCAATGAACCCAGGGAAGCTTTACCACTGGCTACATCCCCAGTCCTTTTATTTTTTATATCGAGACAAGGTCTTGCCAAGTTGTCCAGGCTGTTCACCAACTTGCTATTCTCCTGCCTCAGGCTCCTGAATCATTGGAATCACAGGCATGCACCACCATGCGTGGTTTTCCAAACACGTTTTAATCACCTGCAAAAATTACTTGTAATCCTCCTCCCCTCACTCTTGCTGACAAATTTTCCACTCCTACTTCCACCAAATTCAAGGCCTTCTCAGTCTTCACAGGGGGGAGGTTCTGCCTTATCTCAGTCTCTCATCCGGTGTCCCCCTCTCCTGGGCTGAGAGGCATCTCTGCAGCTCTTTGCCGGTCCACCCCCAGCTCCTCGGACATTCTGCTGGGCTTTTTCACAAGCTCACATTCCTTTGGTTGCTTTAGGATCCTGAGTTCTTGTTACCATGCCTCACATTCTCGAGGCCCAGAACTCAACATGGTCAATGTTGGGAAACAATCAGCGTATTGCCTAGGTCGGGTTAGGCTGTCGTGGCCCTTCTGAGCAGAGTGTTTATTCAGCCTGACTGCTGGCAGCCTGGGGGTGAGGTGGGGCCCTGGGAGATCCCAGCTGAGTACCAGGATCCGGGGGGCTTCCAGAGGGAGGTGCTTCCAGGTGTGCCACAAGGCTGAGGCAGGCAGCCCCAGAGCTGCCTTCTTCCCCTGCAGTCCTGAGCCTGGGGACACGAGAGTCCTTCAGTTTTCACAGCCTGATCCCAGGAAGAGCCTAGGATCTGGAATCACAAGGCAGAATTGTCTCATCTGAGCTAATGGGAAACAAGAATCAGTCATTGGCTACGGGCTGCTGGATCCTATTGCCCCTCCTCCTTTAATAAATGCCTTAGTAAGAGCCTCCTCTCAGGATGAGAAGGAGACAGGCATTATCACCATATATATGTGTGATTCCACTGTGCTGTGACTCAGCACGTAGACCCAGAGGAAGGAGTAGCTGGCTCCACTTGTGTACAGTGTGTCAGAATGCATTCTACTGTCATGTACAACTAATCAGAACAGATTTTTTTAGAAAAGATTCTTCACCTCGGAGCCTGCTTCTCCGGAGCCCACATGAAGAGAAAGGGCAATGCTGAGCCAGTCGGAGGCCATCTCCCCCTGGGAGCCTGAGCTGGGGAGGGTACAGACAGAGTCACAGCAGCAGCATCAGAAAATACCAGGTGTTCCCTGGGACCAGATTGGTCCCCGGATGGTCCTTAGAGCTGAGAGGCCAGAGTGAGGAGGAGCTGCCGGGAAGGCAGTGGGGAGAGGGTCTGCAGGCGGAGGAAGGAGGGTTCCGTGGGCGACACTGCAAGCAATGTCCCCGATGGCGATGGCTCTGTGCGCCTGAAGCTGAGGGTGTCTGTGGTCAGGAAAGGGTTGAGGGCAGCTGATGTGGTCACGATTATGAAGGGCCCAGCGAGCTAGAACAGGCTTGCACCACGTCACCAGGCAACGGGGCAGCCAGGGGGTCGCGACAAGACCTCTATTCAGAACTCAAACCCGAAAGCCTGGGACTCAATATGGAGAAGGGACTTGAAGACAAAACCCACGGTAAGGATGCAACTTGGCAGGTATTTCAGCCGTGATGGAACCGTCAAGGCTAGAGTAGTGCATGAGAGAGACAGGGGCCACTCAGGCTCTAGGTTCCCAGGTTCTGACTTAGACAGTTATTCCTCATCTGTAATGGGGCTACTACGCACCCAGAGTAGGGATGAAGGCTCTAACATACCAAGAGGAATCACTACTATCATTATTACTAATTTTATTTTTTTGTGAGTGACAATTGGCACCCTGGAGTCACCATCAAGCTGATGTTATTATCCTTGTGCTCTGAATTTGGGCAGCAGTCATGGAAATGGAAAGATGTAGATGTGTTATGTTGGATGTGAGGTGTTCCCCAAAAGCTTGTGAGGTGATGCAAGAAGGTTTGGAGGAGAAATGACTGGGATATGGCTTTAACCTGATCAGTGACTTAATCCCTGGTGGGATCAACTGAGTGGTAACTGGGGGCAGGTGGGTGGGGCTGGAGGAAGGGACTCATTGGCGGTGTGGCTTTGGGTGTATATTTTGTATCTGGAGGCAGGGGTCTCTCTGCTTCCTGACCACCGCGGGAGCTACTTCCCTCCGCCACACTCTCCTGCCATGATGTTCCGGCTCACCTCGAGCCCCAAGGGATGGAGCCGGCCCTCTATGGACTAAGACCTCTGAAACTGTGAGGGCTGTGATAAATCTCCCTCCTCTACAGTTGTTCTGGTCGGGTCCTTTAGTCACAGCAGCGAGAAGCTGAATAAAGCAAGATGGGTTCAAGAAGCAAAAGAAGTGGAATTAAAGCCAAACGGAAACTAGCTGATGTTTAAATGAAGGAAAAAGAGGTCCACAGGATTTCTGGCTTGGGCAGCAGGTGGATTGCAGCACCCTTCGTTGCAGTGAGACTTCAGGACAAGAAGAGGACTCTGGATGGAGTCACATCCAGTTTGGAAATACCGTTTTTGAACAGCCTACTAAATACCCATCATGGAATTATCTGGCCTAGAGTTCAGGAGAGAATTGGCAGGACATGCACCAGATGGATGGAGGAGAGAACTGGGTACTGCAAATAGAGAAGAGGGCCAGACACTGGACCCAGAGAACAGAGGTGAAGGACAGATGCCTCTGTCGGGGACTCAGGGACTTGTCTGGGGAAGAAAGCAGGTGGTTAACAGGCCAACAGATGATTAGATCCAAGGAATGTGTTTTGAAATGATGCTATGGGTGTGTCCCAGGAATTAAAGAAAGCGAGGAGGGTACAAGACTCTAAAGACTAGAGCTAAAGCTGGAGGTAGTCATCAGGGTGGGAAGGAAAGGGTGTAGAGGCTGGAAGGAAATGTTCATGCTCCTAATCCAGAGACAAAAATGACTGACTGTCTAATAACCGTCAGCCCATGCAGACTTTCCTCTGCACATCAGGAGGTGTTTTGGTGCTCTTGGTTCTGTGCCTCTCACACTGGGCTGTCCTGGGGTCCTCGGAGTTCTGAGTGTGCTTATAATTAGAGGCCACCTTGGTGGGAAGTTGAAAGCAAGCAGACGCCCTGCTAAACCAGAGTGGCTGTCTTCTTCTGCAAATTAGGACCGTGTGCAAGCTTCCTCTTTTAGGGGAGAAAAAAGTAAATGGAAGCTATTTACTTAAGGTCAATGGACATATAAAGAGTCTGAGGCCCAGAGATATTAAATAACTTCGTTAAGACTGTACAGCTAATTAGGGATCAAACTAGACCAGTGCCTAGGTCTTCATTCTCGGGCCATTTTCTTTCTGGCTGCATCTCAGACCTTGCACTTCTCACCTCCTCATCTTCAGGTTTGTGTGAACTGCAGTGAAAGAGATTTGTACTTTCAATGTCACTGGAACAAGGTAGGGAAGGGTACTGGAGAGTGTCAATTAAAATCATTGCCCACCTGTGAATCTTTACAATAAAATTCTCCTCTCCATTTTGATTCTTTTGGGGGCAAGAGCAGAAAGTTAACCCAGAAAGCAGCCCCTCAGGTTTGCTGGGACTCCGTCTTCCCTTCCTGTCGAGGGATCGCATTCATCACAGTTGACGTAAGGTTGAACAAAACCCACAACCCGATGCATAAAAGCTCTACCATGTCCCAGGCTAAAAGATAGCTCTCCATGAAAGGTAGACTCGTGACTCTCACACAGATTTAAAATGAACACATGCTAGAGATTATCTAACTCAACCAACAAGGAAACAAGGAGGATGCTAGGACTGGGTCACAAGAGAATCCAAGAGCACTCATTTATGGATGGGAAAAAAGGCAAAACTGACTTCTTTCCTCAGAGGTGTAGGAATCAATTGAACCTGTACCAGACGGGTGGAGTCTGCATGGCTATGGGCAGAGTTGATTTTGCCATGCTATCAGTTGTCTGCAACTTGCAGAGTTGTGAAGTGTCTCCCATGGAATCTAACTCAGGTAACATGGGAGAGTGTGCCGCAGACAATGAATGGTTTTCTGGAGACACTGAATTCTTGCCTACGTCTATTAGAAAAGCAGAGATTCCTATTACAAGCAAAATCTGGGGCTCCCAGCTTTGTCTCCTTGAATAGACATACCAAGATATACAAGTGTGTATGGGTGTGTTTATATGCATTTTTTTAAAAAAATAAGTTTCACAAAACAGCACTTATCCTTACTATAAGCAATGCACCTGGACACTTTAAATTCTTTTGTTAATGCTTGTATACACACAGATTAATCTCACAACTTATTAATGGATTGCCACCCACTAATGGATCAAAGGTTCAAGTTTGAAAAGGAGATACTATTGATCAATATTCCTCCATCTATGTGTTGTGAAGGACCAACTTCTAAATATTTTACAATTTCCAGTTCTTCGTAGACAGATTGATATGTGTGTAAAATGCAGTAGAAATATATTACTAGGAAAGTGAAATGGAAACACACACACACACACACAAACACACAAACACACACACAGACTTACAACATGCAAGCTCAATTTTTGATTAGTGGATCCAACAGACATAAGATTGGATGATGGGGCAAGGTCAGCCCCACTTACACGTTTCTGGGTGTACACTCTCTATTTCCAAACTTAATCCCATATTCAGGGATGGATGGTGGTGGATTCCACTAGTCCCTGGACCACATTTTGAGTGGTACCACACTCTGACTACCCCGAGTGCCCCACCGTGCAGACAGTACAGGATCTTGGTTTTCTAGGCTGGACACTCCCTCAGGCCATGTCAGTCAGTGGGACTTACTGAGGCATACCTGTGGCCATAGGAGAGAGACACTCCCAGGAGCAAAAGGACAAGTGGGTCCTAGACGGATCTGACCCTGCAGTGGCCCTCCATCTCTGTGCTGTTGCCACAGCATGACCGAGCGCTTCTCTCAAGCTCTTTTCCACGTTCTTCTTGATGCTTTTCTTGATACTAATTGGTTTTCTTATAGTTTTCCAGCTCAAATTCTCTAGAGAACCTTTCCCCTCTTTAATCCTCACTTCTGCTGTAGAACTTTGTGCACTCCTAGGGTTTCTCATCACAATTCAGAAGGGCTGCCTTTAGGTGGGGCGGGACCTGGCATGCAGTCAGAAGGCTGGGAGCAGGCTCTTGGGTTCAGCCACAGCCACCATTCTTTAAGGAATAGCCTGGGGCCTCTTTACTCAGCACCATAGACCATGGGAGAAGGACTTGGAGAAAAGGATTGAACCATCCAAAGTACATTTTGTGATCATGTCCCCAAGTCATCCTTAGAGGGTTTTCTCCAGGAGAATGATGTGTCCTGCTGCCACAGCACAGCTCTAGGTACTGGAGGGGCAGACACCACTGACCACACTTCTGTCCTATCCTGGAACCTGATCAAATAGAGAGACCTTGGCCAGGCACGGTGGTGCACACCTATAATCCCAGGGGCTCCTCAGGAGGCTGAGGCAGGAGGATTGCGAGTTCAAAGCCAGCCTCAGCAATGGCGAGGTGCTGTCTCTAAATAAAATACCAAAAGGGCTGGGGATGTGGCTCACTGGTGGAGTGCTCCTGAGTTCAATCCCATGTATCCCACACACACACTAAAAATAAGGGAGAGAGAGAGAGAGACCGTGGAGAATCTACCCAGTGGGGGTACGCCAACATTTCTCTCAAGTCAAGAGATGCTCTGACTTTGTGCAGTATCTTCTGGAGATATTTGCTTATCTTAAAACTCTGTTAAACAAGAGTTTATATTCTCCCCCCAATGATTCAAAAAATCATAATTTCAAAAGAATAATGACAAACCCAATTAAACATGTAGAACAATGAAGTTGTGTTGAGAGTAGACAGTAGGCAGTGCATAGATTTCTCCCAAAGCTACGAGAGAATCATTGCCTACCGTGAGTCAGTCTCAAGTCTGAGAAAACTGCAGCTTCACCCATGTCCTATACTTTGAGGGTGAACAGTCACAACCAAGTGATGTCAGAATCTTAAATGCCAGTGTCTGTCCTTATATTTCTCCCCCATGTCCTTTCATTAATTCATTTTATACCAAAATGAGCAGGTGTATTACTTGCTGTTTAGATTTCCCAGGCTTGGCCACGTTGCCCTATATAAGATATAATGGGAATAAAGTGCTTAATACAACGTGGGCTGCCTAGTAAGCACTCAGTGAATGTTCACTCTGACATGCCTAAATAGTAAATGTATCCTGTCTAGATTGCCTGAGTTATTTTTGAGCATGTGGTGTATTGATGCCCATGTGGGTCACAGCTATCTTCATTACCTGATCCCATTCCACTTCCTTCCTAAGTGTGCAGTGGTCTCCTCCACTGGATTTCAAGCTCATCTTGGAAGATTTTTACAGTCTTCTAGCACCCTGCCGTTCTCCCTCTGCATACAGTGGGCACGAAGCACGTGCTGATGGCCGGCTGATTTACTATGCCTCCGTCCATCCCATGATAAGTTTCATCACTGCAAATGCAAGAGCTGCCTCCTGCGTCTCCCTCCCTCCAGAACAGTCTCCTGGATCTCCCTGCCTCAGTGGCTCCCCATCCCATCTCACCCTTTCTTCCTTTTGGTGACCTTCTAACTTGATTTCTCCCCTGACCAGCATTTTTAACTCCACACACTCACATTATTTAGTTTGGAAAATATTTCCCACTTGTTCCTATATCCTACTTTGGCTCCACCCATTTCTCTGCTGCTGTCCAGTATAGATGAGACAACAGCTCAAAGAGCAGCCATAAAAAATGAAGAGCTTGCGCAGACTCTCAGGGAAAGCTGAAGACGTACTTTAGACCAGGAGTTGAACGTGTAGAGAGAAGCTTCATCAGCCTACCTCCTCCATGGAGCTGGGTTGGAAGATCTGGATACGGAGGGGGCTGGGGCGGGACGAGGCCTTGGCCATCTGGATGGGAAAGATTCAGATGCTGAAACAGATCTCTGGAGTTAATGAATTTCACAGTCCTGTGCCCTCACTTTGCTTCAGTCTCCCTCTCAGAACAGACACCTGGGGTGAGCTCGTTAAGTGGCAGGCATAAGGAAGGGAGTGAAAAAGAGGTGAGGTGGACTTCTTTGCAAAACACTCTCCTTAGAAAGCTCGGCAGGTAGGTCTATGGGTGGAAAAGGTAAGGCGCACCTTATGTCTGGTCAGGAGGCCTCAAGGTGGGTGCACAGTTACGCACCTGCAGGTTTTTTTTCTTTTTTGGTAAATCAAGTCTTCTCTAATTACAGGATTTCGTTGTATTTTCATACATATAATAATCTAGTTTACCATGTAAATGATTCATTTACAATTCAATTAAACAACCAAGGAGAACAAAATGTTAAAATAAACATGTGTTTAAATAAGATATAATGTGTATAATTAGACACAACACTCACCCATATCTTAGCATTTTGATTTGCATAATAATACAAATAGGTCATTTGAGGCTATGCCAAATATCAGGGATTAGATGACCTTTAAATTCCTGCCAAACTGGAGAGTAGGATTTTGTGATCTGAATGAAAAATAAAAAAAATGTGGTGTGTCATCCAAATGTTTACAAGAATGCAGCTGTTGGATGTCAGGTCGACAAAACACCCAGACAATTGACAGAGGCATTTCATTTCCATCCAGATGTTTTTGCACTGTGCTGGTTTAGCCTGGCGCGTAGCAAAGTTAAGTCACTTACTTAAGATTTGTGACAAAATCTTCCGAATATACTGGCAATAAAATCGTTTAGAGGTTTGCCATTTTAGTATCGGTAGCACAAATGCTTTGTTACTGCCCCTGATAGCTCTGGATCCATAAAATAAAAATAGTCAACTCTGTTCAACCCATTTCCCAGCTCTCTGCTCTCCTCAGAACGCCCAGCCCCCCCACCACGAGGGTCTGCGTGAACCTGCGCTCTGACCACGGCAAAGTGGGCCCCTGGATCACAGGGCTGGGCACCGTGGCCTTCCTCTCTGAAGCCGCTTCTGTTCACAGCAGCACTGAGTCTAAGGGACATGGCTATGTGGGCACAGGGCTGGCCAGATTGGCCTTTGGCCGTCCTGAGGGTTGATTGCAGTACAGGCAATCAGCACCCTTCATCCCCGCATTGTTGGGGTCTGGATTTGGCTGTGAGTCACAGGCCTGGCTGAGGTGACTGACGCTGACCCAAAGTCCTATCCACGTGTTCATGAATCTAAGCTCTGTCCTTGGCTTGCAGCTGTAGGGACTGTGCAGAGTGACCTCCAGCCTCTTTGACTCAGCTCCTTCCGGGTGCCTGGTGGCTACCCACCCCAGGCCCACCTGGTTCCTCTCCACGTCCCACATGTCTCAAGCTTGACCCCTCAATTTGGAACTGTGCTTCTCAGCATCTTCCTCTGCCTCCTTCCTGGCTTCCTCTGGCTCTCTGCACAGACCCTGTGGCTGCCATTCAAGTCTTGCCTGGACCTGGACAGGTGGCCTGGGGTCCGGGGAGGCTCTGGTCCAGCTCTCCCTGGAGCCTTGAGCGCGAGCCTTGAGCGAGGCACATTCCCTGGGCTGCACTGACTCATCTTCATCAGAGTGTAGAGTTAGATCAGGTCCCCTCCAGTTCTGAACCACCTTCTCTCCCCAACACTGCTGGACCAGCTGCCTCCCAGGGTGCCCCTGCTCATCACTCACCAGTTATCACGCAGGGATTTTGGGGGGTGAAAAAATAAGGCTCCTTGACTAATATCTTGAAAAACTATAAAATGTGTCGCTACCTTCTCATCTTCACGAGCCCCCCCTTTTTCTTCTGTGTTGAATTTAAAACTCAGATTTAAACATACACCTTAGGAGAGTGCTGTCACTTCCTTAAACTGCACATAAAAACAGAAAGGTGCAGTAAGTGCAGCCCTGAGTGTTGGAACAGCCAGGCTGCTTCAGAACTCCATGGGACGAGCCTGGGGCACAGGAGCAGAGGGGGTGGAGCGGGATGGGGAAGCGTCACCAGGACCCGGGGAGGTAGCAGTGTTGGGTGACTGAGGGACATGATCACAGATCACGCCAGCTTCTCTGGAGTTTAGATATGACAGTTCTACCTGAACGTAACAGGGAATAAGGAGAAGCAGGGAGAGCAGAAGAAGTCGACCCACCAACAAGGTCTGGAAGCTTCCGGGGTTTAGACTTCCAGTTAAATGGCCCCGTGTAGCAAGGAGACCTGGTCCTCTCCTGGGGAGGACGGCCCACGCAGACCGTGTGAAGGCCCCCTCACCTGTTCACACAGCTGACCTCAGTCTAAGGATCACCCAGAGCAATTTCAAGAACTCACAGAGGGGGTGGTGTAAGGAAGGGGTGTCGGCATGGGGAGAAGGGCACGTGACCCCTCTCCTCATGTGAATGAGTGAGCAGTTTTTCGTGTTGTGACTGTGGTTTTGTCATACTTTGGGACCATAAGCTGACACAATGGTCTACTCTCCCAAAATATTAAAAAAATTTGCTGGTGATTTTAGGCTCAGAGATGGCTCTGAATGAGCAGCCGGTTTCCAAGTTAGTTCATAAGAGACCAAACTTGTGCCTTCAGGGTCACTCTGGGTAAGGATGGGACACCATCTCTTTGGGATCAGAGAAGTCATCCTGCGTTGGCGAGATGGGCCATTGAGGGAACGGCGTGGCCAGGAGTCCCCCCACGTCTTTACCCTCACTGTCCTCTGTCTTTCCTTCCCCATGTCATTCCCACACCCCTCTCTCAGCAGCCCATTGATTGAGGGTCAATTTAAAAAGTTATCAATAGTCTCTTCTTTTCCAAATCAGCTTCTCCATGGCCAGGAGGACCTCAGGTCTGGACCTCTCCCACCTCTGGGTTTCTTAGTAGGGAAAGGGACCAGTGGGAGGTTGGACACAGGCTGTCCCAAGACCCTGTGGAGTTGGAGGCAGAGTCTGGGGGAGAGTCCACCTGAAGGGCTGATGGATTAGACTAGAGGAGAGGTAGGTACGGAAGGGTAGGAGCAAGTTTGGGCAGCAGTTGCTGAAGGAGCCAGGTTGAAGACAACACAGACAGAGATGACAATGGAAGATAACCCAGTTAGCAGCTCCTGGTTCAGAAAGGAGTCTCAGTGAGAGAGCGTGGGACGAATCTCAGGGGGAGTCACCTGCTGGGACTTCTTGTACATCATGATCTTGGCTGTTGGGGAGACGGTGGGTCCAGAAAGAGGGTGAGGAATCTGGAAAAGCAAGGAGGTCAACCATGCCATTTTTTTCCAAAAAACTATCAGGGGAGGTTGTTCTACAATTTTATAGCTTGTAAAATACAATCTCATGGAATTTCCACAGTCCCCCAATATAATTGAGAGGTAGCTATGATCAACTCTATTTTTCAGTTCATCCATTCAACACACTTTGAAAGCATCTGATGCACAAGGCACTGTGTGTGAGACCCACAACAGGCAGGACTCCTTCCACTGGAGAGATTCCCTATGAAGCATGATAGTTCATGCTCGAGGGCAGCAAGATGCCTGGGCAGAGCTAGCAGGCGGACCTAGTCTAGGAAAGTGTTTCCAGAAGAAGTGACATTTAAGCCATGTTGAGAAAGATGAGTGAGAGGTGACAAAGGTGACACTGAGCTTTCTGATTTGGTCATTTGATGAACAGAGAACAACATGACATTAGTGAGGGAGGAAGAGCAGGTTTGAGGAAAAGATGACTTATCTATGACGTCATGTCTGAGATATCATGAGTCACGGTCCAGGGGGCAGCTGGAAGCACAGGACAGGAGCATGGGTGGATGACAGCGGGATTGGGATGGGGAGATGCACGTGGACGGTCCTTAGGGAAAAGGTGTGCTCCCCAGGGAAAGTGAACAGAAGAGGTGGGTCCAGGTGGACCTCCAAGGCACTTCAGTAGTAGAGGAGGCTACGAAGCACTTTGTTCCTGGTGAGGGTCAGACGACTAGCCATATGTCCCTGGGCAAGAGGTGTCCCCTCTCTGAGCCTTGGTGTCCTCATCTTCAACTGGAGCATAATAGCTCCCACCTCGGAGAGCAGTGTCTAGAAAGCTCATCTTAAGCCAGGCTCACAGTAAGCGTCGAGTAGTGTCAGCTGTTATTTTAACAATTAGAATAGTGACCAGGACAAGCAGCAACAGCTGAGGGGTCAGAGGACCCAGGTGAAGATGGTGTTGTGAGAGCTGAGAGGGGAGAAACTGGTCAATAAAGACAAGGTGCTCAGAGGGTCTGCTGGACCTGTCCATGGAGACAGGACACGGATGACGTTGCAGCAGCAGGGTCTGAGAAAGACCTGGAGAGATGACCTGTGGGGAATGGAAGCTCAGGAGAGCCCAGAAACTTGGCTAAGTCCATGCAGCTAAAACTTCATCATTATCTAGTCACCCCAACTCGACTGGTGGGGCTTCAGATTCGGTTTGCTTCCTACCCATAGGACCCCAAAGAGGTGATCCACCAAGTTACATCCTCCAGGATTTCTGTGGGTTAACTGGGGAGAAGGAGGAATGGAAAGTAGAGAATGGATGCGGTGAAGGGGAGACATCAGCACTCAGCAAGGGTCGGAAGGTGTCAAGGAGGGTCAATAGAAATGTCCATTTCCAGGAAGGGAGGGAATGGTCAGAAAGCAACCAACATTCATTGAATGCCACCACGTGTCAAGCCCATGGGACTGCAGATGAGACAATCGTCAGGCAGGAGTCCTGCTCCCAGGAACAAGACTCAAGTGGTGAGTGGCCAAAGGCAGCAGCAGAAGACCTGCCTCAAAGCACTGGATATTTACTGTCCAATGAGTCCTAGTGTAGGATGAAGGGACTTCTTCAGACCTCGCCATGCAAGACTTGCCTGTTTGCATGAAGATGGACTACCCCATAGCAGGGGTAGATGCCAAGATCTCCTGGGATTGTGAGCTCCTTCTGGCTTAGGGGGTGCGTATCACTGGGAGACCCAAAGATGGAGAGACAGATGCACAGACACAGGGCGTAGAGAAGGGTGGAGAAAGAATGTCTGGCTTACAGTGGCTCCCTGAATAAATGAAAGGCTTGATCCAAGGAGACTTAATCCAAAGTGTGTAAGAGGCTGAGTCACATAGGGGGACACTTGGAAATCAGATTCAATCTGGACCCTATTCACCTGTATACATTTTGACAAAGTTATTTAACTTTCCTGGATTCTTTTTCCTGGCTAGGCAGGGATAGCAAGATTACTTTACCGGGCTGCTGCAGCATATATACATATTTATATACACCTCCTTTCTAAAGTCTGACCCCAAATCACTACTCAGTAATCGTGAATTGTCCAGAGCAGTCCCAGGTGCTTACATATTGACACTTTCTGCTGCAGAAGTTTGAGATGCCCTATAAATACAGGAATATGGGGCCTCACCAGACATGGAAAACAAACGTTATCATTTTATGCATGGGGAACCTTGGCATGGAGAATCAGGGTTGGGCCAGAGGAATAAGCAATTCCGTGGGAGGATGGGGGAGGGCGGGAGGGAGCAAAGCTGCCACAAAGATTCTCCCAGTCTTCCCTCTTCCCTGCTGGCGGCCAGCCCTGCAGCTCCAGCAGGTGGTAGGGTCAGATTACATTCACTCTCCCCTGCCGCTCAGCTTCACTGGGCTGGCTGTGGCTGGGAAGGATACAGTGAAACCCTGGGCATTTATTCCTCCCAAAATCAGACAGCGTTAAAGAGGCTGAGGGCTGATCAGACCCAGCGTTGGTTCCGCCTAGAAACAGCCTAGGAAGCCGACTCCCAGGCCTGTTCCCACCTCCTCGGTGACAGCTTGATAATAGTCCATCCTGGCGGAACCTTCTCCCCCAGGACACTACTGTCACTGGTCGCTCTGCCCTTTCACATAGGCAAGCAGAGCCCAGAACCAGCACCAGTCTTCTGGTCTCAGGCTTTTCTCTGGGTTCAGATCTGTGGCTGGGTTCCCATGCATGGAAGGATGGCCTGTCTGCTTACACATGCAGTTTCTTTCATTTACCACAGTTACTCAGTGCCTGCGACATGGGGCGGCCAGTGCCTCCTAAGGAATGATTTCTAGAACCCTAGTTGCTGGGTGCTGGGTGGAGACCCAGGCCCTGAGTAGGTGACAGATACCGCCTGCTCCAGCCCTCCCACAGGAACAGGTGCTCAGGTGCACATCTGTGTATGAGTACGCTCCTTGAGAAACACTAGCATTCGGTCTGAACGGGGATCATACACTGATGTGCACAGTTGTGCCTAGGAAAGGCCTGCAAGAAGAAGAGGCCTAGGAGGATTCTCGGCACACAGTAGGTACTTAACAAGGGGCCATAGAGTGAGAAAGAACTGTGCCACCCCAGGGAGCAGAAAGTGCCAGCTAGATTCTTAGCCCTGAGGAGTCATCCCTCCCCCGGAGCTTGGTAAAACCCCCGCTCAGGAGATCAGAACCTAAAGACAGAGCCCCACGAAGTGGGCATCAGGCACCTTGCCTCCTTGGAACTCTGCACCTCGCTCCTCAGCAGGAAATTCTCCCCTCCTGTACAAACTCAAGTTCGTCCACTCTGCATCTGCCCTCAAAAGTGGTGGAAGCTCCCCTGTGTTGGTTCTCTTGAGGAACCCCTGTGCACCCATTAGTAGGCACATCCTCCTCAACCTTCTCCTTCCACAATGCTGGTCTCTGTCCACTTGGTGGGATTTGGCCTTATTAACCAACTGTTTTACGTCAGCCTTTCACTTCTGCCCAGGAATGACAAGGCTGCAGTGATGAGAAGACACCGTGCTGTGCTACCAGTGTCTCCTCCCGTCTTCCTCACGTGCACTGATTCAGGAGTAATGACAATGGCTAGATACGGAGTGCCCTTGCCACGTGCAGAGGTCCACGTGTATTATCTCAGTTTATCCTTCAACAACCTCTGAGGAAGGTACTAGTGTAATCCTTGAATTACAGACAAAGAAAAGCATGGCACAGAGACCAAGGACTTGCCTGCGGTCACAGTCCATGGTGCTAGGTGTGGATTGGAACCTGAAGTAGCCGGGGACTAGGTCCACATTCTGACACCTGCCATGAAATCTGTCCGCCCCGAGGTCCTGGCTGGGACTCATCATGAACTGCACTTTCACCTTCTTCTCTACTGGATGGCAGCAGCCTTTTTCATCCCTGAGGGAGGATTTTATTTTTCCTTTACTAGTTATTTCTTTCACACATTCATTTTGCTCAACAAGTATTTCCTGATCGCCTTGGGGCTGTTTCTATTGCACTAACTTTGTGGGAGTTCCAGCAGCATTTTCCAAATTTTTATGAGCTTTCAACTTTGTTTATCTCTTGTCCTTCCTTGCTCTATACACACAGAAAACAAAGAAGACGACTCACCCAATGGCACAGCCCATAACCCCAGCCCCTCGGAGGACCCCAAGTTCAAGGTCAGCCTCCACAGCTAAGTGAAACCCCAACTCAAAATAAAACCATTAAAATGGCTGGGGATTAACTCGTGGTAGAGCACCCATGGATTCAATGTCCAGCAGGAGAAAGGTTTAAAAAGTTACGAGGGATTTTTCAGAGTTTGAAATCAAAAGCATCTTGGAAATTATGTGTCAACCCACTCACTCTAACCATGAGATTCAACTCCACAGCCCTAATCGTGGCAGAGTCTTGTTTTAATTAATATTTTCTCTCACTTCTTTGATACTTATCCTTTGGATCAGGTACATAATAGACAATAGATATTTGGTCATCTGTATCAATTTGCCACTCAAATTTATAAAATGGGAATGGTATTATTATTTATTTCTTTGGGGTCTTCCAAGGAGAAAATGAATGAATACATCTGTGTAAAGAGCTTAGATATATGCCTGAATTAATAAACATCAGATTATAGTTATTTTAAATTCTACTTCAGCATATTTTGTTAGTTTTTTTTTTTTTTTTGGTTTGTTTGTTTTGGTACCAGGGATTGAACCCAGAGTTACTTAACCACTGAGCCACATCTTCAGCCCTTTTTAAAAATTTAATATTTTGCGACACGGTGTTGCTAAATTGCTTATGAGCTCGCTCAGTTGCTGAGGCTGGCTTTGAACTTGTGATCCTCCTGCCTCAGCCTCCTGAGTTGCTGGGATTTCAGGAGTGTGCCACCACGCCTGGCTAAGTCAGTATTTCTAAACACTTGTTGCTGTTAAACTTTCTCTATCCTAAAGAGACTTTAAAAATGAGCTTCTTCAATTGATCTTATGCTGTTATTAATGAGCTAATAGAAGACATGATTAAGTGTTAAAAAAATACCGTGGTACCTTCCCAGCTCCCCGTCCATATTCAAGGGTTGACAGTCAAGTATCTTCCTTTGCTTCTAAAATACCCTGAGCATTGGGTCATAACTGCTTACCCGCCCCACCCCACTACTGAATTGTTGAGGGTAGCCCACCCTCCTTATCTGTCATCTTCAGCTCAAAGCCCTTAGCAGTGGGCACACAGTAGGTATTCACATGCTTGTTGTTGAGTGAATGAAGGTGGCATTGCACATTTGTGTCCTTCCCTCTCCTACACTACCCTCGCTCCCGGCTTCTTTCTACTATCTTTCTACTATCATAGGTATATACTTCTTTTTTCAGGATTCATTTTTAATTCTTATGCCTAATAAACCACTTATGCCTAATAAAACAACAAATATAAACTGTCAAGCCAGACAGGCTGGTGGCTTACACAGAGGCCATGAAAAAGAACATGCACCCCAACAGTGGTAGCACCCAGTACTAAAGGACAGGGGTGGTCTAGCCCGGACAGATGAGGGCAGCTGTCAGTGCTGAACCTGGAGCGATGGATGGAGGTATGGTGCTGAGTGTCCGCGTGGGCCAGATGCGCCTGCACTCGAGTGCGTGTACTGTCCCCTCTCGGCTCCTGCCTCACCCCCAGTGAGATGAAGATGAAGACCAGTACCCGGCTCCTGGGGCAAGGGCCGGTCCAAGGCCTTGGGCACTGAGAGGCAATGCTAAGCACCGGCCGTGGAGGAGGGGCCGCGGAGGGTCAGCTGAGACATCATGTCACCTGCAAATAATCTGTTTCATTTTTTTTTGTTTTCATCTGCATTGTTTTTTAATTCATTTTTCTTATATTGTGGAGTATATCACCTGGGCCAGCACAATGTTGAACAGGAGTGACCACAGTCAGCCCTTCTCCATTTCATGTGGCATTAGCTCCAATTCGTTTGTGGGTACCGATTATCACAATAAAGAATTGGCTTGCATTCTTAGCTTTTCTCATAAAAAGGAGTGATATTCTGTCAGATCCACTGAACACCTGAGACGGCCATACTGCTTTGCTCCAGGCCCTGGAGCAGTCCTCCAGAACCTCCAGACCTTTACTCCAGGTTGGTGCTCACAGGCCTTGGTCTCCTGAGGGGACCTGGTAAG
This sequence comes from Callospermophilus lateralis, assembly GCF_048772815.1. NCBI lineage: Eukaryota > Metazoa > Chordata > Mammalia > Rodentia > Sciuridae > Callospermophilus > Callospermophilus lateralis. Next base: position 116,025,608 of record NC_135315.1, read on the forward strand.
GGGGAGGAAGTGTTTCGTTTATCGACATCAATTCTGGGAACTGGTGAGGAGTCTTTCCTTGTCTGTGGGGATGTGTGTGCATCTGATTCACCAATCATTTCTAAAAGCCATTTCTCTCTTGAGGCTGGACCTGAACGGATGAGGTCCAGTAGCAGACTGTGGACCTGTGGTGACCTCCCCTCTCTCTCCAAACACGTACTCACACCCACGCAAGGTGCGGCACCTGGACAGAATCTCTAGACAAAACCCGCATCTCCCACGAAAAGAGCAACAGCTGTCTTTTCATCATGAGCATCATCATCATGATAGGTTAATAGGGCACTTGTGCTTACAGACAAATGTGAGCCATAAATATAGGAATGATCATTTAAAGGAAATAAGATCATTCATTTTAACTCTACTCTCCTGAGCTTCACTGAAATTACACAAGCAACCAAGCAGTAGACAGACACCGAGCTGAATATGGTTTCCATTAAGACTCCCTGCCTCTGCCTTGTGATTGGCTGAGTGTCTCCTGAGAGCAGAGAGCTTTTTAAGCAGCTGGTGCAAATGGATGCCTTTCTGAAATTAACCAGTTGATGAATGTCACAGGCATCAGGCTCCATTCCAGAGTTGGGCCAGGCTGTGCTCAAACTGCATGTTTCCTGCACAGCCTCCAGGGTCCATGACTGACGAGGAGATGGATGGTCCACCGGGTCCATGGCAGGGGTGGGAGCCAGTGAGCAGGTGACCGCAGTGTGCTCAGCCACGGGGCTGATACTTCTCTCCCTGTCCACCCCCAGAGCCGTGAGCAGTCCCTGCCATGTCCGGTTTCTGAATATTTGTTGAGATCAACCTCAGTTCAGAGGGAAGGCCCAGAGTTTTATCACATGCAGCACAAAGTCTTTTACAGACAGGCCTAACCCTGTCTCAGGCACTTATCACCCCCACTGCACCCATATCCCTCCTCTGCCTAAGGAGAATAGGACCCCATCACATGGGCATTACGTGATACACAAGTACGTTTTAGATTAGCTGGGACCCACTGGGTGATCAGAGACGGTGGGCGGGTTATCTCTACTTCCACCATGACTGTATGGAGAGAACCAGGAAGGCCACCTGCGTCAGGTAGCACAGACCCAAACTGCTGTCATTGGATTCTTGGTGGGTCCTCTTTTAAAAAACAAATATGAATTTTTCACATGTCAAGGGGTCAGTCATGGATGTCATTAACACATCTAAGTGCCTTCTTCTTGGTCGGAAAGAGGAAGGGATGACGACTATCTTTGCTTTCACCATGGCTTGTCCAAGCTGGGGCCCATGCCCAAAGACCCCTGAAACAAATCTAGGAACTGGGGGTTGGTCCAGTTCACATTTGGAATAGAGTCTACCTTGTAAACGCTTTGCAGTCCTGGTCAGTGGGACCTGAGCCGCTGGGGTGGGGCCAGGAGACTGGCTTCTCCTAGCTCTGCTCTTTCTGTGGGACTCTGGCTAGTTAGATTTCTCTGCAGGACGGGTGGTTTGCATTTTATTGGTGATTACCAAGTGCTAACCAGGCAGCTGCTCTGTGAGGAACACCAGGAGGGACAGAGAAGAGGGGTCAGGAGAAGAGACTGAGGGGAGGAAGGCAGCCGTTAGTGGGCTGTTTATGGAGACTGGTTTCTACTTCCCCAGGGACCAGCACTTGGGAACCAGACTAAATATCTCTAAGGCAGCTTTGAGAATCCTAGGCCCACTCCAGAGAAGGCACAACCGTGTGTCATCTAGAGGACAACGGTTCACAGAAGGCTGAGCAGCCACCAAGGGGAGTGAGATCTCAGAGCTGAGGTCTGGCCCACTGTGTGGCCACGTGCCACACCTGTCTCCGGCACCCCCTGAGTCCCTCCAACACCCTGACCTTAATTAATGGCCAGCAATTAGCCGACACACTGATTCGTGCAAAAATGATATTCTTCTTAGGGTTGGTAACACATCCCAAGTCCGGGTGTTGAGGCTGGCAAGGGGATCTTTCAAGTCTCTGCTCACTATTCGGGCCACAAGGTTCCGTTGCCCAGAAAGTACCTAATGAGAACAGTTAAATAAACAAGCAGTGCACAACACCGGCACCGTTTCAGGTAGGATGATGCTCGTTAGCCGGTTGGTGGAATTGTCCTGGCAGGTAGATCCACCTAGGGCACTCCCCTGATTTACCCTTGGCTAAGTGGAACTTGGTGGGGGTACTAGGGATTGAACCCAGAGGCCCTCTGCCACTGAGACACACCCCCAGCCCTTTTTATTTTGAGACAGGGTCTTACTAAGTTGTCAAAGCTGGCCTTGAGTTTGTGATCCTCTAGCCTCAGCCTCCAGAGCGGCTGGGATTGTAGGCAGTGACAGGACCATAGGCCTCTTCTGGGCTTGTGATGCCCCTGTGGTGTAATGAGGATGTATTCTGAGTCTCTTCCTGGGTCCTTTTCCTCGGTATGTTGCTTTATGACATCAGAGTGGGAGTTATAGCATCAGAATCCTGCTTCCTGGGCCCACTCTGCTACTTACCTGCTGCGTGACTTTGGACGGCCAAACACTTTCTCTAAGACTCGTTGGTAAAATGCACAACAACGACACCTTCTTAGATGGGCTGTGAAGACCCATCAAGGTAGAAACATGCTGCAGGGTTCTGTAGAACCCTGAGCCCCTGGGGCCTGGTCTGGTCTTGTTGTGTAGAATGCTTCTGGCAGTGGTTCTCAACAGCAGGAGAGCGCCCAGAGAGCTTTTAAAAACCACAGAGGGCTGGGCTCCCCCAGATAGTCCTGTTTGATTGGTTTTGGGTGGAGCTGAGCGTTGGTGTTTCTAAAAGTTCCCGGGTGAGTGTGGTGTGCAGCCAGGGTCAGGGCCTGCGCTTGGCTCTTGGAGGAGGCTCAGTTCTGCTGGATGAATGGACGATCCTAATTATGACTTCTCCCCTGCCCCTTGGAGAAGCGTGCTTCCCACCGAGGGACAGACGTCCTGTGTCAGGTCACACTCAGGTGCCCAGCGGTTTCCAGAACTGCTGTGGAAGAGCACCTGGACTTTCTTGTGCACGAGGACTAACTGGCTGGGGGGCAGCTGCTGCTCTGGCCACACTCCTTGACGCGGCTGTCTGCCAGGCACGGGGGGCAGAGGGGAGCTGGGCCCCGGCCTCTCTGTGCGGGCTGCCAGTCAGGCCAGGCTTGGGCTGGGCTCGGTGCTCCGGGGATTCCTGGGGCCCTCCCTGTGGTCTACCTCCTGGAGACCCTTCAGCAGGGTCTTGTAAATGAACACCTCAACGTGGAGTGGGCTTCCAGGACAAGCTGTAGGGGCCACGCCGGCCCAGCCTTTCGTCTCTCATTCCAGCTTCACTCTCTTCCTTTCAGGGTCAAGAAGAACTCTGCAAAGGAGCTCAGGGAGCCGAAGTGCGTGGGTCTGTGTGTGCACACACTGTGTCCAGCAGGCAGATTCACACCGCTGCATGGCCAGGATTCCATTTCTCTCTTCCCGCCTCCCGCCAGGCCAGGCTGAGCCTCCTTTAGGAGGGGAGGAGCCACTCTGCACCAGTGGCCACCTTTCCAGCACTTTCTAGAACTTCCCAGTCCCCTGCCTGACCAGCACATCAGGGAAGGTGGAGGGGTTGGCCTGAGCCCCGTGGCCGGCACTTATTTGTGAAGGGTCCTGGATGAGTTATTTAACTTCCTGGGCCTCAGTCCCATGTCTGAAATCAGGAGTGAGGCCTGACTCCCGGCATGTAAATAAGGTGAGGTGATAGTGACAGGAGAGGGCCTTGCACAATGCCTTGTACAATGGTGCTCACTGCAGAGGGAAGTGCCCATGTGGCCCAGCACCCTCTCTGCCCTTGGTGGCACTCAGCACACATCTGCTAACTCCTCACCTAGTGGTCAGAGGAACGGTGCAGCGTCTCCTATGGTGTGTGTTTTCTAAAGAATGTGCAGTGCCCTACATGGGTACATTAAGATGTAGCCAAGCAGTCTACCCGGACAGGGTCATGTGAGTCCATTCTGAAAACTGCTTCAAGAGAAGGAGCAAGGCCCTCAGAGAGGAACAAGGCCCTCCACAGAAAGAGTGAGGGCTGGGGCATTTGACGAATGTTTGCTAAGCGTCAAGCCCTCTCTGTACTATCTCCAGCAGAATACAATAGGCCAGGGAAGACTTGCCACAGAGGAGGATACTCAGGTTCAGAGAAACAAGAAGATTTGACAGACTCCACAAGATGGGACATAGCAAGTTGGTATTCTTGGCCCTAAAACCTTTGTACTTTTCCTGGGAGCGTGTAGAATTTTTTTCTTTTTCTTTGGCTCTGTTAGGCATTGGACCCAGGGCCTTGCAAAGCTAGGCAAGCACTCTTACATGAACTGTAATCTGGCCCACAAACTGGATTTTAAGTAAGAGAAGCGCTAATGGAATTGTGACTTTGCCACTAACTGTTTGGGTGGCCTTGGGAGCACCATTTAATGCTTCTGAGGCTCCATTTCTGCAGCCCAGAGGAAGAGCTGGACCACTAGGTGATGGCCCTTCAGGTTTAGGGCTCTCTGCCCTGGCCATGGCTGGTCTCTGCAGCCCTCTAGTGGGGTTTTGCAGGAACAGATCATACCTTACCTTTCAGGGCCATGATTCACAGAGGTCTGATGCAGACACAGGTCACTGGACACCTAGGTGCTTTTTGACTTTCGCTGACCAAGAATTAAAAATAAACACCATCCTGGGACCTTGAGGTAGACATGAACTAGCACTGTACCTAGCACTCATCATGAATGATAAAGGATGAATTAACTCATGGCGTGTGCACACCCCTGACCTGGTTCACATCCAATGAACATAGTGACCATTTTGGCAGCAGCTAGGAGAGCTGAGGGCACACCAGGCCCATGTTAGGCCGGCACGTTGGGCCCATGCCCTGGCTTTCTATGTATGCCATACCCCAGGTCCTTTCACCCTCTGCACCCCAGACTCACCGGGGAAGCCTCACAAGCTCATGTCTTATGTTTGTGCATGGGTTGTTTTATTCTTTAGGATGGCACATTTTCATCTGTCCAGCCTTTTACTTGGCGATTTTTGCAAATGGACACACGACTTTCTAAGAGCTGGACAGAGGCTGTAGGTAAAGGTGCTCTCAGGAGAGTGAAGAGAAGAAACATGGCCTACAAGCCCATGACACACCCCCTCTGGGTGTGAGCCCACACTGGAAACATCCCTGACTTCTCCATTTGGATATCGACAGACCTCTCAATCCTCAATGCCCAAAGACAGCCATTGATTCCCCGCCCTTCCCAAATGTTTTACTCCACCCCAGCCTCCCACCTTAGCAAGATTACTAATAACACCTACTTGTGAATCTACTTCTGATTAATAAGAATACCTATGACACTTAATATAATGTGCACTGTGTAGAGAACTGCTAGGCTGTTGTGTCATTGTACTCTCGTTTCCCGAGGAGTCCTATTTGATCCCCTCCCCCTTTTAAACTTGTGTCCTCACCTTTAGGTCCTCAGTAGGCCCCTTTGCTGTTCCTTCAGTTTATCCCAAAGATGACAGCTTCTTCCGTCTCCCGGTCACCTCTCCCCAGCAGAGCCTTGGGACTGGCCTGGGACCCCCTCCCCTTGAAGTCCATCCTCCAGAGGGACCACCAGAGGCAGCGAGCCGACGAGTGGCCTCCTGGCTTCAACCCCTCGTGGTTTTCAGGGAGATGTCATCTCACCCCCATTAAGATGACTATCACCCAGAGGGCAGAAGGGACAAACCTGCTGAGGATGTGGAGAAAGGTGAAAACAACTAGAAAAGACTAGAAACACAAGGAGCACGTGACTTGGAGTTCTTCTACTGGTGTATGTTCAAAGGACTCGAAAGGAGCGCGTCCAGGTTTACTGCAGCTCTGTTCACAAGAGCCACGAGATGGAAACCACCTAGATGTCTATCAGTAGACGAATGGCTTAGAAAAGTCGTGGTGTGTGTGTGTATGTGAGTGTGTGTGTGTGAGAGTGTGCGTGTGAGTGTGTGTGTGTGTGAGAGAGTGTGTGTGAGTGTGTGTGGGAGTGTGTGAGTGTGTGTGAGAGAGTGTGTGTGTGTGTGAGTGTGTGAGTGTATGTGAGAGTGTGTGTGTGTATGTGTGAGTGTGTTTGTGAGTGTGTGTGAGAGTGTGTGTGAGTGTGCATGAGAGTGTGTGTGTGAGTGTGTGTGAGTTTGTGAGAGTGTGTGTGAGTTTGTGTGTGTGAGAGTGTGAGTGTGTGTGAGTGTGTGTGTGAGTGTGTGTGTGAGTGTGTGTGAGTGTGTGAGAGTGTGTGTGAGTGTGCATGAGTGTGTTTGAGAGTGTGTGTGTGAGTGTGTGTACATATATGTGTTGAAATATTATTCAGCTACAAAAGAGAATGAAATCCTGTCATTTGGGGGCAATGTAGGACATTGTTAAGTGAAGCAAGCCAGCACCAGAGGCTCGGAGGATAGTGCATAGGGGAAGAAAGAGGTTGGTTAGTGGGACAAGATTTCAGTAAGACAGGGTAAGCTCTGGTGTTCCATAGTACAATGGTGTCACTAAAGGTGATAAAATTTATGGTAGATTTCAAAATAGCTAAAAGGGGGGATTTTGAATGTTGTCAACAGAAAGAAATGATAACCTGTAGAAGTGAGCTCCTGAGGTCAGGGTCAGTGACATTGACATCTGACTCACTTGTTACCAACATGAATGGATCCTCTGTCAAGACACTCATTGGTTTCAATTGTATACAATTCTTGCTCAGATCTTACTTGACTGAAACACTTCCTGAGGCAGGGGCAGAGCCTCCAACTCTGTTCAGTTAAACCTATATTCATGAAAAATCTGCCCTGCTCTATGCTGTTTGCAATGTAGTAGAGGGTGAATAAGTCTAGGTGTGCTGGCCCGTACCTGGCTCAGGATCATTGCCCCTGTTCTCTCTGTATCCATCTGCACTGGCTGCCTCATTTTCATTTAGAGCTCAATTCCCATGGTCAGCACCTCAAAGAAAACTTTATGGATGAACAATACAATCTTATCTTACTTTATTTTGCCAACTCATGCTCAAGAAACACTTGTTGAAGAAAGAAAAGAGATTGTAGGAGCCAAAGAGTTTTGGACCATGTAATTTTTCTGAGCATTTTTTCCCTTGATAGGTCAGAAACTTCTTAAGGGTAGAGCTGTCCAATGTTCACTGTGCTCCCTGCCCCACTCCTCTCTAAAAAAGCCATACAAAAATGGCTCCCTAACAACCAATAACATAAATATAAGCTCCTGAGGTTGTGAGGGCCCTTTCCTAGGGGCTGTTCTGTGAGTTCTTCATATAAAGTTGGGAACACGAAATTCTGTGGTAGACCATTCTTTGAAGGAAGACAACTATGCTCATGACATGTCACAAGTTGAAGTCTCTTCCTTCCATTACTCCCCATCAACACTCCTGGAATTCCCAGTGCTCAGAACCTGGTGACCTCATCTTGAGGGAACAATGCGGCTTGGGACTTCTGAGGACTCCTATTGGTGGACAGATTAGTGGGTAAATTCATTCTTTCCAGAGCCACAGGCCTGGTAACAAGACTCAAATTATGTATTTCCAAAAAACAACCTGGGCCTTACTGGCCATAAGTACTCCTTTAGTCCTTTTTGTATGGGAGACAAACTTTTAGAGAAGTTTCCCTTTGCATGAATGGAGTGCTAGCTGCCTGCATGGAGTGCTAAATAATTGATAGACTCCTCTAAAGAATTAAGGAATCCTCAAAGGCAAAGACCATATTCTGCCCAACCAGAAAAGATACACTGGTGTCCTTGTCAAATGGTGAACTTTTACTTCCTTAAGGGCCTTGCCCTTAGTGAGGTTTCTCAGTCTGAATAATTGAATGGGTCCAGGACTGCGAGCCAGAAGGCCTGACTGAGTCTGGGCAGGTCGTATACTCTCTACACCTAGCAATCCTGATCTGTAAAAGGCTAAAGGGGTCTCTCAGGCTCCCTGCAAATATAGTTTTGACTGAATCAGAATATGATAAAGCATGTCTTTGAGGAAGGTGGGAAGAAATGAATAATGGATGAATAAGCCAAATCAAGGAGAGGAATGAGAAACAGTTCAGGTCTCAAGCTACAACTGTTAGTCAGTTTGCCTCTTTTCTTTTTTCTTACAGTCTCAGTGTGTTTCTTACAGGTCTAGTTGCACTTTGCATTTCTGGGGCTATGCTCTGTGATAACTGGAGACTGCATTTGCTTTCTGCGCTGGAAGAAGAAACTGGAGGAGCAATCCAGCAAGGGTGGAAGTGGTGAAAGCCAATGCCACCTTCATTTGCTGCCCACTCCCATACTGGAGAAACAAAGGATGTCAATATGGCATGAATGCAACTATCAATGCAGGCCCTCCCCTGGGTTTTACCAAAACTGAGATTCAAGGAGACATTCCATTTTCTCTGTGGGAATGAATCACCTCTGAAGGCAGGTGTTATGCCTTCAGAGGTACACCCCAAGACAGAGGCCCCAGTTCCCCTGCAACCTGCTCTGATGGTCCCATAGTAGTCCTTATCTAACCGGTTACCATAGTGCCAGACCACACCCCCATTCCCAATTACCTTTCAGGAGATACCCTTTGCTTCACCCCTCTGCATGCTGAACCAACCTCCCATGCTCGGCCACTCTGTCTCCTACCTGCGTCTCAGTTGGAAGTGAAAAGGAATGTCCACGTCCATTCCCTCCCCATACTAGCCCCATGAGTTGAAATGTTTCAATGAATAGCCTTTTGCTTCAGAGTTGTAGCTCGTCTCACTGAAGTTAGGAGTTGCAGGTACCAGGGCTATTAGAAAAAGGAGCTAACATTAGGCATGTGACATTGATACAGAGGTCAGAGCCCATTTAGATGTTACATTAATAAAGGTTTTGAAAAAGTCAAGAGTCTTTTGCATCTCAGTTGCTGTTAGGTGGGTAACATTCTTCCCCTGTATGATGGGCGTACAAGTCTCACCAATACAATGAGAGTTGGAAGTTGGCTTTGAAGAGACACAATGAACCTATACATTTGGATGAGCTCAGTTCCTCCTTCCAGTATTGAAGCTCAAATGTGTGCAAGCTCTAGAACAAGGTCCTCATAGTCACTGATGTTCTGCAGGATGGGAACTACAACTGCCATAAGAGTGACAGCTGCTGGGGGGCATATAGCAATGGCAGTTTACAGTGGCTATGCCACTGGCCAAACAAGTCATCATGAGGCCAGTGAACCACACCACACTATGGGATGAATGGTTGATATCTATGAAGAATTGATTCTTAGGTGGTATTCTCTGTACACTATTTCTAGTAGAAAAATACCGGAAAATGGCTATTTTGATTTTTCTGTTACTGGTGAAGGGACAGGTTCCAAGGGCTTATGCCATTATCTTTTTTGTTGTTGTTATTCTTGCTAAGCCACTTCTCCTGTTTACATCTACCTGTCATTAAATTTCTTGGTTTTTCTACCATACCCCATGGTATCTCTTCCCTAATCATGTCTTATTAAAATATGCTTGGTAGGACTGGGGTTGTGGCTCAGTGGTAGAGTGCTTGCCTGGCATGTGGGGGCCCTGGGTTCAATCCTTAGCACCACAAATAAATAAATAAAGTAAAAAATCCAATAGAAACTAAAAAATATGTTTAAAAACCAAACATGGTGAATGCTTTAGCATGAGTAGAGTGTCATCAGCTTGGTCTACAGACTACCTTAGAAGAAGGGCTGGTGAATAACTTCTAAAACTATACACAGAATTGCATCCATAGCATCTATCTTAAGAAATTCATGGTTGCCCTAAAGTTGAGTACCCAATTACTCTACTACATGGGAATAGTAATAATTTTTATATTTTCTGCAAATGTCCTAAAAGAAGAGACAAAGGTAATTATGAGCTATTTGGCCCTAATTTAAAGATAAGAAAGCCTGATTCTGTCATAGAAATTTTCTCTATTTACATTGGAAATGAGCAAATCCACTCACCACATTTGATCTAAAATTTAAATGTAGATTGCCCTGAGAGAAAGGGCCAGTTTTTGCCTATTTTGTGGAGTGTGGTATGTGTGTGAGATAATGATCCTCAGAACTTAGTAAACATGTAGTGATTTTTTCCCTATTTGTGGGCTGAAGGGGTTAGGTCCAGCAACTGCAAAGAAAGCCCATCACTATCTATATGACTTTTTTTAATGGATTTTAAGCCTTTTTATTTTATTTTCTCTAAAGGTAAGTGGAACCTTGTTTTGTCACTTGTAAACATGATCTTATATTGTATCTTAAAATATAAAACAGGACTAAGTGGACCTTCTCTGGTAGAACATGTACAGAGGTTCACTCTTCACTCACCTTACCCCCTCTTCATCTTGCCCCCTTCAAACTTGAAAATGCCTAAAGCCCAAAATCTATAGTCTTCACTTCTTCAGGCCCAATTCACTGATTCTGAAAGTACATTCTGGAACATTGCTCTATGCCCATTTTCAATTAGTCATTGCTTTCAAGGGAAAAAGAAATCCATAATCATAGGAATCAAAGCAGATTTTCTTTCTCTTCAGAAAAGAGAGAATTGGGGGAGGCTTAAGAAGATACAGTGAAAGAAAAAGGAAATGTTTTATTTAAACAAATTAAAATGGATCTATCATTGATATGAAATAAAGCTCAAACTGATTCATAAAAACCTTAAATTCACTCCCTGAATAGAACTAAAATTACTTATATGTTACCAAAATAGCTCCACTAAAACAAAGTACATTTGCAATTCTTAATATGAGAAAACAAAGTAGGTTAGGTTCATATAACAAACTGTACACACTCTATATAAAGTCCCAGGATATTGAAATGTGTTATGCTTTAGTAACAAAAGAAATCATATCTAGATGGTGTTGGTAAGCAAGCCAATGAGGTGTGCAACAAAGAAAAGATATAAAAAATTCAACAAGTCATTACGAGTATGAGCCCATCATGGTCAAAATCTTCAATGGTGACCAGAAAGACAAGCCAGGGGGATTGCAGGGGTCATGTCCAACAATGCAAAGAAAGAAAACTTCAGCAGAATGCAAAACAGCCAGCTGCAGGAGAAGGGTATTCACTCCTCAGATTTGTTGCTTCAGACCCATACCCGAGTGCCAGGTACTCTAGAGTCATCTTGAAGCTAGGTATACTACTCCTTTGGGTCTTCTCTTTCTGCAGTACCTGTTGCCTCTCTGACTTATGGGGAGGCTCTTTAATTAAACATATGCCAGGCATATATATAAGGCATATATATATAAGGCAATAGGATAAAAGGGTCAACAAGTAGTGCTTTGGGAAACTCCAGGAAGAACTGCTAGACTAAATAGGTAAAAGGATTGAAAATGAAAACCAAACTCAGACCACTACCCAATCTTTCTCAGAGAGATGAGGATGTGGCAGTTGAGGCTTGACTATGGCTCAACACAAGGCACAGGCTGGGCAAGTGAGGACACCATACAGATATAAATCCCAGATTAACACTAAGTGATTTTTAAGTTTTCACCCTGCACTTTGTTTTAGTTCCAGGAAGATCTAGAGTGACACATAAAAATGAATTGAATTATAAAAAGAGAGAAGTCTGCTTTTTTATAAAGCTATTTTCGATTTTCTAAGTGCTTATGCCACTGTGGAAAGGCATGATCTCCTGGGCATTAGAACAACAGTTCATCTCATATTTCTTTATTTTTAATATATAGTTTTAGTTATAGGTAGATACAATGCGATTTTATTTCATTTTCATGTGACGCTGAGGATTGAACCCAATGCCTCATACATGCTAGGTGAGTGCTCTACCACTGAGCCACAACCCCAGCCCTCACATTTCTTTTATTCAATATGTATTTATTTTTCTCTCATTTTACTATTTCTACCCCAATAATTACTGTACGGTAGGTCACTGTTTATTTAGGGAATTCCAATATAAACACAAGGTATTAATTAGTAATTAGTATATTAGTGAATAAATGAATATTTTATCAGGATGAATCTTATGCCAAGCTGGGAGTGCCAGGCAAGCAGGATATTAATGAAAACAAGGTATTAAATGATTGAAGAATGGTAAGGACAAATCATATTGGGTTAGGACACTTAGATGAGGTAGGACAAAAGGACTGGACACTGGGATGACAATTAAAAACACAAATGGTCTGAAAGTAAAAAAATTTAGGCAAAAGTGTAAACTTAGTTGTGGTCCATATTCTCTGTTAAAATGTGAACTATTGCTGAAACCACTAATACTTTCTAATAGTAACCAACTTATACCTTTTTGTGCTCAACACCTCTATCTGGCTTTTCAATTTTCTTATTCTCTAAGTGAGGTTTAAAAACATTTTCAGAGGTAGAAAATAGAATAAGAGCACAGCTTATGATAAAACATATTAACTTGTAAAATATGGCTTTGGATGATATAAAAGTGCTAAGGATAAAAAAGTAAGTCAAAAGCATTATATCAAAAATCACCTGCACTATGGTTTTACTCCAAGTTCATTTCCTCTGAACCTCATATTGACTGAACTTCTCAATGCAAGGCACATCTTAGATGACATTGTAGTCTTTAAGTAACGATCTTCCTGTTTTTTCCTTTATCTTAGCCCAGGACTTATAATATTTCTAATTAGAGAATGTTGTGATCAAACTTTGCTGGGATATCAAAGCATATCACAGATTGTTTATTTTACCTTAACAGCATGTATGGATAGAACAAAATAGGGAAATAACCAAGGTGAAGGGAACTGGCAGACACTTAAGTATATTAATGTATGATTGTACTAAGACTGCAATCTAAATATAGGAAATGATTTTGAGACCAGACACCAGTTTTTAGATGATCTATGCCTTTGTCCTCCATCATTAGTAGAGATAACTGACAGTCTTAAGTCATTTCCCTAAGGAAGCCATTTTGATCTCTTGGAACTCCTTCAACATACCCTATATATTTACTTTATGGTTTTTATCAGACTTATGATTAGTTATCTGTGCATTTCTATGTTAGAGATTTTTTTACTGGTGGATCTTGAGCTTCACTAGAATAAGGATCATATGTCTATCCTACCCACCTGGTGCTCACAGCTTGGCACAAGATTTGAACCTGATACAATATTCATTTATTCACTAATATACTAATTGCTTTCTCTTGAAGTTTTAGCACATAAGACCAAAGTGCTCCTTTTGAGAAGAAAGTACCATGTCCCAAGCAGAGAGATGCTGAAGCATTTACTTTTACTTCAGGGTAATCCTCCTGGTGAGTGAGCCCCATCAAGGACAATAGGCATTCCTGTCAGGTCCTAGGCACAAATGCCACTGCCTCTTCTCCCCAAGAGTGACAGACTTCAGCATCCATTTCTTCCTCTGATCACCAGTGAGGGCAGGGTTCACACAGAGAACTCTGTTCTATGATCCAACAAGACTGATTTCATGCCACCTTAAGTCACTGGGACTTCCTGTCTTGCAGGAAGCACAAGAGTAACTGCAGTTGGGAGCATGACCCACTCTGCTCCTCATTCCAAGAGGCTCCCTGACTTAGCCCCCAATACCTCCCATCTCACCAGCTTCCCTGATTCACTTGCATTCAAATCTGTAGGACCCATCTCCTGGCTCCTCTCTCCCAGATGTGGCCCCTTCTGTACATCATATCATCCAGCCCCACCTCCCAAGTCCCACGATGACCCTCCATGCCTACACATGTGCCTGTCCTTTGCTGGGTGCCCTTTACCTTTTCACTATGCTTGTCTCAAAAAGAGGGATTGTACCAGTTGACTCACCTATCACAAAGGGCTACTTTCAAAATCAAGTGAAGCACTCTGTGAGAATGTGTTACTGAAGCACCACTGTATGGTAAGTGGCACTGTTAATGTTAAAGCTGAGACTTTCTTCCATGATGAGCTCCAGCACGCTTCCCTCTCCTCTTCTCTCTTCTAGTCCACCTGAGCAAACGGTTTCAACCTCTGAGGTCTCTATTACTTTAAAATTGTTTTTTTTTTCAAGCTTTTCTCCAGTCTTTCAATCCACATTATAGACTAGCTTCCTAGAGGAAGTGGGATTTTAAATCTATTGACTAGGAAGCTAGTCAATAATGTAGCTTACAAGCTGATTCATGGATGTGAAAGCTCAAAAAATGTAAAGCCAAATGACTTCCAGAAAGGCTTATTTGTAAGTGAGGCAAAAGAGTACTGGATCTCATGGTAAATATGAACATGAAAGAGCTGCCAGAACCAGGGTCCATGGAGAGAGCATGTAGAGGCAAGAGACCAGATGCCATAGTGTGGTGGCACATCAAGGATGCCTTGCTGCCTACCATTCAGGCACTGGCACAAAGTGGGGATTCATGACAGTGTATGCAAATATATTTTTTACTTTATTAAGTTATTAATGGGAACAGCTGGAACAGTTTCTGTGCACATTGGAAAATAAGTCCCATAGTGCTAGACAGACTTTAAAACTGTGATTATAATAGATAATAAATTATTATCCTGGGCAATGAGTACATTTTATTTTTCAATGGAAAACTTGAGTGTTCCTATACATACAGGAAAGGGCAGGTTATTGAAAAGTCCTCAACATTCAATTTCAAAGACTTTGTTAGTTACAGTGACTTTCTTCTGGGTAGAGGCAAGTGACAGAAGAGCTAGAATGGGACAGTTAAGGACCAGATGAGGGGAGCTGAAGGCTGCCCCAGTTTCCCAGATGATTCAAAGCCTGGGAGAATGAGCCCCAACCATGAAAGTCATAGCCTAGAGGACAGGCCAAGAGGGTGCACTCACTGAACAGCAACATGGAAGCCTGCGTGGCTGGGGAAATGGAAGAGGCCTGTGTCTTCTCTTCCCCTTGGTCAGAGGCTTGAGCCAGGTGGGGTGAAGGGAAGAAATGTGAGGGTCAGGGACACTTGGCTCAGGCATCTCTCTCCCAGGGACACCTGCTCTGTCTCCCAAGTCTGCTGGCTTGACTGCCATACTTCCCAGCACCAGAGTTGCTATACCTTGTTGCCAATCATCCAGTATTGAAATTAGTGACAGATAGCTTGACAGCCTGCAAGCAAATTAAATATTATACCAAGGGCTGGCACTAATTATGCAGTAGGTGCTCTATCAATCTTTATCAAATGAGGAGTGTTCGATTGCTGATTTTACCTTCAGAGTCTGTTGTGACAACAAATCATATTTCATCAGAGCTGTAGTCAACATCTTGGGGACAGTGAGCACATAAAAACTGCTCTCACCAAGGCTGACGAGCATTTGCTGCAAGGACTGGTAGGATGATGACTGCAGGTCAAAGATGAGAGTTTGTAGTCCGAGATCAGCTGTGCTTCATATCAGATGGTTTCAAACAAGGTTGATACCCTATAAATCTGTAAGGGGAAGAAGAATGTCATCCATTTCTCAGAATCCAGTGTCAGCTATTTACAGACTACAGACTTTTGCTTATAGTGTGGTACACAACCTACATTTTTTTAAAAGATTTGAAAAGAATCTTTATTTATAGGTAGGTCTTTGTGGACCTGAAGAAGTATCACACCATCCTCAGTAAATTAAAGCTTATTAACCAAACAAATGCTAATTTTGATTAAAACAAAGAGTTCTCTTCTTGTCCCCAGGAGTAAGGTGCAGAGAATGGGAATGGGCCCATGTGGTGGAAGCACTCTGGAGAAGGATGAGACCAGGGCAAAGGCAGAGGTGACCATACTCTCAGGAGGATGTCAGCCTTTGCAGGTGGTCTGGTGCCATAGAGAACAATCAACCACCACCCTCCCCAGGGTCAGGACTTTGCTGGACAAGCTTCGCAAGGAGCCATACCCACTGGCATGGACCCCTTGAAGACAGGCCTTGCCCACTTGCATGGACCACTTGTGGATCAGCCTTGCCTATTTGCAAGAACATCTTGAGGACCAGACAACTGGCATTCCTAAAGGAGATCCTGTCCCACTATTTTTCAAAACTGAAAGAAGAGAATCCTAACACCAAGAGCCTTACACCAAGAGAATGCGGAGTGAGGAAGTGCTGTGTGACTTGGCAAGACACAGAGATACAGTGCTCCCTCTATCTGTGAAAGGAATAATCGTCCTTTGACTTCACAGGATATTTTCAAGAAAAAAAAATCCACTGTGTAAAAGTACTTTGAAAATAGTAAATCACTACATCAATATAATTTTTAGTTTTTGCAGCCAGTAAATTAGAGAGTTAATTCTTTAAATTTTCTTTAATAGTTTAAAAGTATAGTAAAATGCCCTAACATTCCAGGAGATTATGGCATGTCCTCAGTACTTTGAGCATCAGGGAGGAGCCTTGATTGACCTGTCCTCCATTCCCCCTAGCTAAGAGGGTGAGTGTGTGACCTTAGAAGCAGCCATCCCTCTCCTGCTCCAACCTAACAGAGGAAGCCATAACTCTAGAGCTCTTTTTACTCTCCAGAGATGCATGACAAGGAACTGCTTTTCAACTGTCTGCACACACACAGAGGCATGGACGTATTATGGGGGAGTTCATTTTAAGTGTTGCTATAACTAGAAACTTACAAAGACATTAAATCCAATAATTGTGAATTTTTGTTTGGCTTGTGTCATAAAGAATATAACCTCATATTAAAGTTTCATGTGGATAGCATCAATTTATACAAGAATTCCAAAAAAATGAAAGTCAGTTTGCTGAAATTACATTTTCAACAGTTGCATTTTTCTAAGTCTATGCACTTTTCTCTACCCTGAGGGATTTTTTTTATCTCCCATTATTTTATTACCCATTCCAATTCAGTGAATGGATTGCAAATGAAGAAATAAAAAATACCCCCTGCTTAAATGTGCCTTTACTTGTACCTTTAATTACAGAGCACTCAGAGAGGCCAAGGCCGGGCTTAGGGGAAAGAAACATATTTCTCAAGTTTACATAGAGTTTCTATTAAAAGACATTAAAAAGACGTTAAATATTTTACTCATAATTCTCTATGCCATATGTTCATATGTAAAAATGAAAGGTTAGAAATTGTGTTTAAAATAACATTTGTAAATTTTATTGAAGCAAAAATATTAAGAACTGTACCTTAAAAATAGAACCCCTAAGAGTTCAGATCACAATAATAAAGAGAAAGCTCCAAGAGGATCCAATATCAGACCAAGGTGGTTCCTACAGCCTGCAGAGATGCTAGTAGCACAATCTGTCAAAAACTTTACATCAGAATAAAGGGAAGAGAGGGTGAATGGGAACAGAAAAGAGAGTACAATGAATCAGACATAACTTTCCTGTGTTCAAAATCACCAGTGAAATTCCCCATCATATACATCTAAAAGAATGGGATCCTAATTAGAATAAGTTGTACTCCATGTATATATAACATGTCAAAATACACTCTAGTGTTGTATAACTCTAAAAATAATAATTTAAAAAATCTGCCTAGAAGACATATCCAGTGCAATCTCTGTTTTAACTGGAGAAGTGTAAGACTTATTCTCCTGTTTCTCTAACCATTCCTAAACTCACCAAGTCTTCCATCTCTCATCTGTCTCCTAAACCCTCCTCTAGTACTGAAATTTAACCAGTAAGGATACTATATCTTCCATCTTTGGTCTTAATGCTCCTGCAACTCCATACTGATTTCAAATTTAGCTGTCCCATGATGTCACCAATTTCCTTGAGTGCTCTCAGGGACCAGGAGAAGACTGTCTCCTCCTTACTTTCATAACATGGCTTTAAAATTATTTTTAGCTCCATTCACTTTCATAAAACTCCAGGTCCTTTGAAGTTCATATCATTTCTTTGGTACATTTCTTTACTGTTGCCTCTTCAAACTTTCTAGCCACAGCCCCAATTAACTAGTGTGCTGACTGGTAGCTCACTGCCTACCCCTCTATCCCCACTCATATAAATTTGGGGGGGCCTTCACGTATACATCAATGACTGTGCAACCCGCGTCCAACATCCCAGGTCCTTCTCCACCCACCCCAGCCATTCTCCCATGTACACCACTTGTATTCTGTCATCATCACTAATAACTCCACTTCCAAATATGAGCCAAACATCACTATTTCTGATTACAATCTTCTGTCCTTCCAACTCACTTACTGTAGAAACTCCACTTCAACAATCTTTCAGTTTCACTAAAACCTCCAAGCAATAGTCTGGCCAAATTTTTATTATTTGCTATCTTCCCATGATGGTTAATTCCTTTTTTTCACTGACTAGGTGACATTACCTGCCATCATTTCTTACCCTCACAAACCCTGAGCTTCGAGTACACTCTTCCTATTACACTTAACAAGTAAGGCCCTCCCTCAACTGACTCCAGCTTGTCCTTCTCATCCCTGCCTGCCTGAGCAACCAAATGGTATTATAGAAAAATACCACATAACTGGGTCCATTTGTCTAACTTGGCAATCACAAATATGTTTTATCTGACTTATGGGAAGTTTGAGAACATGCTGAAGAATTTCATACATAAAAATATGTATTCCAGATTATCTTAAAAAAACTACTAAAATCTACAAGCAGCTGTGTACAGCTATCTCCACATGGCAGCAACCACCTGAGCTGAATAACAGATGCTTCTCTGACAATAATAAAAGCAATCTCAAGTACCACCTCCATAGGTGTCCTCCAAGCCACATACTGATTTGACAGTTTTATCACTATGAACTAATTTAACCCTCACAACTAAGAAGTAGAGACTATTATGTTCTTTTTTTGCATGGAGGGAACTAAAGCACTGAGAGGGTCAGTAATCTGCCAATGTCACACTACATTCAAGCCCACGTAGGCTGGCTAGAGTCTCAGAACTCAACCACTGCAAGGCCTATGTGCTTGCCATAGTCAACACCAGGGCCTCTTCACTCATTTATCCATCTGCCCTCCTTGCCTCCCCACAGGTGAGCAGCATGTTCTAATCCTCCATCTTCCCTGTCTTGGTTAATGACTACATCATCCATTGAGCCAGCCTGGCTTCCTCCCTTTACCTAACTTTCCACATTTAATCTGTCAGAATGTCATGTCAGCAATCACTTCATATCCACCTATTTACTTCCCTCTTCATGCCACTGTCCTTGTTTAAGTCTCTGAATGTTCTTGCCTAGTTTACTTTAATGGCTTCCTAAGTGTTCTTGCCTAGTTTACTTTAATGGCTTCCCAGCTTCTACACTAGTCTCTTTGTCTCCCAATAGGCAGGGAGATGTTTTTAAGACATGAAACAGATCATGTTATTTCTCCTTAATACCCTTCAATTAATTCCCATTGTTTTTTGAATAAAATTCAACTCCTAGAGACCCTCCATGACTTGGATGCTAACTCTTCCACTATTCCGATGTAGTAATTCCCTCTGTTCAGTTCTGTTCCAACAGCCTTCCTTCTTGTTCCTCAAAACATCAACCCTATTTCCACTTGCTGATATCTGCCTATATTCCTCTCCAAAAGCTTAAAATGGCTGACTCCTTCTCACCCTTTGGATCTCAGAGAACTTTCTCACAGAAGCCTTCCTTAACCACTCTAGAAAAAGTGGCTCCCTCCAATTATTCTCTCTCATCTTTCTTATGTCTCTATTAAGAATTAACACAATCTGTTTTTTTTTTTTTTTGCATTACTATAGTTTTTCTGCCTACTACCCCTATCCTGCTCACTGGTATATGTGTATTTACTAAGTTGTCAGGAAACATTTCTTGAGCTAATTAATTACTATCTGTAGAGATGGCCTTCTACTATTGCTCCTGCTATTAATGCTATAAGTGCCATCTCTCTCCCTTCTGAATGACTGGGCATTGTACTGTAATGTCACCTTTATTCTTCTCATCCTTTATGTTCACCCACGTATTTTCCAGCTGACTTCATGCTTAATAAAGGGTCCTAGAAACTACTCCATCCTGACCCGTGTCTTCCTAGATTTGGATTTCTTATAATAATAATTATTATTATAAATAATAATTCACACCAATATTCTACTGCAGGAGGAACTCTGACATGGTGCTTCTGGGATCTCAACCAGCCAATTCTACAATCTTCCTCCTGATTTCTCCTTGGTCACTGCCCCAAACTGAAGCCCCTTCTGAACATGGCTATCATGTTCTCATCTCTCCCAACATCTTCTATAACAACTTCCCAATACTGCACCTGTGAAGAAATAAATTCCTTGTGTCCTTTGATGTGAGAACTATTTATTAAAAACCAAACAACAACAACTTCAAAACTGCATGTACATAATCATGTGTTATTGCTGGTTATTCCTGTTTCTGAAAACCACAAAATCTCTTAGTGAAATTTCATTTTCTCTGGATTGGTTGAAGAAAAAGAAGAACAAGATAAACAATAGTGAACAAATGTTTCAAATTATATCTAATATACTTAATTTTCTCCAACAACATTAAAATATCCTTTCTTAACTAGTTATTTTTTACCTCACCCAACCAGAACTACAAAAGAAATTTTATATCTAAAAGTAGATTAACTCTGTTTCTCTAGGAAAATCTTTTTTTTTTTTTTTTGGTACTGGGGAGTGAACTCAGGTGCACCTAACCACATATCACATATCTGGCCACATATCCAGCCTTATTTTCCTATTTTGCATTTTATTTAGAGACAAGGTCTCACTGTGTTGCTTAGCACCTCTCAGGTGCTGAAGCTAGCTTTGAACTCACAAACTTCCTGCCTCAGCCTCCCAAACCACTGTTATTACAGGTGTACACCACCATGCCTGAAAATCTTATTTATAGTGGTCTACATTTCACAGGGTAAGCTCATATCTGGAACCAATTCCTCTCCCCATCTATAAAGTACAACTGTCCCCACATGTTGGGGAGGCTCTGGCTGCAGAGTCTTATGATGTCATAGACAAGGAAAAATCACTTATCAATTCCTAGGAATGACAGCTGTTATACTGATCAGATTTTTGTTTTGTTTTAATGTCAGCAAAAAGTCACTTCAAAAGCAAATGTTAAAAGAAAGCAAAAAGAACTACCATGGCAGAATACTGTTCTTACCTTATCTCTATGTAAGTATAATTCTGTAACCAAAATTCTAAGCTCTTTTTAACTCAATTATGTGATCATCTCAGAGCCGAAAGCACAGACAAAAAAAAAAAAAAAACAGTTAAGTGAACAATGAATTGCTTTTGTTCCACACATTCAGGAAATAGAAACCAGTATTTTTACTCACCTGGATAAGTAATGTTCTCTTTAAGCCTTCTGAAACTTGGACATGTAGTTTTCATATACTCTACTTTCCTTCTCTCACATGAACATGTTCTTTGACTTTTCATCACCTGGCAAAGGACCAAAAACCATGTGGGCCAACTGCAGAGGACACCCCTAGAAACATGAAGTAGCAATTAGCTTGCTGCTCAAACAACTCTGTATTTTTAAGACTAGAAATATTATGTTTATCATTACTATCATCATCATCATTATTATTTACAAAGATCAATGAGAAAAAAATTTTTGATTATGAATTCAGTCACAAAGAGTAAAGAATGGGTAAGGCAACATGAAAAAAAAATACAAATGGGACTTGAGCTTTAAATAAGAACCACACCATGCAAGGAACAAAATCTGGGTAATTGGTTTCATATTCCTTGCTGTTTAAAGATACAAACTTTTAAAAATAGAAATTATTAAAAGATGTTCAATTTTCTGGAGGAAATTAATCAGCTGTGCACAATATATTTATGAATTAAGAAGAAACCACACCTAATTCTAGATTAAATAACATAGGAGAACAGTTAACAGTTCACTAGAAGAATTAGTCCCCTCACACTAAGTGCTGCTCTCCAACTCCATAGCCACTCCACTGGTATTTCAATTCTCCCATTGCTAAGACAGATTCTGTTTCCTTGTCCTACTTCTGGGGATCCTTAGGGGTGAGAGGTTCAGTCTGTAGTCAGGATAGCTGATTACACATTCCAGGGGAGCCTCAGAGTTTTTCCTATCTGAAGCAGCTCAGTCATCACCAACTGAAATGAAAGAAATCAATGAGTGGAAAACAAAAGTCTGCAGCATCCTCTGCCCTCCCAGAAATTTAGTACTTTGGTGTACTTGGATGGTAATGGTAAAGGTAGTATGGTGCCCTACAGGGTCCTGATGTCACATTCTTCAGAACTTTTAGTTAATCAAGCTCACCAACTGTGCTGAGTTTCTTCTCAAACCTTTACAAGTACACAAGTCTGCTCCTTTGAAACAGTTCAAATGAAAATCTCCATGAATATGACAAATGAGGTAGAAAATAAGGAACTATACAATACCAGTCATGTAATATTATGAAGTACACAAAAATAGAAGAAAATGTAGTTTGAGAAATGATAAAAATATTTAGAATCTAAAAAATGTAACATAATACGTACTAAAAAGGCTCAATATATAGCACTTACTAAGTTCAACCTGGCTCTAATATATCCCTTCCAATAAAGTATATCTGGGCAATGCTAACCAAACATAAGGGATCTCTACATTCAAATCTCAGAGCACCTTATCTATCATTGTCTTATGGTGCTTATAATCTATAAATGCACTTATTTTATTTATTAAATAAAATCAGTGAATTCCTTAGAATTCATCCATAAAACCTAATTCATTGTCACAATTTGATGCCTCAAACAATGAAGGTTGGAACCCTAGATGGTTCACAAGTTTTCCAAAATGGCAAAAATTATAATTAGAAGTCTATTCCCCTATTCTTACCTGCCATCACCTCAAACCAGATGTATAATCAGAAGCTCAGGCAGCCACATCTAAAGCATACAATTTTCACAGAGAAGCTGCAGCCTTGTGGTTGATCTCTGGCCTTCCACCTAGATAATGAACATGCCACCACTTCTACTTTCTAGTCTCTGCTACCAGTGCAGAGGTCAAGTCTATATATGCAAACTTCCAAAATCCTGGGGGCAGCCTACATTCCCATGAAAAGTTTTCACTCTGAACACTAGCTTCCACTTCCTTCAAATTGTCCCAACACATCCTTCTCCAAAATGATATGCTTTTTCCTTCAGTTGAATTTAATACTAATTCTGGAGAAGAAACAAAAAAGATAAAGGTAATAGGCCACTTCATGGTATACAAAGAGAAGGAGAGATAAAGTAAATCACAGAGAGTGAAAGAGAAGACCTTCTAGACATGGCAATAGCAAAGGCACAGTGAGTAGTCCAGACTGCCCAAGTTTTCATCCAGGAGCTCGCATCCCCTCCTTAACTCAGTGAATTCTTCTGAAAATCACCATGCTGGGCATAATGAGGGATAAAAGGTCACCAGGTTTAGGGTTGGTATGTTTTTCCCCATTATTTTTTGTACTTTTAAAAAAATTTTTATTGGTCCATTACTATGATACATAAAATGGGATTTTCACATATCTGAACATGCACACAATATAACAATATGATTTGGCCAATTTCATTCCACAATATTTCACTTAAGTGTCCCTCTTCCCTGGACATTTATCTAATTTACTGGTCTACCTTTCATGTTCATGAGATCCACATCATCTTTTTTTTCTCTCCAGCTTCAACATATACCAGAAAACAGATGTCCCCTGTTCTTCTATACTTGGCTTATTTTGCTTAATATAATGTTCTCATGTTTCATCCATTTTCCTGCAAATGACATAATTTCATTTTTCTTTATACCTGAATAAAAGTCTATTATATATATATATATATATATATATATATATATATATATATATACACACACACATATATATATATATATGTATACACACACACACACACACACACACACATATTCCCCTTCAGATGTCATTAGGCCTTCAAAATAGAATTGAAATAATAATACAGTACCATATAAGTTTATTCCAGACAACACAGCTAAGTGACACAGCTCCCACTTTTCCTCTGAAGCCCAAACATGCATAAGAAACAATTTAAAAGAAGTAAGAATGAGTTACTCAAGAAGAGAATATACACATAGGACTAGCTAGAAGAGGCATGGTGAGCATGGGTACATAAGCATTAGTTGACAGCAGATTTTCCAATTTTACCAGTACAGATTGAGCATCCATAATCCAAGAATCAAAAATCTGAAACTTTCTGATGTCAACTTGATGCACAGGACCTAGGGCCAGGGCATTCCCAACCAAAATGTTCCAGATAATGCCAAATTTGCTCTGGAGTATGGTTACCATATTTACCAACACATATTAAAATGTACTCACCCCTTTTCTGAAATTCAAATTTAATGGGTGACCTGCATATTATCTGGCAAGCTATCATTGGGGGATGAGCAAAGCTGTTGTCCTGGTTCATGAAGAAAGACTGGGTTAGAGCCAAACCATGGAGCTCCCATGGAAGCAATGTGCATCTCCAGCTTTCTTGGACTGCCCCACCTCTCCTATCCTGGACTGGGAGGTCACTTCTCCAAACACACTTCACTAGGCAGCTGTGCGGATGGCTCTGCAGTGACATGCCTCCCAATAGCGCCAGTTTACTGATCTGAAAGCACCTTCCCCTGTAAAACCTGCCTGATCTCCTTGCCTCCTCCATGGATCTCTTCTGCCACCCTCAACTTCCTGCCTTTTCCTTTCTAATTAAGAGGCCTCCCAGGCAAGCCAGAGTCAGGAGACAAGGCAGTACTCACTTTGATTCCATTATCAACTGGCATCACTTGGCTGCTTCCTTTAATGACAGTCCTCACGGCAATGGGAAACCAGTCCCTACTCACTGTGGGAAACAAAGCAAAATTAAGTGGTGTCAGGTGTATGTGCTAGTCAGGACAGAACCAAGGTAGCGCTTGTTGAATTTAAACAGAGGAAATCATGCTGAGGTCACCCAGGCTTCATCTTTAGCTTAGTGGCACATAGGAAGAAAGGAAAAGCTACAACCTTGCCCTGGAAAAGCTCAGGGAAATGTGGTAAGTGTTTTCACATGGTTTATCCAGCCATGTAAGTAATTTTCACTCATTATGAATAAACCCACACTCTTAACACTTGAGAAGGTAAAGACAGTGCTTATCTAAGAAAGTACAATGAAGGAGCCATCAATCTCAGCTCCACTCCCTTCCCTCCATATTCCCAGGATTCTCTCTATTCTTTCCCCTTTGCTCTTAGACTAAGACCACACAATCTGCTTCCTCTACAGCCTACACAGTTCTCTGTCTTCTCTGCTCCAGCTTCTTCAGTTCCATCAAATTCACCACGTTCCACTAAACAACAAAGCCTCTGGCACATACAGTTCCCTGCCTGGAATGGATTTCTCTCTTCTCTAGCTACTTTACACCTCCACATAAAAAGCTTACTCATATTTCCAGCATCTTCTTCAACATCACACCCTCAGGGAAGCCTTCCCTGATCCTCTATTCATGTGCAATTCTTCCTGTGTTTCTGTTTTGTGTCTCCTTTCTTTTTCTGAGGAGGTGATGGTACCCAGGGCTTCCTGCAAGCTAGGCAAATGCTCTACCACTAAGCTACACCACTATCCATGTTTGGTGCTCTTATGGTGACAAGTGCCTTCTGTAATTACTGTCATAATTATTCTTGAGAATCTGCCAGGGTCTCTCTTCCAGGAGAATGTCAGCACCAGGAGGGCAGGGGTTGAGCCTGTCTGGTTCACTGCTGCACCTATAGTATAAAGCTCATGTCAGACACAAAACCCTCTAAAACCATTTAAGAAAGGCTCCAGGATTTGAACCCAGTTCTGGATGAAGTACTTTGTGCTGATTCACTGGTCCTGGGACCTGATGGCTTACTAGGTCAGCACTGGACAGATTTTCCAGGTTCATAGCCTATACAAACTCCTTAGTGGCTTCAGAGACTCAGGTCAAGCTTGAAAGCTGATTAAGAACCCCCTTTCAGAAAAAAAAATGGTGAGGCTGTGGCAGTCAAGGATATGGCTCCTCTTAAACCAGAGGAAGGGGAAAAGGAAAACCTGATTTGGTGCTCAGATTTCTAAACAAGTGTTTTCAAATCTATCCCACTGAAAACTGGCTCTCCAACATTGGAAGAGATGTCCCTTGCCAAGAAAGTGAACAAAGGAAAAAAATATGGAGGAGGTCTGCTGTGGGGACACAGATATTATTTTTTTAATCCAAGCCTTTAGGGGAACCCATGCTCAAAAGAGAGCTCAAAGATTTCAAATCTGAACCAGTTCCCTTCCACTGGCCCTGTGTCCTCCAATCATTGCTTACTCTCTCCAGGCCTCAGGATTCCCATCTATATATCACAAAATATGCCCTCTCACATTCCAAGTTTGTGGCACTGTGTAGGAGGGGATGGAAGAATTTGTGGTATGGATGGGTGAGTAAAAGCTTGGCTCTGATTTCAGACCTGGATGGTAAGTCCTGAATTTTCCCATTCTTGACTAGATGATCTTGATCAAGTCATTGCCCCCTCTGAACCTCAAACTACCCACCTCATAATCCTACTGTACATTCAGAGTATGGTACATACTATTCACTGTTAAATGGAAACTCTTATTCCCCAGCAACACAGAATTTAGAAAGCACCACCAATATGTAACTGGGTGATGATTCCAGATCTAGAGTTCAACATATCTGTCCAATGTAGCAAGGTTAGGCCCCTGACCCTCCCAGGCACCAGGCAGGGCAACTACAGATCTCTCTGAGCATGAGTAGGCCTCAGTCTATAGCCAAACAGAAGGCTCATTCCAACCCCAAACCTGTCTGACCACAGGAAAGAGTCCCAGACTTCTGGTCACTATGTGCATTGCATGCACCATAGCCTGTCCTCTAAACCAAGCTACACTGAGAAGAACTGTATTGGGACATTAGGACAATTGCATCTTGCATGTGAAAATTGAGTCCTAGCGAAGAGAAGAAACTGGGACACAGACCTGAGAGAGCTGGTGGCAAAGCTAGAACCAGGACATGAGCCAGAGCCCTCCCAGAAGCTTTGCTGACACTCTCTTGCCTGCCATTTCTCAATTATGCCCTTCTGAATTCAACCAACCTGCAATTTCCTTATAAAACAGGGATAATCAGAAAACTTCTAGGCCATTCCAAGGGATCCTGGATTCCTTGCAAAGTTCCTTATTGGAA
The DNA here is from genome assembly GCF_048772815.1 of Callospermophilus lateralis. Lineage (NCBI taxonomy): Eukaryota > Metazoa > Chordata > Mammalia > Rodentia > Sciuridae > Callospermophilus > Callospermophilus lateralis. The sequence goes on from NC_135315.1 coordinate 116,052,521, forward strand.
AACACTAGAATGTACAACCAATCCTGGAGCTGATTCAAAAAATAAAAGGGTAAAATCCACACACAGAGACACATACAAACAACATATACACACCCATGCTCCCTGTGCAGAGGGCAGCAACAGATCCCAGTCTCCAGGCTGCCCTAGAGGGCTGTCTGCCTCCACAGGGAGGGCATTCCTAGTTGTATTTGGTTCTGCAACTACATGCTTAAACCCCCAATACACACATACACATACACACATGCACACCCATGCACAAACAACCATGCATCATCTTGGGCTGACAACTTGTAAGATACAAGAATGCCTGCAGGGTGATGCCAGACTGAGTGATGGGGGGCTGACAAGGCAATTGTTATACACACATGACACACCCACACACATATACACACATAATCATAGCCTTATTCATTCACACATACTCATCATGAATCAAAGAAATACCGACTCACAAAAAACAGTTCACACACAATCATATATACACATACTTTCTAATATATGCATACTCCAGCCACATGTCCTCACAGCCATGTGTGTGCACCCACTCACTCTGGGTCCAGACATGGGAATGCTTCCCTGAGCCCCCACAACTATAAACACTCCCTACATCTACAGGCACCTGGGAGTTGGTTGGCTATGAATCCAGAAGCCAGAATAAGCTCCAGGTGGACCCAGGACAGAGGAGCAGCAGAAACATGTCTGTCATTCTCTTGTGTGGCTAGAAATGGGGGAGGACACTCAGGAGAGGGCCTCCTGTCTCCTGGAGATCACTCCAAGTACTGAGAACGTGGAGGTGCCTGAGAGAGTCTTTATGTCCTCAAACTGAACCTCTCCCCTTTGCTGCAGGCTAGGATCCTTTTATCAATCTCTTTCAACATCATCCCCACAGCAGACCTGCCTGTCCCCAAGAGCTAGTCTCTCCTTTAAGATCACTAAGACCCACACACCTTTTCTCCACAAAACAGGGTCCCAGACATTTTAAGCTATGCCCCCCACCTAGGTGATCCTCACACCACATCTGCCCCTTCACACAACTTACAGACACCAGAGGTATCCCGTTGCCTTTAGCCTCACAACCCCCAAACTCGCAGTCCATATCTCCAGACCTGTGGAGGTTGATGCCCCCAATGGATGAGTGGCTTCTAATGTGGTGTCTCCTGCTGCCACGGGACACCTCTAGAGAAGCCACTGCCCACCCCCATCCTCACCTCCCACCCAAGGAGCCTGCACACTCCTGAGTGTGTCTCAGCACCCACCACCTTCTTCAAGGCACTCCAGGAGGAGAAGACAGGAATCCGCAGGTGATCGGGCTGTCCTTCCTTGCGCCCGCCTTAGCTGCAGAAGCCACCACCGCCAAGCCTTGTGCAGCATCCTTTGGGCTAGGGTCCTGTTGTTGCGGCTCTGAACTCTAGCGGCAGTGGCTCCTGCGTTCAGTGGTTCCTGTGCTCTGGCAAGGGCTGAGCTCCTGTTCCTGGAGGCAGAGGTGCTGGTGCCGGCTCCTGAACTCTGAAAGCGGCGATAGTGTGTTCTGTGGATGGCGGCGGCGGGTGGCTCCAGTGTCCAGGAAAGGGCGACTATAGCAGCGTTCCCTCCCACTCTCTAGCAGCAGCAAAGGCGGCTCCCTTGCTCCTGGCGCAGCGTTGGCTCCAACAGTTCCTGTGCTCTGGTGGCGGCGACTACAGGAGCTTTCACTCCCATGCTCTGGCAGCAGCGGCTCCTGTGTTGGGTCGCAGCGTTGTCTCCAGGTGTTCCTGTGCTCTGGGGGCGGCAGCGGCTTCATGCTCTGGCCCCAAGGGATCCCACACTCTTGAGGCAGCATTGGCTGCCAGGGTTCCTGCGCTCTTGCAGCATCGTCGGTGGCGGCAACAGCGGCTCCAACGTGGCATTGGCTCTACAGACTCCTGTGCCCTGAAGGCTACAGTGTTGGCTCAGTGCGGCAGCCGCGGCATCATTGGTTCCCTGGGGGGGTTGGCTCCTGAGACAGCGTTGGCAGCAGCTCGGGCAGCTTCCATGGCGGCTACAGCTCAGGCGGCGGCAGTTCCGGTGGCAGGAGCTCCTCTGGCGCTCCAGCATAGGCAGCGGCTCCAGGGGCGGCATTGAAGGCTCCAGCTCCTGGACCTGGTCGGGCTCCTGCTCTCAGGAAGCAACAAGGAACGTGAGCGGGGCTGAGCTAACGTTCCTTTGGAAAGGGACTCACGCTCTGCCCTCACTTCCGGTTTCTCATCAAGGGGCGTGGTGACATGCGCAGTTTATAAATTCGGACCAATAGTGTTGCTACTTTTTACAAACCCTTATTAGCATAACAGTAAACCAATGGCATCCACCCAAGAGGTCTATATACCGTAGCTGCATGCACTCTCTTGTTTTCCAGGGTGGACTTTGACTTTGGTATCTGCAATAAAGACTGGTGGTGAGCTTCTGGGAGCTGCTGGAAGACTGGTGGGGGCAGAGCCTGCTGTCAAGAGCTGTTTGGCTGCAGAGGTTGCTACTTATGAGGAATCCACCTGCCAGTACAAGCAGGAAATTATATTTTCCTTACAGGAATCTTTTAGGAAGGTATGTATACTTACTCATATGTATTAATACAAATAAAATTATGTTTTCTTTATATAATTTCACACATTTCTTATTCAAAATAAAATTGATTTGAAAATTAGACAAAGACAATACATGCTGGCACACATCTGTAATCCCAATTATTGGGAAACTGAGGAAGGAGATTTGCCAATTCAAATTTCCTTTTCATTTAAAATGACTAATATAAAATCTATTTCCAGGAATTTATCTGTTTAAACAAAATTGTCAAATTTGAGGATCAAGAGTTATGTAGCATTATATTATTTTCCTGTTAATATGGATGGGGTCATTCAAGGTGCTCTGCTTTTATTCCTTATATTGACAATTTTTGCCCACCTCTTCAATTAGTATGGTTAGGAATTTATCAATTATATGTTTTCTTTTTTTTAATATCCAGATTCGCATTGAATTTTCTTCATTCATTTTCTTTTATTTCGCTGATTCTGAGTTTAATATTTATTATATTTTGACATAGATTGATTTTTTTCTTCTTTTCAATGTGAATGCTCTGGATAATTATTTTGAAACTATTTTTTTCTAATAGAAACAATTAATGCTACCCATGTTCCTCTCAACACTAAATAAATGCACTCCATATAATTTACCTATATCAGCTATCTAGTGTTTAAAAATTCTATTTGTATTTTAATTCCTGGATTAATTGGAGTTATGCTGTTTGATTGCCAAATATTAGGGATGTTATGCATTATTTGTCTCTTTCTCCTGTGTGTGTGTGTGTGTGTGTGTGTGTGTACATGTGGCCCAGGAATGGACCCAGTGCTTTAAGTATGCTACTGAGTGCTGTACCACTGAGCTATTTATCCAAGCCCCATTGATATTGAACACAAAATTTGTATAATATCAACAGTTATACATCAAATATATGATTTTTATATTTGTCTGTTGATGCTAAGAATCTGTTATTTAAGTTGAATATTGGTAGCTACCAGAATTTAAAAATAAATCAAAGGATTATTCAGGTATATTGGAATTGTAAAGTCAAATAAATGAAAGATGAAAGGTGGCAGTCAAGTTTCTCACTGTTGAGAAATAGATGTCTTTTAAAATGTTGAGGCAACTTCCTTTGATCCTTTTTTTTCTGGTGTTTTAAACATAAATGCGTAGTAGATTTTGTCTAATACTTTTTCTGAATCTATTGAGATAACCATGTACTTTTTTTTAATTTAACTCTCCTTTGTGCTGAATTACATTTATTTATTGACATATTTTGAACACACCTTGAATAATTGGGATGAAACCCACTGTATCAGGATACACACTGTCTTCTTGATTTTTTTAGTGTGGTTTGGTAAGAATTTTTGCATCTGTGTTCATCAGGGATATTGGTCTGAAATTTTCTTTTCTTGATGTGTCTTTGTCTGGTTTTGCTATAGGATGATACTGGGCTTCACAGAATGAATTGGTATTGTTCTCTCCTTTTCCATTTCATGGAATTAAATTTGAGGAGTATAACATTACTTCTTCTTTAAAGGTCTGATGGATCCCAGCTAAGGATTCATATGGTCATAGATGTTCCATTGTTCAAAGACTTAATAGCTGTTTCATTTTCATGACTTCATATTGGTCTACTTAAGTTTTACATTCTTATGGTTCAATTTGGGTAGGTCAAATGTCTCTAGGAATTTGTCACTTTCTTTGACATCTTTCAGCTTAATGGAGTATACATTTTCAAAATAGTTTCCAATGATCTTCTGGATTCCAGTAGTGTCTATTGTGATATTTTCTTTTGCATTAGTAGCTTTGTTAATTTGGGTTATCTCTCTCTTTCTTTTGATTAGTTTGGCTATGACTTTATCCTTCTTGCTTATCATTTCAAAGAATCAACTCTTTATTACACTGATCATATTTATTACTTCTTAGTCTCAATTTTCTTTATTTCTACTCTGATTTTAATTCTTTTTTTGTTTTCTACTAATTTTTAGCTTGTTCTTTTTCTAGGGCTTTGAGGTATAATATTAGATTATTTATTTGGTATCTATTTTTTAAATGGTAGGACTCAGTGCTCAAAACTTTCCTCTTAGAACTTCCCTCATTCTGTCTCAGAGATTTTAATATATTGTATCTCTATTTTTTGTCATAAGCTTTTAATCACTGTGACCAAAAGATCTTACAAGAACAATTTTAGAGAAGAAAAATTTTATTTGGAGCTCATAGTTTCAGACGCCTTTGTCCATAGATGGCCAACTTTATTTATGTAGGCCAGATATGAGGCAGAACATCATGTCAGAAACGTGCAAGAGGAAAACAGTTCACGACATTGCCACCAGAAAGAAGAAAGAGCTCCACTCACCAGGGACAAAATACAAACTCCAAAGGCACACTCCCAGTGACCTATCTCCTCCACCCACACCTTAGTTGCCTATAGTTACCACTCATTTAATCCATTCAAGTGGACTAATACACTGTTTAGGTTGATACTCTCATAACCTTATCATTTCTAATTTTTCTTGCATTCTCTCATACCTGAGGCTTTGGAGAACACATCATATATAAACTTTAACACTTTTGTTTCTAAGAATTTTTTTTTAATTTCTCCCCTACATGCACTCTTCTGTGATTCATTTCTCATTAAAATGTATATTATTTAATATTAATGTGTTAGAGGGTTTCTGCTTTTTATCCTGTCATTAATTTATAATGTTATAGTTATTTTATAAGATGAAATTTATAAGGTATTTATAAGATGCAATGAATTATCTCTATTTTTTGTGTTTGCTGAAATTTGCTTTGTGCACTAAAATATGATCTATTGTAGAGAATGATCCATATGCCACAGAGATAAAAATGAATTCAGTTGTCAATGGATGAAATATTCTGTAGATGTCTGTGAGATCCATTTAATTAATAGCACTTTTTAGTTCTGAAGAGGTTTTACATATTTTATGGTTGATGGCCTATATAGTGGTGAGAGATATATGTTGAACTCACCCAACATTTTTTTTACTGTGGTATATTTGATTCTTTCTGATGAGAAGATTTTGTTTTAAGTATATACATGCAGCATTTTGGGGGGCATAAATATTTACAAGCATTGTATCTTCTTGTTGAATGCTTTCTGTAACCAGTTTGATATGATCCTCACTGTCTCTTCTGATTAATTTTGGTTTGAAATCTACTTTGTCTGAAATTGGTTTCTGTTTGTAAGGTATGTTTTCCCCCATTTTTAAAAATTCATTATGTCATTGTATTTTTGAGGTAAACCTCTTGCAAACAATATATGGTTGGGTCTTGTTTTTTAATTTGTGTCTTTTGATGAAAGAGTTTAGGCTATTTATAGCCTATTATAGAAAGATGATTTTTATTTCCTACAATTTTTTCTAGTGATTCAGACTTTATTCTCATTTAATTGACTATTTCCGTAATGCAATTCATCTTTCTGCTGGTTTCCACTTTCATTTTTAATATATCTGCATGAAATACTTCATTGAATATGTTTTGTTGTGTAGGTTAAATGGTTTTGATTTGTTCAGCTCTCTATTTATAATTCAGTCGTGAATTTCGTCTTCTGGAGTTTTATTCATTTATGATCCGATAGATTGCAGAGTATTATCTCTACATTTTGTATTTGCTAACAGTTGCATCGTTTACTAATAGAAGTAGTGAAAGTGTGCATCCCTGTCACATTGCAGTTTTTAGAAGAAATTCTGTAGTTGTTCTCCATTTATAATTATGTTGTCCTTCGGTGTGTCATGTATAGATTTTACAATGTTGAGGTATGATTCCTTCATTCCTGTTTTTTCTAGTGTTTATAGCATGAATGGATGGGGTATTATGTAAAAAATAGATACTGCATCTATTTTGATAATCAAATGTTCTCATCTCTGTATCTATTTGTGTGATGAATTACATTTATTGATTTCCATTTGTTGAATCAGTGTTGCATTCCTGGGATGAAACCCACTTGGTCATGTGCACTATTTTTTAAAATCTATTTTTGTATAAGATTCAGCAGTATTCTATTGAGGATTTTTGCATCTGTGTTCATCAAGGATATTAGTCTGAATTTTTCTTTTTTTCATGAATCTTTGTCTGAACTTAGTATCAGTGTGAGATAGGCTTCATTTAATGAATTTGAAGAATTCCCTCTTTTTCAATTTCATGAAATAATTTGAGGAGGATTGGTATTGGTATTGGTTCTTCTTTAAAGGTTTGGTAGAAATTGGCTGAGCATCCATCTGGTCCTAGGCTTTTCTTTGTTAGGGTCTTGATGACTTTTTTATTCTTATTATTTGAAATTGATCTCTTTAAATTTTCTATATACTTCTGGTTAAATTTGGGTAGCTCATGTCTCCTGAAATTTACTGATGTCTTTTAGATTTTCTAGCTTATTGGGGTATAGATTTTGAAAAATAGCTTCTATTTATGCTCTGTTTTAGTGGTATCTGTGCTGATATTTCCATATTCACCATAGGTTTTGGTACTTTTCATTTTTCTCTGATAGCTTGGTTAATATTTATCAATTTTGTTCATTTAAAAAATTTTGATTCATTTCTTTTTCAGTTTTTACATCTTTATTTTATCAATTTCATCTTTGATTTTTATTATTTCCTTTATTTTGCTGATTTTAGTGTTTTTCTCTAGGTCCTTAAGATATAATGTTAGATTATTTTACTCAGTAACTTTCTATTCTTTTAATGTATGGGCTCAATGCTATAAACGTTTTTCTTAGAACTGCCTTCATAGTGTCCCAAAGGTTTTTATATATTGTATCACTATTCTCATTTACATTTTTTTAATTTAAACTCTGATTTGTTCATCTATCTGTTTATTATTCAATAGTTAATTTAGTCTCCTAGTGTTAGTTTTTTAAAATTTTTTTTATCTTGTTGATTTTTAGTTTTATTCCATTATGGTCTGACATAGTTCAAGGTATTAGCTCTATTTTTGGTATTTGTGAAATGTTGCTTTATGTACTAAAATATGGTCTATTTTGGAAAACGTTCCCTGTGCAGCTAAGAAGAAAATGTATTCAGTCATTGATGAGTAAAATATTCTATGCATTTCTGTTAAGTCCAAATTATTTATTGTAATTTTAGTTCTATATTTAGTTTTTGTTGGTATGATCTTTCTAGTGATGAGAGACACATCTTAAAGTTACCAATATTATTGTGTTGTGATCTGTTTGATTATCTATATTGAGAAGGAGCTCTTTGATTACTTAGATGCTTCATAGTTTGGAGCATATGTATTTACCACTATTATTTCTTTCTGTTGTATTACTCTACTAAGCAGTATGAAAATGGAATGTTTTATCTGTTCTGATGAACTTTTTCTCAAAGTCCATTATGTCAGATATGAAAATAGATACACCTTGTTTATAAGATTCATGTGAATGATGTTTTTCCCATCCTTTCACAGTCTGCGTATATATTTTTCTAAGAGGTGAGTCTCTTGGAGACAGGCTATTGTTGGGTTCTTTTTTTTCCAATTCAAATGCCAGTGTATGTCTGTTGATGAGTTGAGTCCAGTAACATTCAGTGTTATTATTGAGAGATGATTTATGTTTCCTGTTATTTTGGTTCATTTCTAGTTATCAAGTTGAAATAGATTCTACTTTGATTAACTATTCTTTTAGTTTTAGTTTCTCTATGTTTTTATTTGCATATTTTTTTTTCTTAATAAAATATTTATTGTGTTTTATAATGCCAGCTTTCTAGTTGTGATTTTTTTAACTTTTGTTTATTATGGATGTTTTTATCTCATATTAAAATCTGATATAATTTTGTATTCTATGCAGAATCCATTTTCTTTCAGAGCTTAGTATATATTATTTCAAGACCTTGCAGCTTTTAGGGTCTTTGAAAAATCAGCTGAGATCTGGATCGGTTTGCCTCTGAATATGAACAATCATTTTTCACTATCAGGTTTTAAAATTCTATTATAAGTAAAATTCTATACTTATTCTGTATGTTAGGAATTTTCATACTATTGTGGCTAGGAGTGTTGTAATTCTATATATTTGGAGTTGTATATACCTCCTGTGTTTGATTTTTCATTTCATTCTTAAGATTTTGGAAATTTTCAGTTATTTCATTGAACAGATTGTTCACTTTTTTGTTTTGAAATTCAATACCTTCATCTATCACAGTGAATCTTAAATTTGCCTTTTCTCATTATCCCAAATATATTTTTTAAAAATTCTGTTCATGGTCTGGTAACATCTTTTCTCCATGATGAACTTTATTTTCAAGATTATGCACTACTTCTTTATTACCTGAATATTTGTCCTTTAAGTCATCTAGTGTATTGGTCATGCTTTGCATTGCATTTTTAATTTGGTTTATTGATTTCTGAATTTTGAAAATTTCTGAATAATTTTTCTTTAGAACTTCTATTTCCTTATTGTTATTTTACTTCTTGTGTCTTCTCTGTGATTTTACTTTTTACATTATCTTTTATCTCATAGATCAATTGAAATATAAACTTTCAAAATTCCTTCTCTGATATTTTATTCACTGTAGTTTTTGTGGAATCTGCTTTTGAGTCATTCTGATTTGTTTGCGATGCTTTGTTCCCTTGCTTGTTCATATTGTTTGTATGTCTATTCATGTATCAAAATGGATCTCTAGCAACAGAACTTCTATTCTGTGCATTTCTAGTGATCCTGTAGATATCTTGTGGCTCACAGATTGGGGGGGAGCCAAATAATTGCAACCAGCTGTGCATAAAAAATATAGAACTAAATTGCATACTTAATTTTTATTTTCACACAAAGTTAATTGGCACAATAAACAGAACTATGAATTTATATCAGTAACGACAGTAAGTAATCATGAGTTATATCTTTCATAAAATAAAAGAGTAGGTGTTTTCTATAGCTTCAATTGTATTAATTGTTGCTTTAGCATTAATGGTGGTGTGTGGAGTTTTATAAACCAAGAGTTCTGAAAGAAATTAAAAATAGAGTTCATTATGAAGAAAAAAGCAATGGTGAGAGAAAAGGATTAGCAGTTTCAAGATGTGAGTAGGGCAGAAGCAAAGTGATATACAATGTATTGTTTACGAGGAGGAAGGAAAAACAAGTAAAAGAAATAAAGAGTAAAGTGAGAATAATGGAATTTGATTGTTTGTAAGAGAAAAGAAATAGAAACAAAAAGAAATAAAAGATTTGAAATAGAACAAAAACTCAATCCAAAATAAGCTAATTGAAAACTTTAACCCTTAACAACAGAGTAAGGAAAAATAACTATGTTTCAGAATAGTACAAATTAGAAAGCATAAACAAATATGTACAAGTGTATGAATGTCCTTCATGTATCCATCAGTACACATACAAAAACTAAAAAAGGGGAAAAAAAAAAACAAGGATTGTTACTGAAAGTATGTGCTTGCTGTCTCTTCCAAAGTGTCTTTCCATCTCTCAGTTTCCATTCTCCATGGGATGGTATGGGAAGCTGTGAAAGGTGCTGTCAGCTCCATGCCCAGGGTATAGGTCATGCTAGGTTCTACAATATGTTCTCAGGGGAGGCAGTGAGTTCCTGTCTTTGCCCCATGTGTTTCATTTCATGGGTAGTTACTGGGCATAAATAAATCAATGCACACCTAGGACTGTACTCTACTCTTCTCCCCAGGGCTACATTCATGGGACAGGGAAGCCAGGCTTTACCAGTACTGTTTTTTCAGGGTACTGTTCTTTCTTTCCTCCTTAGGTCTGCCCTCAAGCACCAAGGTCCATCACTTCTGCTCATTGAGATTTTGAAACAGCTGCCACTGGTCTTGGGCACAGCTATGTCAAGGGAAGAGAGGAGGACATGCTCTCTTTTGCCTATCTGACTAGTATTACCCGCAGGAGAAATACTTTCCATGCCAGAAATTCTCCTGATTTGCTAGGCTCAGTTTATGTCTTGTGGATGGTGTCTGCCAGATTTATATATCGGACTGAGCCCCAACACATGGATCTAAATTCCCAGTCTGAGTTGGTGCAGATGTTTAAATATGTCTCCAGCTTCAACTCTCTGTACATTCCAGGCAGACCGGTAGTGACTTTCATGCCACAGTTTAATGAGTAGAATAGCTTGACCCTCTGGTCCCACACTCTGCATTCCAAGACTGTCTGCAGCACTTTTCATATATATATCAAGGGTATATGTTATAAAACTAGATACCTTTTCATTTTAAATACTTCTCTATGAATTTTCAAAGTTAACAAATGTGTAACTTGCTGATTCCATTTCTCTTAAGCCTAATTCAGAACATTTACTTTATATGCATATATGTAGTCCTCCTTTCTGTCACAGGTGCATTCTTGTGTGTTCTCTGACTTTGGAAAATAAAAACTCCATGACCAGATGGCTCGCCCCAAACCCTGAGGGAAATGAAAATTCAACTTATGATGAGCTCCATATTTAAAAAAGTTTATACATAAAACTATGTTCCAAAAAATAAATATTTTTTGATCTGTGAATGTTATCTATTCCATTATGAATTTTGATTGGCATATATATTGTTACTTTTTAATGTGTGTGTGTGTGTGTGTGTGTGTGTATACATACATATACATCTGTATATACATCATCTATATATATGAATATATTCTCCAAGGTTTTCAAAATATTAAATATATGTGTCTTTTTATACACTACCTTTATTTTTTCATCTTCATGTATGTTGATTTATAATCAAATTTTCACTCTATCATTCTCAGAAATATTCATTTTTCTGGTATACATATTCATTTCTGAAAAATTATATTTCAGTACGAATAACTTCAGTAAATAGTGCGTACTAAGCCTAATAATTCTGCAGTAACTGACCCCAGTTTTATATCTATGCAAGTATATTCATTTGGGACATGATGTCTATTTTGTCATTAATTTTCATTCAACATTGGTTCATTTAGTATTTTTTCAGTATATATATATATATATATATATATATATATATATATATATATATCAATCATATATCTTTTCATCCACAAGTACACAAATTTATAGGCATATGATTCACATTCAATCACTTCCTGCCCTGCATCAGAACACATATTCATCCATGATTCATGACTGCCTTTTTCATGAGACTTCTTTCCAAACACATTATTTTTTATTTCCACAATAGTTTTTGAAGCAAATCTCACATACTCTTCATGATAATTAGTAACCCTAATATTACCACTGGATATATAAGTAGTTGGAATAAATGTATGTATATGAATACCAGATTATATATATATTTTAGGATATCAATTCAATCAATTATTAAATTTTGGAACCAGTTATATTATTTATACACTGTATGGTCTATTTATGCATCATCTCTATATTCATAGACAAAGGGTACACCTATGTGTATCCACAAATATGAAATTATAGACCTTCAAAACATTGCTCCCAGAAATGGTAAACGAAATTCTCATGTCACCTGATATGCATATTTATTTCATCAGAGTAATATTCTGGACACAAATTTCAAATCTCACCCTTATGATTCTACCAAAGCCTAAATTTAAGGAGAACATGGATTACTCAAAATATTCAGGTCTATGTTGCCTAATGCTTTCAAATTTCAATCCTTTTCATGACTACACATATGTTTTTTTCCTAAGATTTTATATTCAACCACCCCATGTTGGAAATATATCCAGTCCCATCACTCACTTGATACTTTGCCTGATCTTTTAACTTCTATAGTGATATCTATTTTCCTACATATTTTCCCAAGTACATTCTTGTGACTGATCCTTCATGTGTGCTTACTTTCACATTCACTCTCTAACAGAAACCCTATTGAAAAAGGACTTGTTGCCCAAATCCTATACTCATTCTTCTTCCTAAACTTACACTGCAATCCTAACTACTATTCCTATTTCACTGGATGTTCTCTTCTACATTCAATAATATGAGGTATAAGATCCCATGCCATTGTACATTGATTTATATGATACATCTGTGCAGAACCTAATACAAAACTATGTATCTAAATCAAGGGCCCAATGTCCTTCTGTATTTCAAATATGACCTAGTTTTCTGTTTTCATACTTACATTTGGCACAATTCAGGAGCCACTTGTCAAAATAAAAAAACTTTATTTTTAGAACACACACGCCACACCACACAGCTCTTCAGGAAAACTCTCAGAGTCCAACTGCCACCACTGGCTTCCCACAGCCTCTCAACCTCCCTCACTCCTCTTGTTCTTGAGGCTGATTGGCTTGGTCACATGGGCAGAGACAAAAAAAGTCCCCCAATGAGCAGCTTCGAGGTCTGAAAGGGTGGGGAAACAACACAATGAGCATCACCAGAGAGGAGCCAATCAGTTTGCAGCTAGAAGTTTGCTGTGGCCACTGTGAGCCAATCATCAGCTGGCAGCTGGTGCAGGCAGCTAGAAGTTTGCTGTGGCCCCTTTGGCTGTGGCTCTCAACACCTATTGAAAAAGGACTTGTTGTCCAAATCCTATACTCACTCTTATTCCTAAACTTACACTGTAATCCTAACTACTATTCCTATTTCACTGCATGTTCTCTTCTACATTCAATAATCTGAGGTACAAGATCCCATGCCATTGTAGATTGATTTATATGATACATCTGTGCAGAATCTAATACAAAACTATGTATCTAAATCAAGGGCCCAATGCCCTTCTGTGCTTCAAACCTAGTTTTATGTTTTTATACCTACTTGTAACCTATACTTTCTTATAAACATCCCACGTTCCAATAGCAGTATTCATCCAGCAGAATGACTCCTAACCAAAATAAAATATGATATTAACCATAACCATACACTTTTCCCTCAATCTAATTTTACATATGAGCAGGTACAGAGTTCATCTTGCAATACAGGTATGTAAGGGATTCTACACCTGCTGAGAACCTCAAAAATAGATGCAGAAATGATCCCTGGAGGAGATGGAGGCATCTATGTAGGACCTGAGAGACCAAAAGTCATCTTCCATGGCAAACAACTCGTCACAATGAAGGGATGTATTTGAATCAGCCTCTCCTCTATGCAGGGAAGATGGACCAGGCCTGTGGGCATAGCTTAACCCCAGGTGACTATCATATATATATATATATATATATATACCTTTCCATCTTTTGAAAATGTCACAGGAAATTGGGGGAGCCTCCATATCATGGGACCATTAGAAGCAACTGTTAGGACAAAGTGGTTGTCAAGGCATTGACCTCATTCCCTTTCTTGAAGGGAGTGACCTCACCTCACTTCCTTGGTTTTGGAACTCTCTGAACGTGGGATCTACCTGGATCCCATTGGGCTCACTTGTTTGGATCTATCAAGGAAAGAGTCATTCTTTCTTAGTACCTACTGATGTGGGCATGGTCAAATGCCAGGTAAGCTCTATGTTGATATTTCTATGTCGATGGATCCCACAGTTTCTTTGGTCATAGACAGTAGAAAAAAATGCATCAGTGAATGTGTCCTGTCTAGTGGAAAGCTTCCCAGCACTCATCCTGGACAATTTATAAATGGACTGCTGCTTGCTTTGCAGATGGTCAATACCTTCTATGTTTCTAAGTTCCTATATTCTTCCTGAATTTTGGCCACTCTCCAGAAGGGGCTCGTGGTTCTCTGTCCAAGATACGTACCACCTGTAAGCTCTGGGACATGGCCATGTACTGGATTGAAAAAGGGAATGCCAAGCATCTCAGAAAACTCAGAAATCATTGTGACTGGTACGGCTCTCAGTGGAGAAAGCATGCTTGGCTCGATAGCAACCCAAGTAGCAAGATCAGAAGCTGTCAGTGCCATAGTATTCATCTTGTGGAAAAGTCTGTCCCCAGACTTTTTTTCTGACATATCATTCTGTTCCCCTGAATGTCAAGAAGGTCTTTGCCTCAGGCCAACCCTTTGTGAAGCCTCAAGAAAACAGTTTCAAAATGGAAATGAAGGGGCCTCACCTCTGGCTCTTTGGTACTGTGATTTGTAAAGGGATGTGTCTCAAGCAGCCTCATGGCCTTGTGTGAGGCTTGGATTAGATCCTCAGCACCCCATGTAACTAAATAAAGATCCCATGTGTCCATCCAAAACAAAACTGACACAAAAGAACAGAAATTTTGGATAAATCTCTTCCTTCCTCTGGTAAGGCTCCTGACCTCCATGAAGTGAGAACAGGGATCCTTTGTGTTAAATAAGTTGTTCCAATCTCAGCAGCAGCTAGTACATAGGTGGCTGGGTTTTTTCATGACTCTAGTACACATAAAGAATCTACCCCCAGCAGTCAGTAGGCCTCTAAATTGAGAAATGGAGCAGTAATAACTGCAATATATATATATATATATATATATATATATATATATATATATATATATATATTTCTACCTGCAATCACAAGTACATTCTTGTGAGTACTCTGACTTTAGCAAATAACAATTCTGTGAACCAATCACTCCCGCCAAACCTTGGGGGAACTGAAAATTCAACCTATGTGAGCTCCATAGTTGAACAAGTTTATAAATAGAGCCATGTATAGTAAAGTAAATATTTTTTTGTGATCTGTGAATGATATATATTCCATTATAAATTTCGATTTTCATATCCATTGTTAATTTTTAATATAATATATATTCTCTCCTTGGATTTGATAATATGAAATATATGAGTCATATTATACATTTCCTTGTTTCTTGTACAGTTATGTGGATTTATAATCAACTTTTCACAAGATCATAATTAGAAACATTCATTTTTCCCAAAATACTTATTCGTTTCCTAATACTCAAAACTAACTTCAGTGAACATTGAGTACTAATCCTAATATTTCTTCAATAACTGACTCCAGTTCACATCAATGCATGTAGATACATATGGGACATGATGTGTATTTTTTTTAAAGAGAGAGTGAGAGAGGGAGAGAGAGAAAGAATTTTAATATTTATTTTTTAGTTATCGGCGGACACAACATCTTTGTTTGTATGTGGTGCTGAGGATCGAACCTGGGCTGCACGCATGCTAGGCGAGTGTGCTACCGCTTGAGCCACATTCCCAGCCTGATGTGTATTTTGACATTAATTTTCTTTCAACTTTGGTACATTAGTATTTCTTCACTATATATACATTATAGGATATATACTTTCATCCACAAGTTCACAAATTTAAATGCATATGATTCACTTTCAATCACTGCATGCGACAGAACACATGTGCTCCTCCATGTTTCTTTACTTGCTTTTTCATGAAGCTACTTCCATAACGCATCATTTTTGGATTTCCATAATCATTTTTGAAGCAAAACACACACACCTCATTATAAATTGTAGCCTAATATTACCACTAGATGTACAACTAGTTGGAATGAATGTATGTATATGAATACCAGATTTCATGTATATTTTAAAATATCAATTCAATCCATTGTTTAAAGTTGGAACCAGTTATCATTTATTCACAGTATGGTCTATTCACGCATCATCTCTATATTCATAGATACAGGGTACACCTATTGGTATCCCCAAGCATGAGATTATAGTGTTTCAAAACATGCTTCCACAAATGGTGGAAAAAAATACTCATGTCACCTGATCTACATATTCATCACAATAATATTCTGGACACAAAATGCAAAGCTCACACTTATATTATGATTCTATAAAAGCCTAATTATGGTGAGACCATGGATTGCTAGAAAATATCCAATTCAACTTTGGCAAATGCTTTCCAATTACAATCCTTTTGGGGGCTATACATTTGTTTCTTCCTAAGATTATATGTTCAACCACCCCCTTGTTGAAAATATTTCTAACCATATTAATCAATTTATATTTTGCCCGATCTCCTAACTTCTATTTGATATCTATTTTCCTACTTATTTTCGCAAGTCCATTTTTGTGACTGACTATTCCTGTGTGCAGAAATTCACATTCACTGTCTAACAGAAACCCTATTGGAAAAGGGCTTTTTGTCCAAATCCTAAGCTCAATCTTTTTCCTAAATGTACACTGTAATCCTACCTACTATACCTATTTCACTGGATGTTCTCTTCTATATTCAGTAATACAACATACAAGATTCTATGCCATTTTATATTGATTTATATCATACATCTGTGCAAAACATAATTCAAAACTATGTATGCAAATCAAGGGCCCAAGGCCCTTCTGTGCTTCAGATCTTACTTGGTTTTCTGTTTTCAAACTTACATTTCATCTATACATACTGATAAATATTCCAGTTTCCCAATACTAGTATTCATCCAGCAGAATGACTCATAACCCAAATAAAACATGATATTAACCCTAACCATACTCTGTTCCCTCAATCTAATTTTACATAAGAGAAGGTACAGAGTTGATCTTGCAATACAGGTATGTAGGGGATCCAGCACCTTCAGAGAATCTCAAAGGTAGATGCAGAAATGATCCCTGGAGAAGATGTCGGCAGCTAGGTAGGGCCTGAAAGGCCTAAAGTCATCTTCAATGGCAAACAAACAGGTCAGGAAGAAGAAATGTGTCTGACTCAGCCTCTCTCTTCTGAAACCAGGGAAGATGGACCAATCCAGGCCTATATTCATAGCTCGTCCTAGGCATCTATGGTATGTACACCTTTCTAAATTGTGAAAATATCACAGGAAGATGGGGCAGCTTCCATCTCATGGGACCCTTGGAAGCAACTGTTAGGGCAAAGTGGTTGCCAAGGCAGTGATCTCATTCACTTCCTTGAAGGAAGTGAACTCATCTCACTTCCTTGGTGATGGAACTCTCTGAACTTGGGATCCAGGTAGCCAGAAACCCAGAGCCAGTCCCAGTCCCAGTGGTCTCACTTGTTTGGATCCACTAAGGACAAAGTCATTCTTTCTTGGTACCTACTGATATGGGGATGGCCAAATGCCAGGAAAGCTCTGAAGCGGGGTCTTTCCTGAGAAGAAGGTACTGGCTCATCGCTGGCTCCTGAAATTCACTGAGTTGGCCAAGGAGACCAGAGCTGAGACAGGACAGGCCACTGCTGGGGAACATAGTTTGACCCAACAGTCAGAGAACACTTTGGATAGAGGCAGAGCAACTCGGGGGGGGGGGGGAGGGTGGTAGTGCCTTTGTGGGTCTGTGTTTGAATTTGTGGTTTTGTCTCATGTTCTGAAAATATGGAGGAAAGCGGGTTTGTCCCCTTTGGACTGCACTGTTTATTAGTGAGTCCTTTTGCTCAAGGCGAGTGTTTCTATGTCGATGGACCCCACTGTGTCTGTGGTGGTAAACAGTAGAAAAAAGAATGCATCAGTGGATGTGTCCTGTCTAGTGGAAAGCTTCCCAGCACTCATCCTGGCTATTTTATGAATGGACTGCTTCTTGCCTTGTAGATGGGTAACACCTACTATGTTCCTAAGTTCCTGTATTCTTCCTGAATTCTGGCCTCTCTACAGAAGGGGATCGTGGATTTGTGTCCAAGATATATACCACCTGCAAGTCTGGGACATGGCCATGAACTGGATTGCTGAAGGGAATGTCAGAAACATCTCAGAAAACTCAGAAATCAGTGTGACTGGTAAGGCTCTAGGTGTAGAAACCCTGCTTGACTACATAGCAACCCAAGGAGCATGATAAAGAGCTGTCGGTGCCATAGTGTTAATCTTGTGGAAAAGTTTGTCCCTGGGCCTTTTTCGTACCTATTGTTCTGTTCCCCTGAATGTCAGGAAGTTCTTTGCCTCAGGCCAAACCTTTGGGAAGCCTCAGGAATACAGTTTTTGAATGGAAATGAAGGGGTCTCACCTGTCATTCTTTGGTTAATTGCTTTGTAAAGGGTTGTTTCTGAATCAGCCTCTTGGCCCTTTGTGAGGTTTTGGCTTAGATTCTCAGCACCACATAAACCTAAATAAAGATCCCATGTGCCCATCCAAAAAAAAAATGACAAAAATTTACAGTAATTTTGGATGAAATCTCTTGCCTTCCTCTGGTAAGGCTCCTGACATCCATGAAGCTAGAACAGGGATCCTTTTGGTCAAATGGGTTGTGCAAACCCCTGCAGTAGCTACCCCATAGGTGCTTGGGTTTTGCCATGACTTCAGTACACATAAAGAATCTACCCCAGACAGTCAATAGGCCTCAAATTTGAGAAGTGGAACAGTATGAACTGCAGGCCCATTTTATATATCCTGGTTCTCAGGAAGGGTGTCCAGGCCACCATTTCATTAGGCAATAGAGGGGAATGGAAGCTTATTTTGGACATCATCTGGGGCTGCTCCCCTTAGGGAAACCTCCAGCCAGAATGTTATGATGAGTGTCTATATGGAAGAAGATGAGGGCCATGTGGGAATGTTTTTGTTTTAATTGTGGTCATTCTTGTGGTGGTTAGAAGAGATGACTGAGTCAACCTCAGCTTGAACTCTGGTGTGATTCCCATTAGAGACTGAGTTCTGGAACTGACCTCAGAGAAGTATTGCCATAAATTGTGTGGGGATTTTAGGAGGCCAAAAATGAGAGATGATCTTGGAAACTGAGATCTAGACCCAGGGTGGCTTTCTCCACAGCACTGGGAATCTCTTCCAGGATATCACATGATTTTCTTATTAAAACCTTGTCACTGGGCTGGGGATGTGGCTCAAGTGGTAGCGCGCTTGCCTGGCATGCGTGCAGCCCGGGTTCGATCCTCAGCACCACATACAAAGATGTAGTGCCCGCCAAAAACTAAAAAAATATAAATAAATATTTAAAAAAACCCTTGGCACCCATAGTTGAGAGTCAAAACAGACATTGACCTCACATTTTAGTCCACAATGGGCCAGACTTCCTGTGACCTTTTGGCTACTCTTTGGGAAACTTTGCCAGCAGAGTTATCTAGAGCTTTCATTGAAAGGAGATTCCTCACCACTTCAGGGTTCCTGAATGAATCCAAGCCCACAGTGCCACCTACTTCATTCTTGAAATATGCCTAGACCAATATAGTAAAATTTTTGTAATTCACATTATCAAGAAGCACTGGAGAACCTTTGTATCTCCTGTTGTTCATCATGACCTCACCAGAAAGTTCCTTAATTGACTGTAATTCATGAAAATGGTGTAGAACAGAGATGCCTGATGGGAAGTGGGCCTGGAGCTGTGGAGTGCAGGTGTGTGATAAAACCTCTGTGGTTAGGCCATGTTGATCTGTCATTGGCTTCAAAATGAGATGTGACTGCCATGGTGCAGCCAGCAGACCCTTATATGTAAAGGCATCTTGTAATGAGGAGAGGTTTTGGGGCAATGCTCAGAATCAGGTTGCTCCAATCAAGGGGTATAAATATATGGGATGATATTTTCTCCTGCAGACCCTGAACCACCTCATGTATCAGAACTCCCTCCAGCACTGACCTTCTTGTATTTCATGAAGCAAATACCAAATTCCCAGTGCAACTGCAAGAAACATCATGAAAATTGGAGGAAGACCCAATGGCTTCACAATCCACATGGGGAGATATTCATCCTCCAGTGGCCACACTTTACCTACAAAGAGAGGATTCAACTCTGCTGCCTCATGTTCATTGGAAAATAAGAAACCATGTCCTCCAGTTAACATAGATGCATACCCAGCTTTGATGGTCTCACTACAAAGGAAGCTAAGGCTCCTTACACCAAAATATATTTCAAGTGCGCAAACTCAGAGGCAGGTTGTCAAGAAGTCATTGGGCCAGCTCAGCTCCATGTTTGTGGAATGTTTACCCTGTCCTCTACTTTTGTAATCTCCTTTGCCACCTCCAAGTTTGTGAGCTCATGAGCATTTTCCATTCCTGATATGTATTCACAGATTTTCTTCCTCTTCTTTTCTAATTGTGTCTTATTTGGGATGAATGTAATGTCATTGTTCTAGATGACATTGGGAAAATTTTTGTGTAGCACTTATTCACATACACATTGGATTCATTTTCCTATTTTCCATTTGAAATACTGAATCTCTGACTCTAACCCATACCCTACTAGTCTCTGACTACTAATCCTAACATGATGGATAAAAATAAACCTAACTGCAAAGTTGTACAGGAAGTTCATAGGAGGCATGGTACATCCTTGGACTTGCCTTTGGCTGTGTTATAAAACTAGTCACATTTTCATTTTAATACTTCTCCATGAATTTTCAAAGTCGATAAATGTGTAACTTCCTGACTCCCTTTCTCTGAAGCGTAAGTCAGAACATGTATTTTTATATGCATACATGTAGTCCTCCCTTCTGTCACAGGTGTGTTCTTGTGAGTTCTCTGACTTTGGCAAATAGAAACTCCGTGAACAGGTCATTCCCCCGAAACCCTGAGGGAAATAAAAATTCAACCTATGGTGAGCTGCATAATTGTACAAGTTTATTCATAAAACCGTATTCTGAAAAATAAATAATTTTTAATCTGTGAATGGTATCTATTCCATTATGAATTTTGATTGGCATATCTATTGCTACTTTGTGTGTGTGTGTATTATACATACATACATATATATATATATATATATATATATATATATATATATATATATATATATATATATGAATATACTCTCCAAAGTTTTCAAATATGAAATATGTGTCTTATTATACACTACTTTGATTTTTTCATGTTTATGTTTGTGGATTTATAATCAACTTTTCCAATATCATTTTCAGAAATATTCATTTTAATGGCATACATATTTGTTTCCTAGTTTTGAAAAAAACTTCAGTGAATAGTACATAATATTCCAAATATTTCTACAAAACTGACCCCAGGTTAACATTAATGAAAGTAGATTCATATGGGACATGATGTGTATTTTGACATTAATTTTCATTCAACATTGGTACATTAGTATTTCTTCAGCATGTATGCATCATAGGATATATTCTTTCATCCACAAGTTCACAAATTTATAGGCATATGATTCACATTCAGTCACTTCCTACATCAGAACACATATATTCATCCATGTTTCTTGACTGCCTTTTTCATGAGACTTCTTTCCACACACATTATTTTAGATTTCCCTAATAGTTTTAAAAGCAAAACTCATACACTCTTCATGATAATTAGTAACCCTAATATTACCACTTGATGTATATATAACTAGTTGGAATGAATGTATGTATATGAATACCAGATTTCATGTACATTTTAAGATATCAATTCAATCCATTATTTAAAGTTGGAACCAGTTGTATTATTTATTCACAGTATTGTCTATTCATGCATTATCTCTATATTCATAGGCACAAAGTGCTCCTATTGGTATCCCCCAAACTAATGTGTAGGGTTTCAAAACATGCTACCACAAATGGTGGAAGAAATACTCATGTCACAAGATATACACATACATTTCATCCCAATAATATTCTGGACCCAAAATG
Organism: Callospermophilus lateralis; assembly: GCF_048772815.1. NCBI lineage: Eukaryota > Metazoa > Chordata > Mammalia > Rodentia > Sciuridae > Callospermophilus > Callospermophilus lateralis. The sequence continues at coordinate 116,074,345 of NC_135315.1, forward strand.
AAAAGCTCATACTTATCTTATGATCCTACCAAAGCCTAATTTTAGTGATAGCATGGATTACTAAAAAAATCCATGTCAACATTTTCTAATGCTAACAAATTTCAATTCTATTGGGTACTATATATTTGGTTCTTCCTAAGATTATATGTTCAACCACCCTCCCTGTTGAAAATAGTACTAATCCTATCACCCACTTTATATTTTGCCTGATCTCCTAATTTCTATATTGATATCTGTTTTCCTTCATATTTTCCTGAGTACATTCTTGTGACTGCCTCTTCATGTGTGCTGACATTCACATTCACTCTCTAACAGAAACCCTATCACAAAAGGGCTTTTTGTCCAACCTAAGCTCAATCTTCTTCCTAAACCTACACTGCAACCCTACCTACTATACTGATTTCACTGGCTGTTCTCTTCTACATTCAATAATCTGAGGTACAAGATACTATGCATTTTATATTGATTTATATGATACATCTGTGCAGAATGTAATTCCAAACTATGTATCCAAATCAAGGGCCCATGCCCTTCTGTGATTCAGATCTTACCTAGTTTTCTGTTTTCATACTTACATTTCACCTATACATTCTTATAAATATCCCAGGTACCAATACCAGTATTCATCCAGCAGAATGACTCCTAACCCAAATAAAACATGATATTAACCCTAACCATACTCTGTTCCCTCAATATAATTTCAGGTAAGAGCAGGTACAGAGTTGATCTTTCAATACAGGTATGTAGGGGATCCTACAACTGCTGAGAACCTCAAAGGTAGATGCAGAAATGATCCCTGGAGAAGATATAGGCAGCTAGGTATGACCTGAGAAACCTAAAGACATCTTCCATGGCAAACACCTGGTCAGAATGAAGGGATGTGTCTGAATCAGCCTCTCTCTTCTTAATGCAGGGAAGATTGACCAATCCAGCTGATCCATCACACTTATGGTATGTTACATTTATAATTTGTGAAAATGTCACAGAAAGATGTGACAGCCTCCATTTGGACAAAATGGTTGCCAAGGCAGTGACCTCATTCACTTCCTTGAAAGAACTGACCTCACCTCACTTCCTTTGTGATGGAACCCTCTTAACTTGGGATTCAGGTAGCCAGGCACCCAGAGCCTGTCCCAGTCCCAGTGAGCTCACTTGTTTGGATTTACCAAGGAAAGAGTCATTCTTTTTTGGAAGCTACTGATGTGTGGATGGCCAACTGCCCAGAAAGCTCTGAAAAGGGGACTTTCCTGAGAAAGAAAGTACTGGCTCATCACTGGCTCCTGACAACTTCACAGAGTTGGGCAAGGAGACCAAAGCTGACATAGGACAGGCCACAGCTAGTGAACATAGTTTCTCCCACCAGTCAGATTACACTTTGGATAGATTCAGACCAACTCCAGTGGGATGTGTGTGTCTTTGTGTTTGCATGTTTGAATATGTAGTTTGTTTCATATTCAAAATATGAAAATATAAATTAAAATGGTTTATTCGTGGTGGAGTGGACTATATACAGTTAGTTCTTTGCTCAAGGTGAGTGTTTCTATATAGATGTATCCCACTGTATCTGTTGTCATAGACAGTAGAAAAAAAGAATGCATCAGGGAATGTGTCCTGTCTAGTGGAAAGCTTCCCAGCACTCATCCTGGCCAATTAATGAATAGACTGCTGCTTGCCTTGTAGATGGTCAATACCTTCTATGTTCCTAAGCTCCTGTATTCTTCCTGAATTTTGGCCACTCTCCAGAAGGGGCTCGTGGTTCTCTGTCCAAGATACGTACCACCTGTAAGCTCTGGGACATGGCCATGTACTGGATTGAAAAAGGGAATGCCAAGCATCTCAGAAAACTCAGAAATCATTGTGACTGGTACGGCTCTCAGTGGAGAAAGCATGCTTGGCTCGATAGCAACCCAAGTAGCAAGATCAGAAGCTGTCAGTGTCATAGTGTTCATCTTGTGGAAAAGTCTGTCCCCAGACTTTTTTTCTGACATATCATTCTGTTCCCCTGAATGTCAAGAAGGTCTTTGCCTCAGGCCAACCCTTTGTGAAGCCTCAAGAAAACAGTTTCAAAATGGAAATGAAGGGGCCTCACCTCTGGCTCTTTGGTACTGTGATTTGTAAAGGGATGTGTCTCAAGCAGCCTCATGGCCTTGTGTGAGGCTTGGATTAGATCCTCAGCACCCCATGTAACTAAATAAAGATCCCATGTGTCCATCCAAAACAAAACTGACACAAAAGAACAGAAATTTTGGATAAATCTCTCCCCTTCCTCTGGTAAGGCTTCTGACCTCCATGAAGTGAGAACAGGAATCCTTTGTGTTAAATAAGTTGTTCCAATCCCAGCAGCAGCTAGTACATAGGTGGTTGTGTTTTTTCATGACTCCAGTACACATAAAGAATCTACCCCCAGCAGTCAGTAGGCCTCTAATTTGAGAAATGGAGCAGTATTAACTTCATGCCCATTTTATCTATCCTAGTTCTCAGGAAGGGTCCCTAGGTCCCATGTTTTTAGGCAAATGAGGGGCATGGGAGCTTACTTTGGACACCATCTTGGACTGCTCTCCATATGGAAACTTCAGCCAGAATGTTATGATGAGTGCCTATATGGAAGAGGATGAGGACCATGTGGGAATATTTTTGTTTGAATTGTGGTCATTTGTGTGGTGGTTGAAAGAGATGAGTGGGTCAAACTTAGCTTGAACTCTGGTGTGATTCCCATTAGAGACTGAGTTCTGGAACTGACCTCAGAGAAATATTGCCATGAATTGTGTTGGGATTTTAGGAGGTCAAGCATGAGAGGCGCCCTTGGAAACTGAGATCTAGGCCCAGGGTGGCTTTCTCCAGAGCACTGGGATCTCAGCCAGGATATCACATTATTTTCTTAGTAAATCCTTGTCTGCCATTGTTGAGAGCCAAAACACTCAGGATCTCACATTTTAGACCCCAATGGGCCTGGCCTCATGTGACCTTTGACAACTCTTTGGGAAGCTTTGCCCATGTGATTTCTCCAGAGTATTCACTTAAAAGAGATTCCTCACCACTTAATGGCTTCTGAATTTATCTTAACCCTACAGTGCCACCTATTTTATTCTTAAAATAGGGCTAGACCAATACCATAAACTTTTGGAAATTCCCATTACCAGGAAGCACTGGAGAACCTTAGGATCTTATGTGGCTCCTCATGAGTGACCCAGACAGTGGATTTTTTGACTAGACTTCATAAAAATAGTGTAGAACAGAGATGCCAGTGACTTTGAGCCCATTGGCAACTGGCCCTGGTGCAGTGGAGTGCAAGTGTGTGATAACATCTGTGTTGGTGCCATTGCTTGGAAGCCAGTGCCAGAGATACATATTTCTTGCCCAACACCTACTCTCTCCTGCCCCAGCTTCATCATTAGTAGTCTCAAACATACTGGATCTGTTATCTCCAGCATTTTAATGACTTGTGGTCATTGAAGTCCCACTCTTATTTTGTCATGATGAGCAGAGGGAGTTCCTAAGGTGCTTCAGAGCTTCTATTTCATGGGAATTAGATAAATTTCAGGATGTAGGCATAGGCATATGTCAATAATGAAGTAGGCAGCTAGGTAGGTTTTGGATTCAGAATGGGCCCAAGAAGTGGTGAGCAATCTTGTCTAGCGGTTAACATTATAGAACTCATGCTAGAGGGCTTTCCACATCATATCCAACAGGCCTCATGCATCAGGTTCAATGGGTCAAGTGTGGGTGGAATATGTATGCTTCAGGCTTTCACTTTGGCACCTAAGGCTTTATAGAGAATAATGTGTGAAATCATCACTGAGATTATTAATGTGGTAGAGAACTCCACATTGGGCCTTGCTCTTATTTTCTAAAGACACCTCTGATGCTGGGGTACCTAAAATGCCAACACAATTCACTATAACACTTCTTGGGTAAGCTCCAGAAAAGAGGTTTGTCTCATGTTGTGATTATATTCACACAATTGTTACTTCTGAGGCTTACCTAGATATCTATTACAACCACCATACAAATCACCACAATTCATTCAGGAACCCTCCCTCATGGGCCAAGTCTTTTCATATTTTTCCTACTAAGCAACCATTCTAAAAACATGGCTGAATTTGTCCATACTTACAGAAGTCCAGGATTGTTTCAAATGGAAGTACCCATACCCCTCATTTGCCTAATTTCATGATGGGCTAGATACCATTCTGAGATCCAGGGAAGTTGAAATGAGCCCAGAGTTAATAGTACCCTTCAACTAAAAATAGAGGCCTCCAGTTTGCCAATGGTAGGGATTTTCTTTTTTTAGTAAATTGAGCTAGAAGAAACTCAATCATCTAAGTCCTAGCAACTTAAGGGCAAGAACTAATACATTGATCCTAAAGGGTAACTTTTGTAATTTCATGAATGTCTGGAATCTCACATGATGAAAAGGAGAATCTTCACTAAATTTGGTTTTTGTATAATATTAGTTTTGGATGGAGAAGCAATATAACTAATAATTTGAAGCTGTGTGGAGCATCTCAATGAGTGCCTCGCTCAGGTGAGGCAATTGCTTTAGCACTGAGTAACAGATGCAACCCATTCAAACAAATTTCTAAAGTTCTTCTCCTGAGGCTTTACAAAAAGAGAGCCCTAAGGCAAAAAATTGGTTCTCATGAGTAGAGCAGAGCAATAGCAAATAATAAAATCTCTGGACAGAGTTTTTTAAAGGACCAAAGCTAGGACAATAAATTTCTTCTATTGTTCATCCTGCTTGAATACCTATGTATCCAGCCAGGGTTCTGCTCTGAAAACCTTACCTTCCACAGTGATTTCTGAGTCTCACAGTGATGCTCATGAGTCTCTGCATGAAGCCCATCAATGGACATTTCAGAGGGCTTGAAAGCTGGTAACCATTTTTGACATAAATCCACCATCATCTTCTTTGTAGTGGCTGAATTTCATGAGAAATATTTGAACAAATGAACATAATAAGTCTTTCCTATTCACAAGGCAAGCAGCTGTTCATTCATTAATTCACAGTGATGAACAATGGGAATATTTTCATTTGACAGACACCTCCACTGTTGCATGCTTTTTTCTTCTTCCTAGGATACACATGAAGAGGAACATATCAATGGTGAAATAGTAGCCTTCAGCAAAGCACCTCACTACAATACAGGCAATTAGCAGTGGAACAAATGCTTTTCCCTCCATATTCTCAGGCAATGAGAGACAAAACAATAAATCAAAATACACATCCCCAAACACACACACACACATAGACACACATCCCTTAAAAGGGCCTGTGTCCATCCACAGTGTCAACTTACTGGTGTGTTAAACTACCTTCACCTGTAATAGCCTCTATATACTCAGCTCTAGTGTCCTTGGGAAAACTCACCAGAATTTTCAGGACCATGTCATGGTCCTGTACCTTCATTGTCAGGAAAGCCCCGTCCTTAGTGCTTTCATTACATTGGGCCAACCATATATCAATAAATACCAAGAAAGTAGGACTCTTCACTGGGTGAGGCCAAACAACTGAGCAGACTGAGACTGTATCTGCCTCTGGGTGCCTAGATTCTTTTATTCTTTGTTAAGAGAGTTCCATCACCAAGGAAGTGAGGTGAGGTCACTCAAATGAAGAAAGTGAGATGAGGTCACTTCCTTGGCAACCACTTTCTCCTACCAGGTGTTTCCAAGAGCCCCATGAGGAGGAGGCTGCACCTATCTTTCTGTGACTTTCTCAAAAGTTGACAGAGTCAAGCAAACATACCGAAGGTCAGCTGTCTAGACAGGCCTAGTTCTGTCCATCTTATTTGAATTGAGAAGACCAAGCTTGATTCAGATTCATCCCTTCATTCTGGCTATGTTACTTATCCTGGAATTTGTTTTCTCAGGGCCTACATAGCACATAGCTGCCTTCATATTTCCTCAGGATCTGTCTGGCATCTACCTTTGAGACGCTCAGTGGGCCATGATCACCTATACACCTCTACTACCATACCAACTCTATATATGCTCTCCTGTGAAATTTAATTGAGGTAATTTAATAAGCTTAGGGTTACCATGTGTTTTGTTTTGGGTGAGGAGTCATTGTAGAGGAAGAATATCCGTATTGGAAAACATGAATATTCAGAAGATAGTGTCAGTAAAAAAGTGGAACCAAAACAAAACTGCATAGGATCTAAATCATTGAAGGGCATCATTATATAGGGAATTTGGGTACATATTTTTGAATTCTAGGACGTACTGATGCATGCTATAAGTCAATTAATGATGATGCAGGAAGATTACCATTGGTAATTCAATGTCTATGTCAACATTCACTGAAATGGGCACAGTATGTAGGTTGATTAGGGAGAAGAAGGGGTTCAGGTCTAATATTTAATTATCTTTTGCAATAAGTTTTGAGTTATATAGTGAATGTGAATGGCAGCCCTCATGAGTACTCATAAGAAGGTACATTGGAGTATATGTATAACATCTAATACAAATATATTAGATTTTCTGAAACAGAAAAATGTATCATATATGTTATATGATTATCAGTATTTTTAGATGGGGAATGGCAGAATGTGAAATATAAAGAAGACACAAAATCCACAGGCACCATTACCATTGAATTCTCAATGGTTTATTCAAAAACACATGGGAGTTCATAAGAATACTGGATTTTTCCACAAATTTGAATTTGGTATCAGAATAAGTTCAGAATTCAAATTGAATTCTTTGTCAGGACTTTATTGATTTGAAATGAATATGTATATCAGATAACATGTAATTTTTCACCATACCTTTTAAAACATTTTAGTCTTTTTGATAGGGAAAGACATAGGGTGTGTTCTATGTATACCGATTTTGACCTAATTGATGCATGAAGATATCTTAGTAAGAATACATAATATATTTCATCCAAAATTAAAAAGGAAAATTAAACATATTTTAAATACACATGGAATCTGATATTCACATGTAGGCACAGATTCCAAAGAGCTGTTAATCTTTGGAAATATTAGGTTTAGTATTGCCTAATGAGTTTTTTTGGGGGTATTGCTGAGAGATCCTATACGTTTATCAAAAGTTATGTATGATTAACAGAATGTTCATGAGTAGGACAACAAACAACAAATGAATAGGACAACATATATGAATATTCCTAAACAGGAATTAGTGTACAGGCAATCATAAGATTACACATTTTTTAACATGGGCTCAGTGGACATATCTCATGTTGAATATAAAATAATTTAAAGCCCAATGTGGAAAAAATAAGTAAAGTATACATCAAAAGCCCATATAATCTTATAAGAATATAGATTAGTGCATAAACTAGGTATAGTGACAGCAGTAAAATTAGGGTTACTATTTGATATTGAATGGGTTATGTGTGAGTAGGAGAAAATGATTGTGTATTCCAGGAAATGTGAATATTACTATTATTGTACTTGTGCACATATGCATTAGAGTCCACGTACATGCACATTTTCATTGCTCTTCTGAGTACACTGTTACTAATATATCTAATATCTCATAATTTGTGGACTGTACATACATGAAACATGGGTCTATCCTAAAATAACATCAGTATATGTCATGGGTAATTTAATTGATAGCATTGAAACTACACATAACTATTCTTATTAGGGCATATGCTTTCATGCATATACTGATTTAGTGATGGAGGTCTGGTTAGGTTGCATTTCTATTTCAGTCCAAATTTATGATGAAGGTTGTGGTAAAGAATTGGTACTAACCAACATGAAAATATATATGTACAGGGTAATACTTGTTCTGACTCAGGGTTCATTGTGAGGAGAGGCAAGGTAGTGTGCATTTTTTACCCTTGAGGATACATGAATAAGAAGTACAATGAATGTGTCACTAGTTTGGAAAGACTTACTAATCAGAATGGAAAAAACAAAAGTCAAAATTCTTAAAGCCTCATATGGTCTAACTTTATTTTTTTGTACAGAAGGTTCAGTTGTACCAATAATATCATGAATTGTGGACAATAGTTAGGAGGGCTTGGGTTAGGGTTAATGATTGACTATGTCAATGATAAAATATGAAAATGCAGGAAAGGATTTTACCAGCATGTGTTCCACAAGTCTTCTTGGTCTTGAAAGATCTTTTTCAAACTACTTCAATTACTCATTCAGCATTCACTAGGCAACTGCCATGTGCTAGGCATCCTGCAGGAGCAGATGCTGAGGGACTCAGAGTCCACAGGGGAAAGCATGGATTCTCATTCTAATGAGATTTAATACCCCTTCAGGGACAACTAAAAAGCTCTTCCTAAGTTTTCACCAGATGAGCACAGCCAGTGAGTATTCTGCACACCTGACACATTTTGGTGATTGGCCAATCTTGAGTCCCACTACACTTGCTAAACTGGCCTGTTTGGATGACTGACTTCTACAGAGGGCAAATCCTCTGTAAGGTGAAAGAGGAGTGCAGTTCATTCCAGGGGGGACTGGTGGCTCATTTCTTGGTCTGCAGCAAGCACTGGTTTTGGTGGGAACATGCCAATGACTGGAGAGAACCTGGCCAGGTCAAGAAAATGCCCAAACCTCCACAAGCACCTCCTCGCAGTGCAGAGTCCCTGACTGCCTGCCTCAGGACTAATTATGCTGCTGAGTCCTCACCCAGGCCCATTCCCACAGCTTCTCAGAAATGAATCTTAAAGCTGCTAGACAGTGGGATGCAGATGACACACTGCATTTCTGTTTTCTTCACCACATCCTTCTTGTAATGTGTGGAGCTTTTCCTCGTGCAAAGTTATGATGTTACCTACAGCCTCCCCTTTGCCCCCTGCTCCAACTGGCATTTCTGCTTGTCCTGAGAAAATTTTGGACTTTAACAAAAAACTTTAAAATTAAAGTCTCAAGAGGAGTGCAAAAACTGTTAAAATGAAGAGCTCCAGACTAACAATGCCCAAGCGCCCTTTCTCCAAGGACCTGGGCTCTGGATGGTGCTTACCTCAGCCGGTAGATGCCTCCCTCTCACCTGGGCACCTGAGGCCTTTGCCAGCCCAAACCACATCCCTCAAGTTTATGAATAATCATCTAGGCCTTCCTGGGCAGGCCACACTTCCTCATTAATAATCATCTAGGACTTCCTGGGCCTGAGAGGCTTCCTCATGAATAACGTAGTTTCTGTCTGCAGTTTTCAGGAGCAGAGAAGGATCTCCGTCTTGTGAATATGCAAAACAGGGGCCAGTGGCAGATAAGGCTCCCCTACCCAGGTGGGCCACCTCACCACCATCAGCCTGTGTATATAAACTCTAGCCTGTGTGTATAAACTCTAGTGCAGGCTCCAGAACCCTCCAGCAGCCAGGCAGTGTCTCCTGCAACTAGGAGTTTTGAGTCTCCACTTCAGTGCTTGAGGACATGCATGGAGCTCCTAATGCCTCAGGAGCCATGAGCAACCAGGGACCTGCGCCCAGTTCAGTGTGCCTGGAGAAGCTTGCCCCCCAGGCCTGCGCCTACTGGAACTTCCTGAGGTACTGCCTGCCTGCCAAGTTGAGGTGCTAGGATGAGTGCTGGCTGCTGCATTGGGATCCCAGAGAGAGCCCAGGCCAGAGGGGTTAAGACATGCTAGAGCAACAGGGCCAGGGTCTCCTCACAGTATATCCTGTGTGTCCAAGTACATATTTTTCACCCCTTGGCACTTCCTTCCCTAATCTCTCTTGCACCTCTGCAATGGGATTCCCTGAGTCAGTGGAAAAAAGACTGGGCTTCTTGACACCTGGCTTTATTTTGTTCCTGAAGTAAAGGGAAAAAAGATTCAAGCTGCTGACAGCAGGAGTTAGAACATAATGAATAAAACTGCTATTTATGATAAAATTTTCCTTTAATGCAGGTTTTCACAACCTCAGCAATAGGGCCCTCCTTCTACCAAGTAATGGCAATCAAAACTGTCTCCAGATTTAGCTGT